>NW_028318304.1:999787-1333050 GCF_062004578.1 Staurois parvus
GCCATATGTGGCTCACAGGTTAGGCATCAGGGATATAGTGGATACTTGATTTTACAATGTGTACAATATGTGAAAGACATGCTTTTAGTTGCTGAGTGCATTCTGAATAGAAAGTTGATAGACAGTGAAACAAGGTGAGAAGAATGTGTTATAAAATGGGAAAAGATAACAAATGCTGGAATGAGTATATCACATCTTTGAACAGGATTGGCTGGTGACTTCAAGCAGATCCACATCAGAGATGATTGCTACAGATTATCTAATGTCTATTTGTTATTATTACAAGGTTTAATCTGTTTTGTTGACTAGTACTTGACAGACAGCATACTGGCATCCTGTGTGTTCCTTTCTTTTGACATTAGCAGTAGCCATGTTGTGAAATCCAAGATCTATGCCCCTTGTGACATTATCTGGAATTCCTTCTCCATGAGGCACTAATTATATCTGGCTTGATGTGCCGTAGGTGGGATTTGTGGCTTCAGTTTCTCTTTTCTTAAAATCCATATTGTTTCATCTCGAAGTTTAGGTTTCTTTAACCCTAAAATCCACTTCAAAGGATGACCCACATACAGAGGGCATTCCCTGCCATGCAGACTGACCTCTTAGATCCTGCTGTAGATATCAGCAGGGTGACTTTGTGAACACGAACATACGATATGCCATCATTATACGAATTCAGAAAAAAGTGATTTTATAACAAGAAAGAAACAATAGGTTTCCAAACTGTTAAAAATGCTGAGGAACTTTGTTTTTTTGTGAGAATGTGGTAATAATTGCTTACTGTATGATCAGATGGAAATACATAGGGGACCATAGCAATGAATAATAAATTACTATTAAATGCATTGTACATTTAGGTGCTAAATATTAGTTTATTGTTAGCTGTTTTGGGAGAAATCTCCATGGAAGTCTACAGGTTCCAAGGGGCAGCAGGACTTGACCTTAATATAAGTGCTTAAATGCGGCCCTCTTTGCATACCTTATGTACCCAGATGCAGGGCTACAGAAATATGGAACTGGAGACATGGCACTTTATTCTTCTCTCCCTCTACTGAGATACTGATGGTATGCAGCATCATTCTCCTCCAGCCAGCAGGAGTAGAACTAAAGCCAAGCAAGCCCAAAGACTTCTAAACAGAGTGCTGAAAATCCTGTGAGCTGTAGTTTGAGATGGAAGCCATATAATGACTACACTATAATTATGCTGTTACACAGTTAATATTTATGTTAATGTACATGAGAATTCATATAGTTTATTCTTTGTACCATTTCCTATGGATATTTCTATAGTTAGTTATGCTGCCATCCAGTGGCCTTATTTGGTAATGCACTTGTTTTTCATGTTGCCTCCCTGAGATCTATGACACAGCTCCTTTGTATATGAAGCTCCTCCCTTCTTGAGTATAGCACTTCCTGTGTCATGGAGGCAGCTAACAGTCCACATGCAACAGGGACACATGTATTCTGCATAGTACGCTACAGAAAGTATCATCTTTTGACCGCATAATACTGGAAACCATTCATTCTGCTGTATCCTGTTGTCACATGTACAGAATAAAGCAACTTCTGGATGAACACAGTATTGGTGAGTTCAGCTATCTGATAAGGATTGCCCACAGTGATTATATCTGCTTATACAGGCTAGGCAGAGAGGTCTCACAAGGGATAAATCGCTATCACAACAATCTGAGTCAGAATAGTCAAAAGATGCATAGAATCCCTACAGCCTGCTGTGTATATGTGTGTGCCTAATCTGCAATCAAGCTCAGTGCCATCCGCCATCTTGCAAAGCACATGGTCGCACAAGCTTACTGCACTTCATGTGAATGTTGAAAACTGTTTCTCTGCATTGAACTGTGTTACCCCACCTGTCTAAGCTGCTGTTCGTCTTCTTAAAGAGACAGTACCAATTTTTTCAGAACAGTAAAAAATGTCTAGACAAGGCTCTGAACACTCCTTTATGGCCGAACCAACGCAGATACATCATTCCTCTGAACCAGCAGACGTACAGGGAGCAGATTCTGCAGACATTCCCGAACAGAGTGTAAAACCCAAAAACGTACAATACAACTGACACAGAAACTCAGGGAAAACTATGAAGCCACTAGAGATGAGTTCTCCAGTAATCTGTCAGACCTCTGGGACCAAACTTCACAATGCATTTTTTGTCACACTTTAATGATCAACCAGCTGAATTAACCACTTCCCGACTGGCCGTTGCAAATAAACGGCCGGACGGTAGCAGTGCAGTCGGGTGGCAGTTTATAAACGTCCTCCCCGCACCCTGCTTGTGCGCGCTCCCTCGGAGCGCGCAGCACCGCAATCCGGTGCCCGCTGTGTCCTCCGGACACAGTGAAACACCGATTGCGGACGGGACCTCTGTACGAGGTCCCGATCATGTGATCACTGATTGGCCAATCAGTGATCACATGCAAAGTAGTAAGCAAGATGTCACTTGTGACATCATTGCTTACTACGTGTGAAATCTGTGAATGATCACAGAAGTCACATGGTACAAGGCTATTCACAAAAGCCTTGTACCATGTGACAAGCTGTAACCAATCGCAGCTCACTCAGTACTTCTCAATGAGTGCAAGAATGCACACAGAGAGAAAGAGAAATGATTGCTTTTACATCCTATATGGGTGTAAAAGCAATCAGTGTAAAAATGTGACACTGTACTGCTAGGGTGACAGTATGTAAAAAAAAATATAAAAATAAAAAATAATAATATAAAAAAATAAAATAAAAATGTAAAAAAAAAAAATGTTTAAAAATTATAATTTTTGGTTCTAAACTAATTTGGATTTTTTTTTTTACTAAAAAGAAAACGGAATAAATTTTGGCAAAGATTTATGATGAAATATTATTTATTTGCAAAACTTTATAAAAAAAAAAACACTTTTTTAAAATTTTTTGGACTTTTTCATTTACTTAGCAAAAAAAATAAAAATCCCAGCGTTGAATAAATACCACCAAAATAAAGCTTTATCTGTCTCAAAAAAAATGGTAAAAAATTCATTTGGGTACAGTGTTGCATAACAGCGCAGTTGTCATTCAAAGTGTGACAGCGCTGAAAGCTGAAAATTGCCCTGGTCAGGAAGGGGGTAAAAGTGTCCGGTCTGGAAGTGGTTAAGAGACTCTATAAATCGCCTATCTGCTGCGTATGAACGCTACCAGCGGCTGTCTGTAAAATACTCAGCTTTCTTGCAGGACTCTAATATAGAGGATTCTTCAGCAGAACTGACCAGGACTGATGCACTAAACCAACAAAGGGATCTTGCAGTGCAAAATGCTAAGTTTAAAGCAGAACTCCGCATTACTCAACTGCAGGAGACCAGATCTCACAGATCCACCTCAACCAAGCGCACTGCACTTTCTTCTAGATCCTCTCGCTCCAGAAGTTCGACGTTAAGCGATAAGCTAGTAGAGGCCCGCGCTGATGCTGAATCAAAAAAGGCGCAAAGCTCTTTTACCAGAAAGGAAGCAGAGGTAGAAGCACGCAAGATAGCTCAACAAGCAGAGATGATAGCTCAGCAAGCAGAGATGGAAGCTAAAAGCAAAGCTCAGCAAGCAGAGATGGAAGCTAAAAGCAAAGCTCAGCAAGCAGAGATGGAAGCTAAAAGCAAAGCTCAGCAAGCAGAGATGGAAGCTAAAAGCAAAGCTCAGCAAGCAGAGATGGAAGCTAAAAGCAAAGCTCAACAAGCAGAGGCAGATTCCCAAATAAAGATTCTGCAAATGGAAGGGGAGGAAGCAGCTTCCCTAGCAAGGCTGAAAGTCCTTTAACAAGCAATGGGACAAAGTACTAATTCAGACTGCCTTATCCCAGCAGAACTGGAAGATCCAGTTGAACGCACCAGTGAATACGTATTAAAGAATAACATTTGCGAAGATACAGAGTCATCTCCTGTACCTCCTACTAACAACACTGTTCTGACTCTCAACACAGAGACCTCTCAGCTCCATATGCCTAAGCCTCTTCAAATCTACAACACAAGTACATCTATGCAGCAAACCACATCAACTCCTGCCAACAACAAAGTGACTTCCAGTGACAAGTCACAGCTCAAGCCACAGCCAGCACAAGCCTTAGAGACTACACCACAGTTAAACGCTCATGCAACATCATTTTACCCTGGTAAACCTCACCCTACATCACCAGAGAACTTTCACACCCAAGGGGTTCCACAAGTTACTTTGGCACCAAAGAGTGAGAGATCAGACTTGAATGACTTTGCCAGATATATGATTCGCCGTGAGCTCATTAACACCAGCCTCTAAAGGTGTGACGACTGTCCAGAGAGCTACAGGGCCTGGAGATCAACCTTCAAGGCTGCTATTGCTGATCTCAACCTTACTACTAAGGAAGAACTTGATGTGCTCATAAAGTGGCTGGGACCAGAATCTGCAGATCGTGTTAAAAGACTGAGAACAGAACATGTTGACCACCCAGACGCAGGTCTTGTTGCCATAGAGAGCGCTCTATTCAAGAGACTGCAAAACTTCCCAAAAATAGGAAACAGACTATCGCAAGCTCCAAGATCTAAGTGACCTCCTCATGGAGCTAGAGTTGGCAAAGACAGACCCACGTCTATCTGGACTAAGCTTCCTAGACACCGCTCATGGTGTCAACCCAATGATGTCTAAACTGCCATACGGCCTGCAAGAGAAATGGGCACAACAGGGCTCAAGGTACAAAAGAGACTATAACGTATCCTTTCCTCCATTCTCATACTTTTGCAGGTTCATTAGTGATCAAGCCTGGATGAGAAACGATCCCAGCTTCAGCTTCAGTGAACCAAACTTGCCTGCTTCATCCTCATCATCAAGGTATGATAACTCAGCAGCTAAACGTAGAGACTGTACTAGAGCAATATCTGTTAAAAGGACAGACATCTCACCCTCCACAACCTCACCTACTGACCAAGGCATTGTGGATGCCAGAGATAAAGACCCTAATCGTCAGTGTCCTATTCACAAGAAGCCTCACCCTCTTAAGAAATGTCGTGGGCTTAGGGCAAAGACTTTACAAGAGCGCAGGGAGATTCTCCAGAAACTTGGAATATGCTACAAGTGCTGTGCTTCTTATAACCACTTTGCTAAAGACTGTAAAGTTGTCATCAAGTGCACAGAATGCGGTAGCGACAGACATGTTACAGCCAATGCCCCTACTCCACTTCCAGACAACCCGCAGCAGCTACCTACCTCA
The DNA here is from genome assembly GCF_062004578.1 of Staurois parvus. Taxonomy (NCBI): domain Eukaryota; kingdom Metazoa; phylum Chordata; class Amphibia; order Anura; family Ranidae; genus Staurois; species Staurois parvus. The sequence goes on from NW_028318304.1 coordinate 1,004,997, forward strand.
ACCCCTGTCTCAAATTATGGCGGGGAGCAACAAAGTCATGCTCTAGCCAAAAGTAATGTTTCTTCTTCATGCACAGAAGTCTGTGGAGAGGGACTGGATCACAAATGCTGTACCAAGATATGCCTAGTCAAGATATACCCAAAGGATCATCCTGAGGAAGCTGCTAGGATGTATGCCATAATAGATGAACAGAGCAACAGATCCCTGGTTAAGCCTAAATTCTTTGAGATCTTTGGCTTAGAAGGTCACGCCACACTGTATACTCTCAGAACCTGTTCTGGTCGTGTTGAGACCTTTGGCAGAAGGGTCGATGGATTCATGGTCTCTCATATCAAGGATGGAGAAGGCATACCCCTCCCAACATTAGTTGAGTGTGATCAGATACCAGACGAAAGAGGAGAGATTCCTACTCCAGAAGCTGCATATCATCATCCTCACTTAAGGCACCTTGCTGATGAGATTCCTGCGATGGACAAGAGTGCTGAAATCTTGGTCCTGCTAGGAAGAGACATTCTCAGAGTGCATAAAGTACGCGACCAATGCGATGGACCTGTCGATGTGCCTTATGCACAAAGACTTGACCTAGGCTGGGTAATAGTGTGCGATGTATGCCTGGACAGAACGTCATCCGAGATCCACTCCTTCAAAACTTACATGTTGGGAAATGGACGTGCATCCCACTTCAAACAGTGCCCTCACCATTATGAAGTAAAGGAGAAGCCTCTTGACTTCATCCAAGTACCTGATGTTACTCCTGTTCTTTGTGATGACAACCTAGGTACCACAGTGTTTTGTACTACAAGATGACAACAAAATAGCCTTGTCAGTCGAAGATAGAGAGTCCATCAAAATAATGGATGAAGAATTCTTCCAGGATGAGTCTAACAGCTGGATCGCACCATTACCTCTTCGTGCTGCAAGGGCCACACTCCCAACCAATCGTGAACAGGCTCTATCCAGATTCAACTCACTTCAACGAACACTAAAGAACAGGCCTGAAATGAAGGAACATTTCATCGCTTTTATGAAAAGGATCTTTGACAATGATCACGCCGAACCAGCACCACCACTTCAAAGACACGATGAGTGCTGGTACCTGCCTTTCTTTGGAGTGTATCATCCATGTAAGCCAAAACAAATCAGGGTAGTATTTGACTCTAGTGCCAAGCATCAAGGCAAATCCCTGAACGATGTTCTTCTCACTGGCCCGAATCTAACCAACAACCTTGTAGGTATACTTATGAGATTTAGAAAAGAACCAGTTGCCATAACTGCTGATATTGAGCAAATGTTTCATTGCTTCATTGTACGTGAAGACCATAGGAACCTCCTAAGGTTTCTGTGGCACCGTAACAACAACATGGACAATGAGATAATTGAATACCACATGAAGGTACATGTTTTTGGAAATAGTCCCTCACCCGCTGTTGCAACATATGGTTTACGAAGGACTGCCCTTGATGGAGAAAAGGAGTATGGTGCGGATGCTCGACACTTTGTTGAGAGAGACTTTTATGTTGACGATGGACTTAAGTCTTTACCTACAGACAAAGAAGCCATAGACCTGCTCCAAAGGACACAAGGTATGCTTTCCGAGGCTAACCTCAGACTACACAAGATTGCCTCGAATAGTGTCGCTGTTATGAAAGCCTTTCAACCTGGCGATCATGCCACTGGGTTTAAAGATTTAAATCTTGGGATGGACATGCCACCTGTACAGAGAAGTCTGGGCCTACGGTGGGACTTATTAAAAGATACCTTTGGCTTTCAAGTCGGCTCTGCAGACAAACCATTTACCAAGCGTGGTGTTCTGTCAGTGGTGAACAGCTTATACGATCCATTGGGATTTGTGGCTCCCATCACCATACAAGGTAAAGCCTTACTTAGACAGTTCTCAGAGTCTATTAAAGATTGGGATGCTCCGCTGCCTACAGACAAGCTTCCAAAGTGGGAGTCCTGGAAACAATCTCTACATGCCTTAGATGGAATCAGTATACCACGCTGTTACACCTCAGCTTCCCTTGCTACAAGTCAGAGAAGAGAGCTTCACATCTTCTCAGATGCATCTACTGAGGCCATAGCAGCTGTTGCCTACCTCAAGGTAATAGACTCTAATCAAACCCACATAGGGTTTCTGTTTGGGAAAGCTAAGTTAGCACCTAAGCCTGAGCACACAATTCCTAGAATTGAACTTTGTGGAACTGTGCTAGCTGTAGAAGTTGCCGATTTCATACTGCACGAGCTGGACACTCAGATAGATGACACCAAATTCTACACAGACAGCAAAGTTGTTCTGGGCTACATATACAACCAGACTAAACGTTTTTATGTGTATGTCAGCAACCGTGTAGAAAGAATCAGGAAATCATCTAAACCTGAACAATGGCATTATGTCCCATCTGAAATTAATCCTGCAGATCATGCCACCAGGCCAGTGTCTGCAAGTGTCTTTGCAAATTCTTTGTGGTTAACAGGTCCTGAATTCCTGCTGGATCATCCAGAAGAAACCTCAGCTGATATCTTCAGTCTTCTAGAACCTGAGAGAGATCCAGAGATTCGTCCTGAAGTCAAAACCCTTGTCACCAGAACTGAACAAAGACTCGTCTTGGGCTGTCAACGCTTTGAACGTATTTCTAAGTGGATAAGGCTTGCGCGCACCATCGCAAGGTTAGTCCATATTGCACACTTGTCAGGGCAGGGCTGTGGAACGGACAGGTAGGCCTAGTGGCAGGGTAACGCACTGGCTGACGACAACCACCACCAACAGACTGAAGTCCCTCAGGGCGCGGAGTCCAAGTCCCAGGCTGCCCTTCACCAGGGCCCCTGATGGTGGGGATGGACTTGACGCAACCAGGGACCAGGTCGCGGCCCCCGAGACACCCCAGCTGCGGTAATGGCCGCCGCCAATGGCGTGTAGCTGGTGAGAATGACAATAGCGTAGTCAGACAAGCCGGGTCAATAACAACGGGACAAAACAGTACAGAACAGTAGACAGAGAATCACAGGTCACGGGCCGGGTTCAGCAACGGAAGGTCAGATCAAAGGGAAACACAGAGAATGGTCTTAGTCACAAGCCGAGTCAGAATACCAGAAGAGTCACGAGCGTATACACAGAGCTGTAGCAAGACAAAGACACAAGACACAAGTGCAAAGAGCATGTGCAGATCCCAGGCTTATATGTACTCAGCCACACCCCTCTGGGGGATGGACCTCGGAGACCTGAAGGCATAAAAGATTCCCATCATGCTCAGCAGAAATCCAAGATGGATGCTAGCACATGGAGTAACATAACCTATGGGAAAAGGTAGGACCTTGACAGTACCTCCTCCTCAAGGACCCCTCCCCCTCCGCGGCTCAACAAAAGGTTTCTGAGGAAAGTGGGTATGAAACGCGCGGAGGAGGGCAGGAGCATGGACATCCGCGGAAGGAACCCAGGAACGCTCCTCGGGACCATAACCGCGCCAATGAACCAGGAACTGTAATCGGCCGCGCACCAATCGAGAGTCCAGGATCCGGCTCACCTCATACTCCTCATGACCGTCAACCCGAATGGGACGGGGCCGAGGCAGAGAGGTAGTGAAGCGATTGCAGATCAGAGGTTTCAACAGTGATACATGAAAGATATTGGAGATCCGCATCCCAGGTGGAAGGGCAAGGGCATAGGCCACCGGATTCACCTTGCGGAGAATGCGAAAAGGACCGACAAAACGGGGAGCTAGTTTGGGTGTGGGCACCCGAAGATTGAGGTTACGAGTAGGCAACCACACCCGATCGCCGACCTGGTATGAAGGAGCGGGCAACCGTCTGCGATCAGCCTGGAACTTCTGACGCTGAGCCGAGTCCCTCAAAGCCCTCTGGATCTGCCCCCATGAAGAACGCAGGGCAGCAAGATGGTTCTCCACAGCCGGAATGTCCTGTGGTGAGAACCTCTCAGGTAATACCGCGGGTTGGTACCCATAGTTGGCCATGAAGGGGGACATCCCGGAGGAGGAGTTGACCGCTGAGTTCCTGGCAAACTCTGCCCAAGGCAGGAGATCGGCCCAATCGTCCTGATGGTCCGAGATATAACACCGAAGGAATTGTTCTAAGGCCTGATTGGAACGCTCCGCAGCCCCATTGGACTGCAGGTGGTAGGCTGAAGAAAAGGAGAGACTAATGCCCAACTGGGAGCAGAAGGCACGAACTGACTCCCGCGGTCCGAGACAATCACCTTGGGCAACCCATGCAGGCGAAAAATCTCCCTGGAAAAGACCGTGGCCAGTTCTTGCGCTGTTGGTAATTTCCTGAGTGGAATACAATGGCACATTTTGGAAAAACGATCGACGACCATGAGGATAACCGTATGGCCCCGAGACACAGGGAGGTCTACAATAAAGTCCATGCCCAGGTGTGACCAAGGACGCTCCCCATTGGGAATGGGTTGCAGAAGACCCATTGGAAGATGCCGTGGAGATTTATTCTGGGCACAGATCGAACATGCCGCTACATAAGAGGCGATGTCGGCACGGAGAGTTGGCCACCAGAACAACCGAGAGACGACCCAAGACAACTGGTTCTTCCCCGGATGCCCGGCAGTTTTGGAGTTATGGTATGTACGCAACAGACGGGTGCGCAATCCCTCGGGTACAAAACATCTACCCTCCGGTCTCTCGGGAGGAGCGTCAGTTTGAGCCGCCAAAATCTGCTCCCCAAGGGGAGAAGTCAGACTGGTACGAATGGCAGCCAGGATATGATCCGGAGGTATGACCGAGGTTGGCTCAGAGTCCTCCCTGGACAACTCAGAGTATTGCCGCGATAATGCATCAGCCCTGACATTCTTGGAACCAGGCAAATAGGAGACCACATAGTTGAACCGCGACAAGAACAAGGCCCATCTGGCCTGACGGGGTGTCAATCTTTTGGCCTCCGAAAGATAAGTCAGGTTCTTATGATCGGTAAGAATGAGGACCGGAACTGCGGAGCCCTCGAGCAGGTGCCTCCATTCCTTGAGAGCCAGAATGATTGCCAACAACTCCCTATCTCCAATCTGGTAGTTGCACTCTGCAGAGGAAAGCTTCCTGGAGTAGAACCCACAGGGAAGTAGGGGTCCATCGGGCGACCGACGTTGAGACAGGAGAGCGCCTACTCCCGTCTCGGATGCATCAACCTCAAGGACGAAGGGCAATCCAGGATTGGGATGAGACAGTATCGGAGCCGAAGCGAAGGCGGATTTCAGAGCCTCAAAAGCTACGATGGCCTCGGATGGCCACTCGTGAGGATTGCTGCCCTTCTTGGTTAGGTCTGAGAGAGGTTTTGCCAGCGTGGAGAAGTTCCTGATGAACTTCCGATAGTAGTTGGCAAAACCCAAAAAGCGCTGAATGGGCCGAAGACCATTGGGACGAGGCCACTGCAGAACTGCCGAAACCTTCTGAGGGTCCATGGAGAATTTCTCCGCAGAAATGATGTAGCCTAAAAAGGCAACTGGGGATCGATGGAATTCGCACTTCTCAAGTTTACAAAAAAGTTCGTTCTCACGTAATCGTTGCAGCACCTGCTTGACATCCTGGATATGGGACTCCATGGAGGCAGAGTAAACCAGGATGTCATCCAAGTAAACTACCACGCACTGCTGCAACAAGTCACGAAGGACATCATTTATGAATTCCTGAAAAACTGCGGGCGCGTTACACAACCCGAAGGGCATCACCAGGTATTCGTAGTGCCCGGTTCTGGTGTTAAACGCGGTCTTCCACTCATCCCCCTGTTTGATCCGTACGAGGTTGTACGCCGCCCTAAGGTCAAGTTTAGTAAAGACTGTTGCCCCCTTAAGGCGGTCGAACAACTCAGTAATCAAGGGAATCGGGTATGCATTCTTAGTGGTGATTCGATTGAGACCCCTATAATCGATGCAAGGCCTCAATTCACCACCCTTCTTCTTTACAAAAAAAAAAACCCGCTCCTGCTGGGGAAGTAGACTTACGAATGTGCCCCCGGGAAAGCGCATCCGCAACGTACTCCTCCATGGCCTTATTCTCCGCAACCGAGAGAGGATACACCCTGCCACGCGGAGGAGTGGCACCGGGTTGCAAGGATATGGCGCAGTCGTAAGGACGATGCAGGTAAGGCACCAGCGCGTACCTTATCAAACACGTCCTGGTACTCCCCATAATTAGTGGGCAACGCAGAGTCCGAGGAGGCACACAACACCTTAACCGGCCCACGGATGCACCCGGCCCCACACTGTGGAGACCACGAGAGAATCTCGGCAGTTTGCCAATTGAAGGTTGGATTGTGCATCTGGAGCCAGGGATACCCCAAAACCACCGAATAGTGCGGAGAAGAAATCACCTGGAAACAGGCCAACTCCCTGTGAACAGCCCCAATAGCTACTTCAACTGGCATAGTCTCGTGGGTAACCTGCGGTGGTTGCAGGGGCCTGCCATCTATCGCCTCAAGAACCAATGGGGTAACTCGAGCCTGCAGGGGAATGGAGTGCTGGGCAGCAAACGAGCTGTCCATAAACAACCCGCTGGCCCCAGAATCCACCAACGCCTGGGCCGTCACCGAGCCCTCCACCCAAGAGAGGACAACGGTGATCAGCGGCTTATCTCTGCGGAACGCCGGGGACGAGGAGACTCCACCCAAGATCTGTCCCCGACAGGATCTCAGGTGCGAGCATTTCCCGGAAGGACCGGACAGGACTGCCGAAAGTGCCCACCAAGACCACAGTACAGGCAGCGACCCTCCCGATGCCGAGCGGCCTGCTCCCCCTCGGAAAGGCGAGCAAACCCCAGCTGCATGGGCTCGCCACCAGACAATCTATCCCCAGGAGGCGTGGGAGGAGAGGGAGGAATGGGTGGGATAGAAAACGCAGGTGCCAGTCGATTGGAAGGCCTCCGCAGGCGTTCCTTGAGTGAAGGCCTCTCCCTGAGCCTGGTATCAATCAGGATCAGGAAGGAAATTAGTGCTTCCAGCTCCACAGGCAATTCCTTGGCTGCGATCTCGTCCTTCAATGCATCAGAAAGACCCTGAGAAAACGCAGCCACCAGAGCCTCATTGTTCCAACCCACCTCTGCTGCCAGGGTACAAAACTCTATGGCGTACTCGGCCACGGTCCGTGAACCCTGATGCATAGACATGAGCAGCTTGGCAGCCGAGGCGGAGCGAGCCGGTACATCGAATACCCTACAGAAGGCATCGACAAAACCGGAAAACTCGTGAATCACTGGGTCATTCCTCTCCCATAAGGGATTCGCCCAGGCCAAGGCCTTGTCTGAGAGTAGTGAGATGAGGAAACCCACCTTTGACCTCTCAGTCGGAAAAGAGTAAGGGATTAATTCAAAGTAAATCCCCACCTGGTTAAGGAACCCACGACACTGACTCGGCTCACCCCCAAAGCGCTGTGGAAGAGGGGCTGAACCGGTCATACCTCTGGACACCGCAGGTGCCACATCAGCCGCGGCGGTAGGCACAGCAAGCGGAACAGCAGCGGGAGCGACCACCGGAGTGACAACCGGCCTAATAACACCAGGAGTAAGGTGCGCGGTGCGTGCCAGCAGAGTTTGCAATGCCTGAGCGAACTGATCCAACAGGAGATCCTGTTGATCCAGTCTGGCGACCAACATTGGAAGTGAAGGCGTACCTGCACCGTCAGGATTCATGGCACTTGTGTAATGTCAGGGCAGGGCTGTGGAACGGACAGGTAGGCCTAGTGGCAGGGTAACGCACTGGCTGACGACAACCACCACCAACAGACTGAAGTCCCTCAGGGCGCGGAGTCTAAGTCCCAGGCTGCCCTTCACCAGGGCCCCTGATGGTGGGGATGGACTTGACGCAACCAGGGACCAGGTCGCGGCCCCCGAGACACCCCAGCTGCGGTAATGGCCGCCGCCAATGGTGTGTAGCTGGTGAGAATGACAATAGCGTAGTCAGACAAGCCGGGTCAATAACAACGGGACAAAACTGTACAGAACAGTAGACAGAGAATCACAGGTCACGGGCCGGGTTCAGCAACGGAAGATCAGATCAAAGGGAAACACAGAGAATGGTCTTAGTCACAAGCCGAGTCAGAATACCAGAAGAGTCACGAGCGTATACACAGAGCTGTAGCAAGACAAAGACACAAGACACAAGTGCAAAGAGCATGTGCAGATCCCAGGCTTATATGTACTCAGCCACACCCCTCTGGGGGATGGACCTCAGAGACCTGAAGGCATAAAAGATTCCCATCATGCTCAGCAGAAATCCAAGATGGATGCTAGCACATGGAGTAACATAACCTATGGGAAAAGGTAGGACCTTGACAATACTGCTTTCACACAAAGCCCACCAATGTTCAATGTCAAGGTTGGCACATGTGCCAAAAGCTTCTTTCTGCAAAAGACATTGCTGAAGGTGAAATGATCATAATCCACAATGTACAACAGGATGTCTTTGGCTCAGAAATTAAATATATCCGTGACAACAGAGACATTCCAAAAAACTGTTCAATTGCTAACCTGAACCCATTCATTGACAGTGATGGCATGTTAAGGGTTGGTGGACGTTTAAACAAGGCTGAGTTGGGAGATCAGGAATTGATCTCCCAACTCATTATACCTGCTCGCCATCATATCACCAGTCTGCTCATACGGCACTACCATGAAGGGGTTAAGCACCAAGGAAGACACTTCACAGAGGGTGCCATAAGAGCTGCAGGCCTTTGGATTATAGGAGCAAAAAGACAGATTACAACTACACTGCACAGCTGTGTTCAGTGCTGGAAACTAAGAGGTAAACATCAGCAACAGCAAATGTCAGATTTGCCAGCCGACAGATTAAGTACTGACCCACCTTTCACTCACGTTGGTTTGGATGTCTTTGGACCATGGATGGTAACAGCCCGCAGAACTCGAGGTGGCCAAGCAAACAGCAAACGATGGGCAGTGCTGTTCACTTGTATGAGTGTGCGCGCAGTACACATTGAAGTCATAGAATCTATGGATGCCTCAAGTTTCATCAATGCTCTAAGACGATTTCTTGCCATCAGAGGACCAGTCAAGACACTAAGATCTGACTGTGGAACTAATTTCGTTGGAGCCTGTCGAGAGTTACAGCTTAACTCTAGGCCAATCCCAGACCTTTTAGCTGAAAAGGGCTGTACATGGATTTTCAATCCTCCTCATTCTTCCCACATGGGTGGCTCTTGGGAGAGAATGATAGGCATCACACGAAAAATACTGGACTCTATGCTTATGGACTTGAACTCCACAAGACTTACCCATGAGATTCTAACCACCTTCCTGGCAGAAGCATCTGCCATAATCAATTCAAGACCACTTGTTCCAGTTTCTACAGATCCAGAGACCCTAACCATCTTTACCCCAGCTACTCTACTTACCCAGAAGCTTGGGTCCATTCCTGTTCCACCTGGAAACTTTAAAGCAGGAAATCTGTGCTATGACGAGTGGAAGCGAGTACAACACCTCTCCAACCGCTTCTGGAATCGTTGGAGAATGGAGTATATTTCTACTCTGCAAGGACGCAGAAAATGGCAATGCCTAAACCCTAACATTAAAGTTGGAGATCTCGTTCTGCTGAAGGACCAGCAAGCTGAAAGAATTGAGTGGCCTATGGGACTCATTGTAAAGAGCATTCCTAGTGATGACGGCAAGGTACGCAAGGTGGAGGTGAAAGTTGCAAGACAAGGGACTGTAAAGACTTTCAGCAGACCTATCACGGAACTTGTTCTGCTCTTGCCCTTTGAAGAATTAACTTGCTTGCGTATGCTGCTGGATCCAACCTGTGACTTCAAGAAGGAAGTGTCTTGAACTTTAATTGATACAACTTGAAGCCTTACGTTATAATTGTTGCACTATATGCATGTTCTCTTTTTTATGTCTTTCAGGTCTTCAAGACATCAAGCAAATTGCGCTGTTGTTTATTTGCAATTGTATAACTACCGTTATGGTTTAAATAGTGACATTTACAATGTCAGATGGGGAGTATGCTGTTACACAGTTAATATTTATGTTAATGTACATGAGAATTCATATAGTTTATTCTTTGTACCATTTCCTATGGATATTTCTATAGTTAGTTATATGCTGCCATCCAGTGCCTTATTTGGTAATGCACTTGTTTTTCATGTTGCCTCCCTGAGATCTATGACACAGTTCCTTTGTATATGAAGCTCCTCCCTTCTTCTTGAGTACAGCACTTCCTGTGTCATGGATGCAGCTAACAGTCCACATGTATTCTGCATAGTACGCTACAGAAAGTATCATCTTTTGACCGCATAATACTGGAAACCATTCATTCTGCTGTATCCTGTTGTCACATGTACAGAATAAAGCAACTTCTGGTTGAACACAGTATTGGTGAGTTCAGCTATCTGATAAGGATTGCCCACAGTGATTATATCTGCTTATACAGGCTAGGCATAGAGGTCTCACAAGGGATAGATCGCTATCACAACAATCTGATTCAGAATAATAATGGTTGCACTACAGATCCTAATAGGCACTGTGCAGAGATGATTTTTATAAAACTGCCTGGGAAAGTTCTTCTCTTTGGAGGTGTGTTGCATTTGATTTGAGATATGTATATATATATATATATATATATATATATATATATATATATATATGTACTGATTTCCTCAGACTGTCTTGGAGATAGACATCAAGTTTCCTGGAGTTTGCGGAGATGATTCTCAAACAAATGCTGCTGGATACAATGGTAAAATAGATACCATTGTATTTTAGTTGACAGTTGGCTATTGTTCTGTAGCCATGGTTACCAATAGCTTGACCTTCTAACATATATGACCTATGGCATGTATGATACAACAGTGCCATTGAGGTCGAATTGGAGAATGTATAACCTATAAAATTGGACAGTGTAATAAGGTAGAGAGGGACCACACCCATGTGAGATTGGCTATCTACGCTTTCTAAATAAAAGGAAACAGAAACTGATTAGGGGGACTCTAAGATGACTTAACACCAAGGAAGATCTCTGACAGAAGAAGTTTTTTTCCCTATCTCCTGCAATTGCTGTAATGTAAGCCTTGGTCCTCGCGTTGGCTATGGATATCATAAACCCAATCTAACCTGAGTTAAGTAACCTTTATAGCATATTGCTATTGTATACAGAGCATAGTTTCGCTAGGTAGTAGGTAGCATTTTGCTTTTTATAGGTATATCTGCCAGTCTTGTATTGTATTCCTATAATTGTAATTGTGTCTATGTACAGCATTTTCATTTTGTAAAAGCATATTAATACACTACAGAGGACTATGTTTCCTTGCTTATAATGCAAAGTAACTTTTACTAGATGCCAAGCAAAACAAGGTGTTAAGCCAATACCAAAATGCCTTGATGGTTGAATCAGTCAGTCTGGGGAGTGGGTGTTCCTAAGCAGGCTGCATTTGTATGCAACTGCAGAAGAATAAAACAAAAGGTTTAAAACAGATAACTGTTTATCACAACTGGATAAAATATTATACTCAAAACAAGTGGTGACAGATCGTATATAGGTATACAGTCAGAAGATGCATTAATCCACAATGATCCAAAGACCCTGACGTCAATGAAGTGCCATCTAGGGGCCAAATCTGGCTGACGCGTTTCAAGGGTAACGGTCTTCCTCAGAGCCCTGGGCTCTGGGGCAGTAAACAATATCATCACCAATGAAACGTCACTGGTCTGGGGGCCTATCACTTTTACTGGGCTTGTCCCTTAAAAAAAAACAATTAGGAGTCTATTTATAAATATTTTGCTATAAAAATATTTCAATCTTTCACTCAGCTGTCATGAAAATACGTTCATTTCTTTTTATTATTAGTGCCATGTACTGGATATAAAGGTGGGATTTTCCTGATTTCAATATTTCCTGAAAATCTGCATTATGGCCACTAGATGGAGCTGACCATCCCTAAGACCAGCAGTTCTCAACCTGTGGTTCGCGACCCCTTTGGGGGTTGAATGACCCTTTCACAGGGGTCACCTGAGACCATCGGAAAACCATATTTTCCATGGTCTTAGGAACCGATACACCGTTCCTCTATCCATTTCCAGGCAGGTCCGCCCACATGCAGATACGCCCACATTTCCCTGGACAGCGATGTGTGGGCGGGATGACATGCCACCCCTGTCAACTGGCCACACTCCCAGGATCACTCAACAGCTCCGCCTCCTCGCTGGTAATTGGCCGCCGGATCTATAGCTCAGGAGAGGCACACAGGCGGCCAATCACAGGTGAGGAGGTGGAGCTTGGAGAGGAGGAGCCGAGCGGCAGCGTGAAGATCAAAGAAGATCGAGTGAGGGAGCTGCTGGAGCGAGTGAAGAGGAGAGCAGCCGGAGAAGTAAGACAGCTGACTGGTAAGTGTCTGTACCTTGCAGATGGTGCTGCTGCAGCCAGGTATGCTGGCTGTAGATGGGAGAGGGAGGGAGGGAGCGATCCAAGGCTGGAGCAGGGGTCAGCAAGGTAAGTATCATTGGTGTCACTAATACCAATGATGGGGCACTATTCCTCCCACTAACACCAATGATGGGGCACTATTTCCCCCCACTGACACCAACGATGGGGCACTATTCCTCCCCCCACTGACACCAACGATGGGGCATTATTCCTCCCCCCACTGACACCAACGATGGGGCATTATTCCTCCCCCCACTGACACCAACGATGGGGCATTATTACCCCCCCTACTGACACCAATGATGGGGCACTAGTCCCCCCCCCACACTGACATCAATGATGGGGCACTATTCCCCCCCCTCCACTGATACCAATGATGGGACACTATTCCTCCTGCTGATACCAACGATGAGACACTATTCCTCCCACTGACATCAGTGATGTGGCACTACTCCTCCTACTGACACCAATGATGTGGCACTACTCCTCCCACTGCAAAATTACAGTTATGAAGTAGCAACGAAAATAATTTTATGGTTGGGGGGTCACTACAACATGAGGAACTGTATTAAAGGGTTGCGGCATTAGGAAGGTTGAGAACCACTGCCTTAGACAAAATACAGGAATATTTGTTACAGTTGAGCTATTGCTTGAAACATTTGCTCAACAATTTATTTTATAAAGAGATCCCTAATTGCTAGGGGAGGTATTGCCACATATGCTCAAAAACTGAATAGATATCTGATGGCTTTTCCCCTGGAAACTAGTGTGTGCAACAGAGTTGAATGTAGAGACGGGTTCACACTTCGCCTATCATCTGTATGCAATGCCCTTCAAGTTAAGCTAAGGGGAGTTAGTTAGATAGAGGCTTGTTAGGAGCCTGGGATGAGTCAGCCAGGTTACTCTAGGTCAGGGCTGAGGGCTTTGCAGGTCAGTTCTTTGATACCTCCCCTTGCTCTGGAAACTTGAGAAGTTTCTGGAAGGCAATGGGTGGGGGTGAGGAGGAGGTGATCTGCATGCTCAGGGGACTCTGACCAATCCCCAAGCAGGAGGCTTGGCATGGGGTCAGGGCGGTCCTTAGGTACGAGACAGCCTGATAAGCATGCAGGTTGTGTGTCAGGTGGACGATGGAGTGAAGGCTGGAGTGTGGAGCCAGGGAGGGGGCCCAGGGAAGAGGCCTACCTACTGGCAAGGTGCTGGAAAGGAGGTTCTCTCTGCCTCAACATCTCATGAGAGAAGACAGCCTCTGGAGCAGGGAAGGAGCCAGCCCAGCATCAGGCCTGAAGCAAGCCACCAACTCACTAAGCTTGCAGGAGAGACCGAGTGAGTAATCCTTCACCACCTGGACCGGATAAGGGGAGAGTTACTCAGGTGGAGAACCCAACTAGTTCCTCATCTGGAACTGTTCATGTTGGAAGTTACTGAGCCTCTGTCCAGGGAATACCTTCAGTACAGCTAGGTGAAGAGGAGGATTCATCTGGGCTCTGAGGAGGTACATTAGACAGCAGGAATGCTCTCAGAGGAGAGACTGTTTTTTTGTCCATATCTTTACATAATTGCTAAGGAGTTTGTCCTCAAGTTGTAGTTCCCTTGAGACACCCCTCAACCCTATCCAAGTTAATAACCCCTTAATAAAATCACAAAACCAAGCTCAATGGCTGTTTACTGACTCTGAATGCAACATGTGGAAGAAAATACATGGCTGTAAAGAGCTGTAGGGGGACCCAAAACTCAGTGACTCCTAAGGGGGTAGTGCTACATGTATATCATGTCACAGCATCCTGAGCAAATAAAAAGAGTTAAAGCAAGACCCACTGGCTCCACAATTTTCTCTACAATTTTCTGACAATTTGCTGAACCTTGCAGCCCTATGGCACAGTGGGGGTAACTAGGTAATACAGCAGTTTTAAGTGGTGCTTGGTCTGGTGACTGAATCTACTTCATTTTAAGCAGCTCATTGGCCAACACTCTGGGACAATAAAGTTGTGCAGAGGAGAGAGTTATAAATAAAGACAAAACCAATATAGTCAATGGCATTAATAACTGCATTTAAGAGGAAAAGCAAAGAAAAGAGCCCTGCTTCTCTCTGCTTCTTTGTTGTTTCATCTCACTCCTCACCCCTATGATGTGATCTCCCCATTCTGACTCCCAACTCTATTGTTAAATATATTGCCACTTTAACCCCTCTGAGCCATTTTCCAAGTCTTATCCATCTTGATATCATCTATAATAATTACACAGGCCAACACATATTTTCGTGCTTCGAATGCAGACCTGACTTTGGGTATATCTGGCACGCAGATTCCAAAAATGGCCATCTTTCCTTGTGAGCTCTAATTTTTGAGATACAAAATAAATGTCATATACCACTCTTCAATCTTGTTGCCCATCAAAAATCAGGATATTTTTAGAGTTGTTTTTTTCCTCTCTTTGTAACATTAAAGAAACACATAAGAAAGTAGTCATAACCTCTACGGGGGGGGGGGGGGGGGGTCAGCAACCAGTTGATTGCAATCCACCAGTCAATCACGGCCAGAGAAGCAGTCAGAGTGGGGCAAATTTTTAATAGTAGTGGCCAGGGACGGTGGCGGCTTCTCTAGTTCTGGCTGCAGGCCCCTGTGGAGTGATATAAACTGCACTCTGCCTCTCTGTATTCTGCAGTAATAGGACTGGAGCAGCACCAGCATTAAGGAGACAGAGAAAAGCTTCAGTTTGCGGTGTGCTGAAAATGGACTCCTCTTGTCTATTGTCTTCTATTTTGTTCAGGTCAGTGCATTTCAATGCTACAAGGGAAGCCCACACACACTTTGAACTGCAGTGCACCGATATCATCAGGGACATAACACCAGCTTTAACAGAGAATGCAACTATTATAGGGGGATGGGAATATAGGAGCTCATTTGCACTCTCTTTAGCTGCAGTGGCTAGGGGTGTACACATGCCTTGGCAGCAAGGAGGATTATATGCTCTGTCACGCTTGGCGGGTGTATAACCCATGATACATTCAAGTGAATTGGGCTGCTCTGCAAGCACTCTGCAACTTTTTGCAGTACAGAAACCAAGGGGTTAAAGCAGACGGTGAGAAGGTGTTTTATTGCCTCCTCACCACTTGCTTTAACTCCTTAGACCTCAACATTAGCACTGTGAGCACTGCATGTGGTGCAGGGTGCTTGCAGAGTGTGCTAATGCATTTAAACCACAACCGCAACCACATGCTTACCCTCTCGGCTGCTGCCACTTCAGCTAAAGGGGGTAAGGATTGGGGATGGTAAAACTGTGGCTCAACCGCAGTGTTTTATTAAACCCCCAAACACATTTGTGAACGAGCTCTAAGGTTGCCAGCCCCAATGAAAGTAAGGGCTCATTCATAAGGCAGCATTCTGAAAAGCAATCCGAGCGTGTTTGACAAGTCGTGAAGAGGCAAAATTTTGCCATTGACAATTATAAGTTTAAATCAGATGGTGAGGAGGCAACATTGGGTGATACAGTGCCTGGTGATCTTTGATTTTTCCCATGTTGTACAGGTAGATCTCCACTTCTCTAAGGTTGCCCACCCCTGCTCTACTGTGCTCGATCTTCAAAAATGAAACAATATGAGAGGCAATATACACACCCCTCCTATATGATCATAACTATAATACAGTTAATAAATTAAACTTTAGAATCCAATGTTTATGACTTAAAATTACAGTTGGAAGTATGTAAAAACTCTTAATGTTTGCGCTGGAAGTACGTAAACACTTGGGCAGGGATAGACTGATGTCATCACGCTCCAGGACCCACTATTGGCCCGTCTGTAAGATTGCTTTGTTTATTGTGAACATTGTGAGTTTTTAACCGCTTCCGCGTCACCCTATAACAGAAATACTGCTACAGGGTGGCACAGGTGCTCAAAATCACGTATATACGTATAATCACGTATAAGGATCCCCAAGGGGTCAATCATCCGATTTAGGCTAGTGATGGTCGGCCTAAATTGGATTATCAATCTCTATCCTATCAGGGATCTTCCTGTAACTGTGTTTACAGTTACACAGGTACAGGAAATGACGACATCTTCTCTCTCTGGGCACATTCCATCCTAGAGAGAGAAGAATAAAGACAAAGTGAGTAAAAGCAGCACACTTTTCACCTTTAGAACACTTTAGGACACTTAACCCCTTGTTAACCATCCCCCCCAGTTAACCCCTTCACTGCCCTGTCACCAGTATCATTAGTACAGTGTACAGATTTTTTGCTGATCACTGTATTAGTGTCGCCAGCGACTTCAGATAGCTTTAGCATCAATTAGTTCCTCTCCCAGATAGCGTAGATTGCCCATCAGTACACCAGTAATCACATTTAACCCCTTGATTGCCAGGAACATGCTCACATACACAATAAATCTCAATTGCTAGTATAGTGTCTGAATGGATCAATATCTTTGATGAGATCAGCACTATACCAGCATTCACATTAGTATAGTGTCCCCAAAAATGCAGTGTTAGCAGGATCAACCCCAGCACTTACATGTGCACTTACCAGCACCAGCATTTAGCCTCTACGCCTCTACCAAAAACATGTAGCAGAATGCATTTCGGCCTAAATTTATGACAAAATTTGAGTTTTTTGGATATTTTTTATGACAGAAATGAGAAAATATTGTATTTTTTCAATATTTTCAGACTTTTTTTGTTTATAGCACAAAAATAAAAAGAGCACAGGTAATAAAATACCACCGAAAGAAAGCTTTATTTGTGTGAAAGACAGGACATACATTTTGTTTGGGTACAGCTTGATCGCGCAATTGTCAGTTAAACTAGCACAACTCTGTATAGCAAAAAATGTTGCAATTGCAGTATCTATACCATAGTTTGTAGATGCTATAACTTTCACACAAAGCAATCAATATACACTTATTGGGATTTTTTGAGTTTACTATATATTTTTTATTGCCAAAAGTAAAAAATATTGTTTTTTTTTCAAAATTTTCTGTCTTTTTTTGTTTTTAACGCAAAAAATAAAAAGCGCACAGGTGATCAAATACTACGGAAAGAAATCTCTATTTGAGTGAAATAAAGGACATAAATTTCATTTGGGAACAGCTTTGCATGACCATGCAACTGTCAGTTAAACTAGAGCAGCGCTGCATAGCAAAAAATGGCGTAAGTTGCAGTATCTATACCATAGTATGTAGATGCTATAACTTTCACACAAAGCAATCAATATACACTTATTGGGATTTTTATTACCAAAGACATGTAGCAGAATACATTTTGGACTAAATGTATGACTAACTTTGAGTTTACTACGTATTTTTTATAGCCAAAAGTAAAAAATATTGTTTTTTTCTAAATTTTAGGGGTTTTTTTATAGTGCAAAAAATAAAAAGTGCACAGGTGATCAAATACCACCAAAAGAAATCTCTATTTGTGTGAAAAAAGTACATAAATTTAATTTGGGTACAACATTGTATGACCACGCAATTACCAGTTGAATTAGTGCAGCGCCGAATAGCAAAAAAGGCCTGGTCATTAAGGGGTGGTAAATCCTCAGGAGGGCAAGTGGTTAATCTTAATAAAGTCCTGGTAAGCCATTTCACACAATGTGGTGTCTATGATCTGTTTCTTACCGGTTCATCACTGATTCCTGATCCGGGACTCCTGCTGGGTTTGGATGGAATCAGAGTTTGAGCCTGTGAAATTATTTGCATCAAATGCATCACTCTAGTGAATATTTGGCTCTCCAGTTTGAGTGGTTGCCTTTTAAAATGTAGGAGTTTTCAAGCAGCTCTGCTTCCTCCTCAGTAACAAGTGCCTGATGTTGGGTAAAACATTTTCTACAGGGCAGTTCTATTCTGTCTCCGTGTCACTCTGTTGAAGTCTGGTAGATCACAAAGACTTCCCTGAAACTTTGAAGACAACTCATATACTTAAGAATGCTAGAAAATGTTATGTATCAATGAGCCTCTGAAAATGCTTGGAAAACCGATGGGACTGCTGCTACTACCTACCTTTCTCATCACTTGCGAGTGGGAACGACATTGGCATTATCTTTGTGACATCCAGAATTTCTGATTTAGGTGGCATGTTGAGTAGTACTGCTCTGACAAGCATGAACTTTGGGCAGACAAGGCCTAGTATTTACTTCCATAAAACTGAGAATTGTAGTGCCCCTTTAGATAGCCAGGGGGGGCTAGTGTTCAATTTTTAGTTAGGAGGGCTGAATAGCAGCCTGGGTGTAATAGTCAGCAGGATTAAATTCTGAGAGGCTCTGGAGGTCAGTTCCCTGATAGCTCCCCCTGCTGTAGAATCTTGGAGAAGATTCTAGAAGCAGTTGGCAGAGGTAGAAGGGGCTAACCTGCACACTTCGGAGACCCTGGCCAATCTCTAAGCAAGAGGCTTGGCATAGGACCAGGGCAGCCTTTAAATGTGACAGAGCCTGCTTAGCAGCAAGAGAGTTCAGGGGGAGATGGAATGAGAAATCTGAGGCACAGAAACTTGGGAGGGGCCCAGTTGGGAAGAAGTAAACCACCAGGCAGTGGTGCTGGAGCGGAAGGAACTAGCCCAGCTTCCGCTGAAGCAGCCTGAAAGCAGCTACCAACCCATCAGCTCCTAGAAACAGGTCTGAGTTAGTGAGTAATCCTACACCTCTTTGGCCAGTTAAAGGGGAAAGTAACACTCTGGTGGAGAACTACTAAGGAGCTAATTAAATATTAATGAAGGAAAGAAAGCAGGAGATGGAGACCCATACTAGAGTTTTAAAGGTACCATACCACAAAATTTATATAGTACACGTTATAATAATTACCACTTGATAAAGAGTAATGAATGTGTTCACATGCTATTTTCATTACCACAATTGTGGTTCAATTTTATCAATAAAGTGGTAATTGTTATAACATTTGGACTATATTAATTTTATGGTATGGTACCCCTAATACCCAATTAGTTTTTTAGTTAGTGATATTATTTGTAAGGAGCTAATCAGGACTGCTGATCTTAGAGAGGCAGGCACTGGATACCCTCGCCCAGGGATTCCTTCAGACAGCTGGATAGAGGAGGATTATCTGGGGTGGTACACCAGGAGAGGCTGAGAGCCCTCCAAGAAGATATTTTGCTGTGTAAAGACTTGTACACAGTTCCAGGAAGTTGTCCTCGGTTTCAGTTCCCTTGGGCATCCCATACACCCCTTATCCCATCATGACTATCCAAGTCATGTATCCCCTATTAAAATAATAACAAAAACAAGCTCAAGGACTGTCTATTGTCTCTTTGATGCAAGTCTGTGAAGAAATGCGTGTTGCCTGGCTGTGCAGGACTATAGGGGGACCCAAATCTCTAGCAACTCCTGAGGGGTAGTGCTACAGAAGTATTAGAGATCTTGCAGGAAACACAAATTGCCAGTTTTTTCTAAAACTGTAAGCCTACATGCATATGGTTGATTATGAATTGACAGAGGTTTCCTGAAGCAAGAACCAGAGGATTCCTGTATGCAAACAAATGCAACCAAGAAGTATTTAACCCCTTCACGCCGACGTCAGACAAATATGCGGCCTCACGGAACTGGACTTTTTTCTGTGGGGCCACATATTTGCGTACCTGTCTTTGTACTGGGAGCGCGCTGCTCGGTGCACTCCCAGCACAGAGATTGCGGTCTCACTGAGAGCCCCGGGTCCCGTTCTAACGATCGGGACCTGGGACTCCCAATTCCCGGTCACATGATTGCTGTGACAGCCTCTGATTGGCTATCACAGTGATCAGTCACTGTATAGCCTAGCCCCCTTATTTTTTTCTCTCTATGAATGAAGAAGAGAGATACATTGTATCTCTCTAACTCCTGGCATAGAGAGAAAAAAAAAAGTTTGTAAAAAAAAAAAAAGAAAATAAGTAAATAAATATTAAAAAATAAAATAAAAAATAAAGAAAAATACCTAGATTAAGATTTGATCTAGTTCAGTGCCAGGGTTAGTGTTTGGGTCAAGGTCAGGTTCAAAGGTCAAAGGTCTGGATTAAAAAAAATTTGTTGTTAGTGTTAATGTCAGTGTGTTTTAGGTAAAAAAAAAAAAAAAAAAAAAGACAAAAACAAAATGCGCACTATTGTTTCTGGGCTGTGCTACGGGTACAAAACAATAAATACCATAAACATATGGTATCGTCAAGAGCTGGAGAATTTATTTTGGGTTGTTCTTTGGTGGTAGGTTATGGTCGTAACAAGAAACACACAGCTAAATAGAAAAAATGGGTTTTTTTTACTATTTTGGGCCAGTTTTCCTTTGATAATAAAACAAAAAAACAGCAGTTATCCATTATCATTTACCACCAAATGAAAGCCCAATTTGTCCTGAAAAAAATCAAGGTATAATCCACCTGGATGTACAAAGTAGTTGTGGTGATATGTACAGTTTTACTATCACATGTCATCGTTGCAGAATTGTGCTTAGGCATTTAGATTTGTTTTACCCTTAGGCGTGAAGGGGTAAAAATGAATGACAGGGCATCAGCCTCTATGCCTACGTAATTACCTGCATTTAGGGACAGGTGATTGGCCTTGTACATAGAAACATCATCTGTCCTTAACCTTAGATGATCCTTGTGCTTCATGGACAAATGCAGCTGCTGTCAGCCTGTCACACATTTGTACAGGTTTCCCAGCAACCGCATTTTTCTAGAGAAGTCAGCCAGAACCAGGCTCTATCCTATGTCCCTTTTTCTCCAGGAGAGTCAGTCGATTTCCTTGGAACTCTATCCTGAGTTCAGACAGGAACAGCTTCCATACATACTGTACAGTATAGGCCTATGCTCCAGAATCAACTACACAGGATGCCGCTCTAATTATTGTACAGGTTTCCCAGCAACCGCATTTTTCTAGAAGAGTCAGCCAGAACCAGGCTCTATCCTATGTCCCTTCTCCAGGAGAGTCAGTCGATTTCCTTGGAACTCTATCCTGAGTTCAGACAGGAACAGCTTCCATACATACAGTATAGGCCTAACTAGAATCAACTACACAGGATGCCTCTCTAATTAACCGCTTCCTGTCTGCCCATTGCACATAGACAGCGAATGGGAAGCTTTGCTGATGCGGGCTAACGTACCTGTATGCCAGCCTGCATCAGTGGATTCTGCGTGGCTCACAGAGCATGCACCCAGGAGCCTGAGGATTGGTATATCTCCCAGACACGGCAGATCACATTACTGCTGTGTCCGGGTGATCACATGGTGTTTTACCATGTGACTGCTGTGACCAATCACAGAACTCACATTGTAAACAATGTAAAGCTAAAGTAAAGATTGCTTCTCTCTGCTGTCAGTGTGAGAGCAGAGAGAAGAGATCCTGCAGCCTGTGAGTGTATAGCAGCCTGTCAGGCTGCTTGTACACTCACAAACTGCAGTGCCAGCCACCCCAGTGCCCCAGTTTACACCCTGTTCCAAATTGTTATGCAAATTATTATGTAAACTGCCTCCCACCCTCATAGATCTTTTGCTTGAGGATGCTCCAAAGGTTCTCAATAGGCTTGAGGTCAGGGGAGGATGGAGGCCACACCATGACTTTCTCTGCTTTTATCCCCATAGCAGCCATTGATGCAGAGGTATTCTTTGCAGCATGAGATGGTGCATTGTCATGCATGAAGATGATTTTATTACGGAAAGCATAGTTCTTCCTTCTGTACCAGGGAAGAAAGTGGTCAATCATAAACTCCACATACTTTGCAGAGGTCATCCTTACAGCTTTGGGGACCCTAAAGGGGCCGACCAGCTCTGTTCCCATGATTCCGGCCTAAAACATGACTCCACCACCGCCTTGCTGACGTTGCAGCCTTGTTGAAACAGGGTGGCCGTCCATCAACCATCCACTACTCCATCCATCTGGACCATCCAGGGTTGCACGGCACTCATCAGTGAACAGGACTGTTTGAAAATTAGTCTTAATTTATTTTTCTGCCCAATGCAGCCATTTCTGCTTGTGAGCATTGGTTTGTGGTGGCCGAATAGAAGGTTTATGCACAGTTGCAAGACTCTGGAGGACTCTACACCTTGGTGTCCGTGGGACTCCAGAGGCACCAGCAGCTTCAAATATCTGTTTGCTGCTATGTAATGGTATTTTAGCAGCTGCTATCTTGATCCGATGCATGGATCTGGCAGAAATCTTCCTCAATGTGCCTTTATTTGCACAAACCCATCTGTGCTCTGAATCAACCACAAATCTCTTAATAGTACAATGATCACACTTAAGTTTTTGTGAAATATCTAATATTTTCATACCTCGTCCAAGGCATTGAACTATTTCACTCTTTTCGGCAGCAGAGAGATCCTTTTTCTTCCCCATATTGCTTGAAAATGGTGCTATGCTTAATAATGTGGAACACCCTCCTTTAGTAGTTTTTCCTTAAATTGGGCTCACCTGCCAATCTAATTATCACAGGTGTCCGAGATTGTTTTCAGTGATCAAAAGAGCCCTGAGACACAATGCCATCCATGCGTTAAACTGAAAACAAAATATTTAATCTTTGTGACACTTAAATAGAATTTTCATAATAATTTGGAACAGGGTGTAGTACCCCTGTGTCCCTGATAACTATCCCAGAATATCTATTATAATACAGCCAGCCCCTGTCACCTCTCTCAGTGAGCACAAAAAAATACCCCGATACACCATACCAATGTCCTGATCACCTCCATACCAGTATCCTGGTCACTGCCATATCCCAAACTAATGCCCTAATCACCACCATACCCCATACCAACACCCTGATCAGCGCCAATCGCCATACTATTACTCTGATCACCGCCATACCCCATACCAGCATCCTGACCACCGCCATACCCCATAACAGTATCCTGATCACCACCATACCAGCATCCTGACTACCGCCATACCAGCGTCCTGATCACCACCATACCTCATGCTAACGTCGTGATCACTGCCATACCAGCGTCTGGCATTTTAGGGTCTCAATTTATCAAATATATATCCCATAGTTTGTAGACTCTATGGCTTTCACACAGACTAAATAATATACACTGTTTTGGGTTATTTTTACCCTAAGATGTAGCAAAATACATTTTGCCTAAATTGATGAAGAAAAATTATTTATTTGTAAATTTTATTTTTTAAAAATTAAGCAAAAAATATTTTTTTTCAAAATTTTGGTCATTTTTTCATTTATGTAGCAAAAAAATAAAACCCAGTGGTGATCAAATATCACCAAAAGAAAGCTCGATCTGCCTCAAAAAAAAGGATAACAATTGCATATGGGTACAGTGTTGCATGGCTGAGTAAATTTCACTCAAAGTGTAAAAAGCTGAAAATTGGCCTGGACTGGAAGGAGGTGAAAGTGTCTGACTTGAAATGGTTAAAAGACTGACACCTAGCATGGTCATAATTAACTACCTTCATAGGTAATTGAATATACTGCCACTATTTTTTATTTTTTGTATTATAGATATTTCCATAATTTATGGGACACATTTAAGACATGCTACTCGTTATATGGATATTTTCAACTTATGAGAAAGCTTCTGAGTAACCCCTTTTAGGTAGGTTAGGTTTTTGGTTGTGCTATTTACTTATTTTGGGCCTTCTAGTTTATGATTTATGAATATATTTGCATTGATACACCTCCATCTTCCCTCCTTTTTCATATGTTGCCGCTTGTGGCCTCAGTGTCCATCTGAATGGGCTTGTGCGGCTTGGGACTCCCTTTCTCTCTTTTCACCTTGGAAGGTTTTACTAGAAGTGGTGGCTTATTGCTTCTGCTTTTACAAACAAGGCTATTCTTTTCATTGCTTGGCAAATTGTCTTGTGATTATGACATACTCACAAGGGAAGAGAACTTGCATCAGCTCATTCCAAATATTTATACCCTTTCCCACGGTGCACCACTGGCAAAGAAACTCCTAGTGATTGGCTGGTAAAAGATATGAATATTCATAACCCAAGCTAAATGTGTAATTTCACACTAGTATCAAAGATGACAGTACCACCTACTGATAGGTAGATGACAGTACCACCTACTGAGAGCTGATATCTAGGCGGAGTTTAGAAAAAGCTGAACAAACACAGACTATAAATTGGCATTGGCTGATTACAGCCATGCAGACTAAATTTAAAGAGACATTCCTGTGTCCAGCAGGCTGGGTACAAAGAAAAAAAACAAAACACCACCAATTTTGTTAGAGGGGGAGGGGTGGGGAGGAGAAAGATGGGCAGAACTTTTCTTTTTAAGTGAAGTTCCGCTTTAAGATTAACCAGCTTGACTAACTAGATTGTCAGCTTTTGTAACTCAAACAGCATAGTATTCTAGGTACTCATAATCATCTATTTTCCAGATTAAAAGATACTTTTACTTACAACGAGTTTTAAAATTAGTTGTTAGCTACTGAGACCTAAACAAAGTTCATACATGAATGTGATCAGCCACGTGCCTGCTTAACACACTACCTCCTCCCATCATCTAAGGTTGTACTAAGGTGTACATTTATTAAGCAGAGATAATTTATCTCATTTCAGTTATCTGTAGTTCTCAGAGAAAAATCTTCTCCTCTGTCCCCTTGTTTATGAAGCAGAGAACATTTGTTCTCAGAAGGAGAAGAGGTGAGGTTTTTCCTCTGAGAACAGCTGAGATCTGTGTAGAAGGGGGAGGGCTGCATGTGATCTCCTGAGATAATTGTGCGATTACAGATCACCTGAGTTTAAACAGTGAAACCAAAGTTAAAAAGACCATGCAATTACATGAAAATATTAAGCACTGACCACTGGTACTTTTTTACGCACATTTTGGCACATTCTTTAAATGTGGATTTTGGCTCCTTTTTATTGCGCATTTTAGCATTATTTCCATGCATTTTGACAATTGTTAACATGCTGTATTTCTTAACATGCATTTTGGAGTAGGTTTTTTTCTTATGTGCATTTTGGCGCTTTTCTAAACACACATTTAGGCGCTTTAACGCACATTTTGGCACAGGTCATTTTACCATGCATTTTGGTGTGGTTTGTAAGGCACATTGTGGCACTTTTCTTAGCACGTATTTTGGCACTTTTTTAAAGTGCATCTTGATTTGGTTTTTATACATATTTTGGCAAACTGCACATTTGCTAGCAACTTTTGGCAAACAATGGCACTGCAAATATGACATGCATTTTGCATGCATTTCCAGAACACACACAAAAACACAGGTCAGGTAAAAAATGTGCCAAAATATGTTTAAAAAGCCCCAAAATGGTTTGGCGGTTGCCAGGAGAACAATACTTGCCTTACTGCATTGTGTCAAGTGTAAAGATTGGTGGAAGGGGGATTATGGTGTGGGGTTGTTTTTCAGAGGTTAGGCTTGGCCCCTTAGTTCCAGTGAAGGAAACACCATTAAAGTGCATGTGTGTGTAAAGGCAGGTGTCCCAACACTTTTGGCAATATAGTGTATTTTTTTAAAAGGGGGTAATCTTCCTACTTTGACTCCCTCTCAGGGGCGGACTGACAACTCATGGGGCCCCTGTGTCCTTGCCCAAACTCAAAAAAGCCTATGAAAAAGGTACCAGGGGCATCTCATTGGGCCCCCTACTGACCCCGAGCCCTCAGGGAGTGCTCCCTCTTTAATCTTTTCCTGCTAATCTGGTGCACATATGCAGTGATCGGGAACTTTCCAATCATGTGATCGCTGTGACTACCAATCACATGATCAGAATGCCTGCCTCCATCTCCCAATATTTATATCCTGTTAAAGGACCAGGAGGGGATGGAGGGAAAGGATTGGGAGACTGCAAATAGTACAGCAAGGTAAAATTGGCAAGCAGCCAGATAAGGGAGAATGTAACAACATAAAACTAGCCAGTAGCAGGATGTTTTTAAATAATGGAAAATTGACCATTCTGTACTAGAGATACAGAATACAGGCAGGTGTTTACTACTATAATTAAGAGACTGCAGAAGTGCAGATGATACAGTAGTGTAAGATTGCTCAGCACCAGGACATTTTTCATGAACAAAACTAGACCCAAATATACTAGAGGCAAAAAGCACAGCCATGGATTTTACTAAAAAAAAATAAGATAGCATAAGCAGTACAAATTCAATTGTAAATAAAAGGCCTACTTTGTATATAATTAACTTTTATTTTTACAATGGGAATGAGAGGTGTATTAAAAGTAAAAAATATAGTGAGGTATTATAGGTACACACAATTCTTGCTTTTTTTTTTTCATTCAAACAATGCATCAGTGCACTGTGAACAAAAGGCAGCCCTGAGAACAGATGGCCAGCAATAAGAAAATGCTGTGCTTTAAGCACCCCAAACTTAAAAAGTCCCTATAAACATAAAATAAAATGAAAAAAAAGAAAAAAAAAAAGTGAAAACCTGACAGATACTACCACTGAAAAAAGATTTTTATGGACAGGACCGTAGTTAATAGTGACCATTGACCTAAAATCAACCACAAGTCCCTACTAATAGGAAAAAAGGGTAACAAAGAGGTTGATTATCCAAAGAGCTAGCAATAATAATTAAGGTTTCCTAACAGACCCATATCTCTTCCATTGCAGTTTGTCAGCTTGCCACATATTTCTCACAAAGCAACTTCCATGCCATTATAGATACTCAGTGTCCCCTTTTTATAATGAGGGGACTGGCTTTTTCAAAAACCCCCTTATTGACCCTGGCTTGCTGGTTAGAGCATAGGCCATGTGGTACATATTTTTTTAAAAAATATTCCCAGACAAAACACTTTAAAAGTGAAAGCAATTCTGTTCCTCCCGCTTCTAGTCTATGCTGCTGTAAAGGGCATTGCGAGAGGCTGATACAAAATCAAATTAAGGTACTTAGCTGCATTTAAATATACATTTCATGATTTATTAATAAATATATCTAGCTGCAATAACGTGTGCATTTAATATCTGCCCATAGTTCAGCTTTTGCCTGCAGGATTATCTGCACCCCTGATCCTTCCTATTTATTCACAAGTAAAAGCATTAAAAAACGATTGGCAAGATTATTAATCCTTTTAAGCAACTTTCCCCATGTCACTTAACAATGCAGTAAGTCCCAGCAGCAGAATGGTTAAGCCACAGTTTAATTTGAGTCTCCAGGGGATCTCATGCCTCTTAAATAATTGAGTGGCAGGAGATTACTTGTGTGTTTTTACTGGTGTATTGATTGTAGAGCAGTTAATCGGTTGTCTCTGTGGAGTGATAATGTTGTACCAAGCAGATTATTGGAAATCACATTTCGTAATATCATTAATAAATCCTTTCTGAGAGGGTCTGTTACAGGTTGAGAACAACAGAAGGTTCACACTAGCCATGATTGGAAAATACCAATATTTATATTACCGGTAGTTGAGAAATGAAAAACTTCTCTTCCATTTTAATTAATTCATTAGATAACAATGAGAATCCTGGTTTGGGTCCTTTATAGCTAATAAACAAAAATGATTCCCGAAATGGGAAGATTTAAACATATTAACTAGAGATGAGCGAAGAAATGAAAAATTCGATTCGACTGATTCGGCGAATTCGTGGACAATATTCGATTCGAGTCGAATAAATTCGCTGTGAATTTAACTTAAAAAAGGGTGTTTCTAGGCTTCAGAGAGACTTAATATTAGTGCAGAACACTGTACCTTTAATTTAAATGCCCTTGGAGTCTGCTGGGGAAGAGAAATAATACTGTCTGTCAGTATGACATGCAGATGAGTGCCGTCGATCTTAGAATCACTGCACACTTCACTCCTTTGGCCAGTCACGGGGCCAAAACCAGTGTTTGGAGCCACAGTGTGGCGGTGGAGGCAGCAGCAATGGGAGGCCATACAGCAACCTATGACAAAATGGAAACCAGCAGGAGCGTGAGGAGACCTGAAAGTGGCACATGGCAGAGTGGGAGCAATGGGAGGCGGTACAGGGACCCAGGTCACACTGTGGGCCCAGCAGCAGCGTGACCAGGCGGTACGGGGGCCCATGGCCGATATGGGGCTTGGTGGCACCTATGGAAGGCCTGTAATCTGCCAGCAACCTATGACAAAATGGACAACCGCAGGAGTGTGAGGAGATTTCAAAGTGGCACATGGCAGAGTGGAAGCAATGGGAGGCCGTACAGGGACCCAGGTCACACTGTGGGACCAGCATCAGCGTGAACAGGCGGTACGGGGGCCCATGGCCGATTTGACCTCATTCATCCCATAGTCCTGCCGACTCACGAATAGCGTGGCCTCCTCAAAGGGCCTGAGCAAGCGCAGGTGTCACACATGAGCTGACAATGGCTGACATCTAAGTTACACAGGGAGTACCTTTATCCGCTTTTAACATCAGGAAATCTGTGATGGCCTTTAGCTGTTCGTAAAGGCGGTCTAACATATGTAGGGTTGAATTACACCTTGTTGCAACGTCACAGCATGAGGAGTCGGTACGGGGGCCCATGGCAGATTACATGTCTGGCAGCAGCAATGGGAGGCCCGTAATCTGCCAGCACCCTATGTCAAAAAATTTAACACACCAGCAGTGTGAAGAGACCTGAAAGTGGCACATGGCAGCAGAGTGTGGCGATGGAGACAGCAGCAATGGGAGGCCGTACAGGGACCCATGACAGACTCTAGACTTGGCAGCAGCATGAGGAGGCGGTATATAGGGGCCCATGGCAGATTAGGGGCCTGGCAGCAGCTATGTGAGGCCCGTAATCTGCCTGCACCCTATGTCAAAAAATTTAACACACCAGCAGTGTGAAGAGACCTGAAAGTGGCACATGGCAGCAGAGTGTGGCGATGGAGACAGCAGCAATGGGAGGCCGTACAGGGACCCATGACAGACTCTAGACTTGGCAGCAGCATGAGGAGGCGGTATATAGGGGCCCATGGCAGATTAGGGGCCTGGCAGCAGCTATGTGAGGCCCGTAATCTGCCTGCACCCTATGTCAAAAAATTAAACACACCAGCAGTGTGAAGAGACCTGAAAGTGGCACATGGCAGCAGAGTGTGGCGATGGAGACAGCAGCAATGGGAGGCCGTACAGGGACCCATGACAGACTCTAGACTTGGCAGCAGCATGAGGAGGCGGTATATAGGGGCCCATGGCAGATTAGGGGCCTGGCAGCAGCTATGTGAGGCCCGTAATCTGCCTGCACCCTATGTCAAAAAATTTAACACACCAGCAGTGTGAAGAGACCTGAAAGTGGCACATGGCAGAGTGTGGCGATGGAGACAGCAGCAATGGGAGGCCGTACAGGGACCCATGACAGACTCTAGACTTGGCAGCAGCATGAGGAGGCGGTATATAGGGGCCCATGGCAGATTAGGGGCCTGGCAGCAGCTATGTGAGGCCCGTAATCTGCCTGCACCCTATGTCAAAAAATTTAACACACCAGCAGTGTGAAGAGACCTGAAAGTGGCACATGGCAGCAGAGTGTGGCGATGGAGACAGCAGCAATGGGAGGCCGTACAGGGACCCATGACAGACTCTGGACTTGGCAGCAGCATGAGGAGGCGGTATATAGGGGCCCATGGCAGATTAGGGGCCTGGCAGCAGCTATGTGAGGCCCGTAATCTGCCTGCACCCTATGTCAAAAAATTAAACACACCAGCAGTGTGAAGAGACCTGAAAGTGGCACATGGCAGAGTGTGGCGATGGAGACAGCAGCAATGGGAGGCCGTACAGGGACCCATGACAGACTCTAGACTTGGCAGCAGCATGAGGAGGCGGTATATAGGGGCCCATGGCAGATTAGGGGCCTGGCAGCAGCTATGTGAGGCCCGTAATCTGCCTGCACCCTATGTCAAAAAATTTAACACACCAGCAGTGTGAGGAGACCTGAAAGTGGCACATGTTTGAGGCATGATTCATGGCGGATTTAGTCAGTTGTGTCAGGAACTGGTGGTTTGAAATCCAGACTAATCCACGCCTGATTCATTTTCACAAACGTGAGTCTCTCCACACTTTGGGTGGACAGTCGTGTCCTCCGCGGAGTTACAATACCTCCTGCCGCACTAAACACGCGCTCCGATGCCACGCTACTGGCCGGGCATGACAGCCTTTCAAGGGCAAATTCAGCTAGTTGGGGCCAAAGGTCAAGTTTCGTTGCCCAGTAGTCAAGGGGATTGTCTACCTCGGTTGGCAGGGTGCTGTCCAAGTAGGCCCAAGCCTGTTGTTTGAGCTCCTGCTCCAGGTCCACCTGATGCTGCTGCTGCTGCTGCGGCTGGTTAGTAGTTTCCTCACTGCGCTGGTGAAGAAAGCTACTCATCATCGACTGCAGACTGAGGCAGCCACTGCTGGTGGAGCTGCCACTGCTCCTACCACCCCACCCCTCCCCTGCTGCCATGCCAGCGGAACGCGAGCGCACAGGGCCCACAGTGTCTGAGGATGGACGTTGGCGCACAAAGGCAGAGACCAACTGACTACATAGGTGGTTTTTATAGTACGTAATTTTGGCCTCCCTCTCAGCAGGTGTGAAAAAGGCCACCATTTTGGACCGGTAGCGAGGGTCCAACAAGGTGGACAGCCAAAAGTCATCCCTCTGTCTGATGGTTATTATTCGGCTGTCGCTACGCAAGCAACCGAGCATGCTATGGGCCATTTGTGCCAAGGAATGCGAGGGACTCCCTGCCTCCATCTCCACAGCATACTGCCACGGTGCGTCTGGGTCCTCTGTCTCCTCCTCCTCCTCCTCTACCAGATGCTCCTGCTCCTCCACTCCTGTCCGCTGAGTGGAAAAACCACCCATTTCACTCAATAATTCCTGAGCACAAATGTCCTCCTCTACCTCCTCCTCTTCTTCCTGTCCTGCCCCCACAGGGGTCATGTGGCGTTGAGATCTGTGCGCCACGTCTACCGCACCCTGACCAGCCATTGTTAACAGCATTTGTTCCAGGACGTGCAACAGAGGAATGACGTCGTTCATCCCATAGTCCTGCCGACTCACGAATAGCGTGGCCTCCTCAAAGGGCCTGAGCAAGCGGCAGGTGTCACGCATGAGCTGCCAATGGCTGACATCTAAGTTACACAGGGGAGTACCTTTATCCGCTTGTAACATCAGGAAATCGGTGATGGCCTTTCGCTGCTCGTAAAGGCGGTCTAACATGTTTAGGGTTGAATTCCACCTTGTTGCAACGTCGCAGATCAGGCGATGCTGTGGAATTCCGTTCTGCCGCTGCAGCTCAATGAGGGTGTTCTTTGCGGTGTAGGAATGGCTGAAATGCATGCACAGTTTACGTGACATTTTAAGGATGTCTTGCAGTGGGATGGTGGATTTTAGGAATCGCTTGACAACCAGATTGAACACGTGAGCCATGCATGGCGCATGGCACAACCTTCCTTGACGCAGAGCAGACACCATGTTCTTTCCGTTGTCAGTCAACATGGTTCCGATTTTTAGTTTGCGCGGAGACAGCCATCTGTCGATTTCTCTGTTCATTACACTCAGCAGTTCCTCCCCTGTGTGACTACGTTCGCCAAGGCATACCAGGTGCAGCACAGCGTGACACCGTTGCGCCCTGCACATGTGATATGCCGGTCGGGTAATGGGACTTGGCACGGGGGTGGCGGCTGAGGACACGGCGGAAAAAGAGGTGGTAGAGGCGGACATGCTTGCTGGACCAAGGACGTGCAAACGTGGAGGCAAAAGCGTCGTGACCTGTCCAAGTTGCTGGTGCGGCTGTGCCGGCACCACGTTCACCCAGTGGGCCGTAAATGACATGTACTGTCCCTGACCGTAGTTACAGCTCCACACGTCGGCGCTGCCGTGCACTTTGGCAGAGACCGACATGCTCAAAGACTGGCCCACCATCTCTTCTACATGTGAATGCAGGGCTGGCACTGCCTTTTGGGCAAAGAAATGACGGCTTGGCACTCTCCACCGCGGCGCGGCACAAGCCATCATTTCTCGGAAAGGTGCTGAGTCCACCAGTTGGAAAGGGAGGGACTGCAGCACCAGCAACTTGGACAGGAGGACGTTCAGCTTTTGCACCGTCGGGTGCGTGCTCGCAAACTGTTGTCTCTTGGATACGGATTCCAAGAAAGACTGTTGACGGAATCCGAGAAGAGGAGTAGCAGGAGAAGGAGCATCTGAACGAGCGGAAGATGCCAATGAGCGACAACTCCCCTCAGCAGAGGTGTTGGAGCCTTGACTGGCTGATAGAGGGCGATTGACGACGTCGGGTGACGGAGCAAGTAACGGAGCGGGTGATGGAGCGGGGGCTGGGGCAGGCAGAACCGCCGTATGTTTATCACGGTTTTCCCAGGCCACCGAATGGTGACGCTGCATATGCTGACGCAACGCTGTAGTCCCAACATGGGCCCCCTGGCCACGCTTGCATTTCTGGCCACATAGTCGACATACGGCTACGTTTACTTCCTCGGGCGGCTTGAGGAAAAATTGCCACACCACCGAGTAGGAAACTTTGCCCCCGCTACTCTTCACTGGCTGACTGCTACTTCCTCCGTGCGCACCGGCACCACTACTGGCCGTGGTGGTAGGCTGCAGTGGAGCTGGTGCTCTACTCCGTGGACGTTTGGCTCCACTGACACTGATGCGACCCTGCTGCTGTCTCCTGGGCAACCCACCGACTGTTTTGCTCGCTGCCAAGCTGCCACCCTCTTCTCCTGATGATGCGGAAGAAATTGCCTGATGACGACGAGGCTGCCAAGTGCGATCAACCTCCTCATCATCAAGTAGGGTCTCCGCCTCACTACTAGCCCCCTCGGCTGCGTCTGGGTCAGGAGACAGACCTGTCTCTAGACCGGCTACCGAGCCACTCTCCTCGCCAGTACTTGTTCGCTTGGCTGCTGAAAAGGCCGATGTCTCCCCCCGTTCCTGACCGCCCTCTGTTAGCTCTTCCTCACTGTACAGTGGGGCTGAGCCCACAGCATGCGATACTTCGCTTGGTGAGGGAACAGCAAAGGACAGGGGCAGGTAGAGGACACGTGATTTCAGTGGGCTTGGTCCCGGGCCATGCCAACTAACGGTTGTGTCTGACGTACCCACCGACCGTTGGCTGTAGGTGTCAGAGGTGACCTGGGAAGAGGAAGACGACCGAGCCAACCAATCAATGACGGCAGGGTTGTCGGTGGAGACACGACCGCTGGATGACACCGGGAGCACTGGCCTCTGGCTGCGAATACTGCTGCCTCGACCCCTTCCTCTGCTGCCACGTCTGCTCGCTCCTAAAACATTGCCTCCTCTGCCACTCCTCTGCATGTTGTCTGACATACTATTTAATTCAACGATTAGGTGTCCCTGAGTAACAATTCTCTGGCACTCAGTAACAATTCTGTCTGTCCCTGAGTATGAATTCTGTGGCCCTGAGTAACAATTCTGTGTCTGTGCGAGTAACAATTCTGTGTCTGTGCGAGTAACAATTCTGTGTCTGTGCAAGTAACAATTTTGTGTCTGTGCAAGTAACAATTCTCTGGCACTCAGTAACAATTCTGTCTGTCCCTGAGTAACAATTCTCTGGCACTCAGTAACAATTCTGTCTGTCCCTGAGTAACAATTCTCTGGCACTCAGTAACAATTCTGTCTGTCCCTGAGTATGAATTCTGTGGCCCTGAGTAACAATTCTGTGTCTGTGCGAGTAACAATTCTGTGTCTGTGCCAGTAACAATTTTGTGTCTGTGCGAGTAACAATTCTCTGGCACTCAGTAACAATTCTGTCTGTCCCTGAGTAACAATTCTCTGGCACTCAGTAACAATTCTGTCTGTCCCTGAGTAACAATTCTCTGGCACTCAGTAACAATTCTGTCTGTCCCTGAGTAACAATTCTCTGGCACTCAGTAACAATTCTGTCTGTCCCTGAGTATGAATTCTGTGGCCCTGAGTAACAATTCTGTGTCTGTGCGAGTAACAATTCTGTGTCTGTGCAAGTAACAATTTTGTGTCTGTGCAAGTAACAATTCTCTGGCACTCAGTAACAATTCTGTCTGTCCCTGAGTAACAATTCTCTGGCACTCAGTAACAATTCTGTCTGTCCCTAAGTAACAATTCTCTGGCACTCAGTAACAATTCTGTCTGTCCCTGAGTATGAATTCTGTGGCCCTGAGTAACAATTCTGTGTCTGTGCGAGTAACAATTCTGTGTCTGTGCAAGTAACAATTTTGTGTCTGTGCGAGTAACAATTCTCTGGCACTCAGTAACAATTCTGTCTGTCCCTGAGTAACAATTCTCTGGAACTCAGTAACAATTCTGTCTGTCCCTGAGTAACAATTCTCTGGCACTCAGTAACAATTCTGTCTGTCCCTGAGTATGAATTCTGTGGCCCTGAGTAACAATTCTGTGTCTGTGCGAGTAACAATTCTGTGTCTGTGCAAGTAACAATTTTGTGTCTGTGCGAGTAACAATTCTCTGGCACTCAGTAACAATTCTGTCTGTCCCTGAGTAACAATTCTCTGGCACTCAGTAACAATTCTGTCTGTCCCTGAGTAACAATTCTCTGGCACTCAGTAACAATTCTGTCTGTCCCTGAGTAACAATTCTCTGGCACTCAGTAACAATTCTGTCTGTCCCTGAGTAACAATTCTCTGGCACTCAGTAACAATTCTGTCTGTCCCTGAGTAACAATTCTCTGGCACTCAGTAACAATTCTGTCTGTCCCTGAGTAACAATTCTGTCTGTCCATGAGTATGAATTCTGTGGCCCTGAGTAAGAATTCTCTGGCACTCAGTAACAATTCTGTCTGTCCCTGAGTAACAATTCTCTGGCACTCAGTAACAATTCTGTCTGTCCCTGAGTAAAAATTCTGTGGCCCTAATAACGTTTCTGTGGCCCTAAGTAACAATTCTCTGGCACTGAGTGAAAATTCTGTCTGTCCCTGAGTATGAATTCTGTGGCCCTAACTAGCGTTTCTTTGTCCCTAAATAACGATTCTGTGGCCCTCATTAACAAGTCTGTGTCCCTGAGTAATGGTTCTCTGTCCCTAAGTAACTTCTCTCTGTCCCCAATTCTCGTTTCTGTGGCCCTAACTCTGTCCCTGTCCCTAGTACAGAGCGGTCTGCCTCTGTTCAATGACTGCAGGCAAATGAAGATTTCCAAAATGGCCGCTATATATACCTCGACCATTACACAGTGCTGGCTGGCTGGCTGCTGATTGGCTGATGCGATCACATGTCGTTGAGGAATGCATTATGGGGCAGCGCGCCTTGTCTGCGCGCCTTCCCCGACATCCCCGCTCCGTCGCCGCACATGTCAGCCGCCATTTTCGGAAAAATTTCGATTCGCGCGTCCGAATTAGGCTGTTTTTCGGATTCGGCACGAATCGAAATTTTTCCGATATTCGACTCGAATTCCACTTCGGATACTTCGATTCGCTCATCTCTAATATTAACCATAAATAGAAAAAAGACTGGATGGCTCTACTGCAGCTATTTGAATGGGGGAAATATGTAATTGGATGGAATGTTGAACAAATTGCTATGTTCCAAAGACACTGTTGAGATGGAGTGCAATTTCTTGAAGGACTATACCAGTTAACAATATGCATTCATTCAGACAAATATGCTTCTAAGATTTTGTGCCCAGATTTGAGCTTTTCATATATGTAGCGCTCATCCCTAAATGGTTAATTGGTTGATTCTGTACTTCTCTGCCAATGACCTAATCAGAACTGACCTAAGAATTACCAACAAAGAGCTTGGGTTTGAGAGATTTCCTTAATTTTCTATCCTTCCAAAAATGTGATAAAACACCGGAAGTGACACAAAAATCTGTAGCAGGGAAACAAGACAAAAATATAAATCTGACAGGGATTCTAGCCTTCCCAGTTCTGCTAAGAAAAAGCTTTAGTTATTTCTCTGTGTGTTGCTGTTGAATAGTTAAGCTGGCCAAACACTAGTAGATTTTCATGTGAATATTTGTGAAGAAAAAAACACTAGTACATTCAATAAGGCTGTAGGGATCTGCTACCATCAACCTTCTTTGTTTGTAAATAGCTTTTGCTTATTATTTACTAGAGTTAGTTACAGACAGGTAATGTACTTCCTGTCCCTGCTAGCTAGATCAGAAAACTCTGATTGGAGGACTGTGATGTTATATAAGGGGGAGTTTCCAAGTAGACAGGAACTGAGCAACATGAGGTTATGCACACAGAAGCTGTTATATTTCACCCAGGCCTGAAGCAGAGACTATTAGGCAAGTGTTCCTATGTCCTATTAGTTTAACTGCAGCTGACCATAGCTTCTTGAGTGTGTAGCTGTCCTATTGTTATTATGTGACATGAGAGATAGGTGAACCTGTTTATTGCAATAGTGTTCATATGCAGTTCCTGTTATTTTAGTTAACCTTGTTCCTTCTGGGATTCTATAGTTAGTTTTAGCTCAAGGCTCAATAACTAGCAAAAGCTAGAGCCAGGTTAGGCATCTGACAGCCAATTCTGACAGTTAGAGGTTCAGCTGCATGATAGATTATAAACTACTAGGGACTAAGACACAGAGTAGATAGGCTGTGTTTCAGTGCCACACCACAATTTCTTCCAGTGAGAAGCGTCATTCCAGGCTGGTTTGACAACAGTTTGGAGAATTTTCCAAACACAAAACAAATTTGAATTACATTGAAATTAAGTTCAATAAAGAAACATTTTCTATCCAGCTTCTATGATTTTTTTTGTCACTATAGTAGAAAATGATCATCGATTTGACCCAATTAACTTTTAGGATATTAAACAAACATTTCACAAATACTGTAATGGATTAGCGCCAGATGGCTCATTTAACTAGTTGCCGACCGCAGATAGCCGAATGATGGCTGCACTGCGGCAGGCCAGTTCTGAGTGGACGTCATATGACGTCCTCCCAGAACGCGCTCTCCTGCGTGCCCTATGGACACAGCTGATCACGTGAT
Organism: Staurois parvus; assembly: GCF_062004578.1. NCBI lineage: Eukaryota > Metazoa > Chordata > Amphibia > Anura > Ranidae > Staurois > Staurois parvus. The sequence continues at coordinate 1,042,160 of NW_028318304.1, forward strand.
GTGGTAAAAGGCCAATCACAGCGGCCTTTTACCACGTGATCAGCGGTGTCCAATGACACGCTGATCAGAGGGAAATGCAAGTGCCGGTTCTCGGCTGCACTTTCCTCACGCTGTCAGATCGTGAGGAAAGTACTGTCGAGAACCGGCAGTTGTCAGAGCGGGGATCGGCACCGATCATCAGGGCACTGATGATCAGTGCCCTGATGATCGGTGCCCAGCAGTGCCACCCGCAAGTTCTGCCCACCTGTGCCCAGCAGTGTGTCCACTAGCTCCGCCCACCTGTGCCCAGCAGATCACCCACCTGTGCCCAGCAGTGCACCCACCTGTGCCACTCTGCAGTGTCACACACCTGTGCCCAGAAGTGCCACCTACCTGTGCCCAGAAGTGCCACCCACCTGTGCCCACCCACCAGTGCTGCCCACCAGTGCCACCCACCAGTGCAGCCCAGCAGTGCTGCAGTCAGTGCCACCAGTCAGTGCCCAGGGGTTGTGCCAGTCAGTGCCGCCAGTCAGTGCCCAGCAGTGATGCCAGTCAGTGCCATCTATCAGTACCCATCATCAGTGTCACCTATCAGTGCCGCCTATCAGTGCTGCATATTAGTGCCGCCTATCCGTGCCACCTCATTAGTACTGCCTATCAGTGCCCTTTAGTGCTGCCTATCAATGCCGCCTATCAGTGCCCATCAGTGCTGCCTCATCAACGCACATCAGTGAAGGAGAAAAAATACCTGTTTGAAAAATGTTATAATAGAAACAAAGAAACTTTTTTTTTCCAAATTGTTTGCACTTTTTTTATTTATAGCGCAAAAAGTAAAGCGCCCAGTGGCGATTAAATACCACCAAAAGAAAGCTCTATTTGTGAGAAAAAAAAAGATCAAAATTTCATATGGGTACAATGTTGCATGACCGCGCAATTCTCAAAGTGCGGCAGCGCTGAAAGCTGAAAATTGGCCTGGTAAATAAGGGGGTATAAGTGCCTGGTAGGCAAGTGGTTAAGGAGTGCCTCTGCTCAGGTTCAGTGCTGACTGGTCTTCAGCTCCCCCCATGTCCTGCTTGCTCCTGTACGATTCCTTTGTTGCTGACCCGGCTTGTTCCTGACCCGGCTTGTTCCTGACCCGGCTCCGATTACTCTCCTGCTCCTGGTTCCTGACTTCGGCTCTGCTCCTGACTTTGTCTTTTCCTTCTGATTCTGTACCGCGCTGCCCGACTGTTTATGACCCCGGCTATCCTTGACTCTGCTCCAGTCCTGTGTCCTGGCTACCTACCTTGCTCTGCTGCACATCTGGGAATCTACAGAACCTGCCTGGTCTATTTCTATGGTGCCCAAATCAGAGGATACTCTGCCTACCAAGGTCATCATCTGCAAGAGCCGCAAACAACAACCACTGGCGCTCTTGTCCCCCTGGTCCCTAGACTCCCTCTGTTCCAACCTCAGCAGGGTCAGGGCTAGTGACACAAGTGAGGCTGACCTCGTCAATTCTGTCTCCCATCAGGTACATGACAAATACTTTTTTAAAATGAAATTCTATTGGTGCATGGCTAGGAAAATCTTTCTAAGGCACAGGTGTCAAACTGGCGGCCCTCCAACTGTTGCCAAACTACAAGTCCCATGAGGCATTGCAAGACTAACAGTTACAAACATGACTCCCAAAGGTAGAGGCATGATGGGACTTGCAGTTTCGCAACAGCTGGAGGGCCTCCAGTTTTATACCCCTGCTCTAAGGGCTGGTTCATACCATGAATCACACACGAACACACTCTGTGTTCCTGTGAGATTTGCGTGCTATCCAGGACCAGCGCAATTTCAGCCCAACCACTTGTTTGGGTTGAAATCGAGCCAGATAGAGCCATACTACATGCACTACTGTAAAGACACACAGCAACTGGATCGCATGCTACACTGACACCCGCTGCACATTGCAAGTGCAGTGTGTTTTGAATGCAGTGCAGGAAAAGCACTATGGAACGTGAGTTTTCTTCACCACATTCTGGTGTGAATGGGCTGTAACAGAGCACTGGATAGCAGTATAGGGGCCTTTCACACTGATGCATTTTTGCTGTGTTTTTACCTTGCTAAAAATGCAAGAAAAAGGCAACAAAAATATTTCCCTTTAAATCAATGGGACTCTTCACACCACTGTTCTGCGGGTGTGGTGCATTTAGAAAAGTCCTGCATGCTGCATCTTTGGTGCTCTTTTCAAAACTACACCAAAACACAGCTCACTATTGAAATGAATGGTAAATGGATCAAAAACAGATACAAATTGCACCATGGTTGAGTCACATGAGTTCACATGTGCATGCTGAGAGTTAGGCACCCAGAAAATGCACTGGAAATACATACAAAATGCATCAAAACACATGTTAGTAGAATTTGGTCTCTACAGACCATCCTTTGTGAACTGCAGGAGGACCTTTATCTGCATGCTGAACACATGACCCCTTGTGTGGCTTTTCTGTTGGCTTGATAGCCATGCCCCTGCAACATTTTTTAATCTCATTTTAGTGCAAGCAGTGACAACTCTGATCTGAGTACAGGAGGAGTGCAGCATAGTTGGCACACCATCACAGGAAGCTGCATCAGGTGGATTTCAGTGGAAAAATCAGCAGGCATTTCTGGGACTTTTCAGGGAGACTAATGCAGGCCATAGATGGGGAGAAAAACGGCAGATTTTTCTTTTAAAAAACGAAAAATCGGTCGTTCAGGTGGCCGACGTTACCATCAATGGTGTAAAAAAAAAAAAAAAATCGTCCGATTTTCATCCCGTCTAGAGCCGGCAAAAAGTGTCCCTGCAGAGAGCTCTGCTATTTCTTTGACAGTTCTCTGACAGTTCCTTGACATTTACAGAGGTTGCAACATTGTATCTATTTGTTTCCATTTAGGATACAGATGTTTTTATTCGGAAACAAATAGATACAATGTTGCAACCGCTGTAAATGTCAAGGAACTGTCAAAGAAATAGCGGAGCTCTCTGCAGAGACACTTTTTGCTGGACTGGAATTCCTCTTATTTTCATCCTACTTCTTCTTCATCCTCATCCTCTTCTTCTTCATCTTCATCTTCTTCTTCTTCTTCTCTTCTTCTTCCTCATCCTCTTCTTCATCCTCATCTTCTTCATCCTCATCCTCTTCTTCATCCTCATCCTCTTCTTCATCATCCCCATCCTCATCCTCTTCTTCTTCATCCTCATTCTCTTCATCCTCATCCTCTTCTTCATCCTCATCCTCTTCTTCTTCATCCTCTTCTTCTTCATCCTCTTCTTCTTCATCCTCTTCTTCTTCATCCTCTTCTTCTTCATCCTCTTCTTCTTCATCCTCTTCTTCTTTTTGTCTTCCTCTTGCAGGTCACTGCTCATGCGCAGATTTTTTATCGGTAAAAAAATCAGCCGAATTGCCCACTAATTGCCGCGAAAATCGGCCGATCGGCAAAATCGGCCGATTTTTTTCCAACTTTACCGAAAAAAAAAAACGGCCAAAATCCCGAAAAACGGCCGACCAAATAGCCCACTAACGATCCGAAAATCGGCCGATTTTATTTTGCATAAGGCTGGCCATACACTATACAATTTTCTTGAGATTTTTGGTTTAGATTTACCTAAAACCATATAATAGGAGGTCAAACCTAACAACACTTTCAATTGTATCCAATTAGGCAGGCTGTTGCACTACATAGCTGAAGGTAAATTTAAAAGAAATTGGGCAGAAATTGGACAGAAAATTGTATAGTGTATGGCCAGCCTAAGTGGAAACTGTAAGTGTAGATGCACCTAAAAGTAAGTGTTGTAGCACATATTGTACATTAGGTTCTGCTTTAAAGAAGGAAATGTGACGTCACTGCCCTGCCTCTCCACTTCATCTAATCAGAGAACATTTTGCACTCATTCAAAAGATGCAAAGCGTTCTCTAAATGGTGCACATGCCAAGATGCCAATCTCCTGTGTTTAAAATTCAGCAGTTGCTCAACACAGGACCCGGAAGCAAGAGAGATTGTGTAGTGGTGTCGTGATTTCCAGCTTCCAGGGGCATTTGCCAGGTATGGTGTGTATATAGTTATATAAGTTATAAATTTGGCCAATGTAATTAAGTATTAAATGTCCATCTTTAAGTTGGATGGAAGTCATCTTCAAGTTGAAATTTACAGACAGGCCAACTCAGTACTGTATGATCTAATTTGTATACACAACAATATGGTTCATAAGCAATAACATATTGTCAGAAACTCTATTGCAAAATCATCTTCGGACATACATGTATTCCAACCTTCTGCCCCCCACCTCTTGGAAAACTACTAATAGTTAATTATTTAATCATAAGGGTCCCTTGCCTACATTTTTATCTTTGATAGCTGATTGAAATATGGTATGTATGTGCTTCTTTACACCATTGTACTGTCACTTTAGATCTCCTGAAAGCCCGTCAAATAAAAACAAAACCTAAGAGGAAATATTAAATCTTGCAAAATAGGCTAGTTTTGCATGTTCAAAAGACAGACATGTTCTTTTATCTTGCTAAAATTGCTATTTGTTTTGTCATTCAAAGGCTTTCTTGATTTAGCTTTTGGTGATGCTGGAATATACAGTACAAGGAGAATGTACTGTATACAGATGGCTTAAATAGCAGTAGGAGAGTCATTAACTAGATGCAGACCTAAAGGGTCAGTTTACTTTAGCGTTACGTTTTGGAAAAGCAACTTATGTGTTGTTATTCTGTACCATGGCAGATCAAGGTCTAAGTTATAATACTACCATTTCCAAGTTTTATGTCTGTTCACTGTAGATGTAATGAGGTATTAAGTATTTCAGCAACTCTTGGTGTGTTCTGTGCTTGCAGTACTCAGGGGTTTATTTACTAAAGCTGGTTCACTCAGAATTTCGTTCACCTGTGCATGGTAGCCAATCAGTTTCTAACCTCAGCTTGTTCAATTAAGCTTTAGCAATAAAATCTGTAAGCTGATTGATTTCCATGCAAAAATGCATGAAATTCTGAGTGAACCAGCTTTAGTAAATAAACCCCAGTGTGTGGTTTACTTTATGGAACAAGGCTTTTATAAAGACAAGCAATTGTGTGCCCGTTATGGGAAAAGAAAGATTCTTGTTTGTCAAAAGATAACGTGTAAACCAAATCAGGTTTATTTATGAAGTATAACACTTGGCCATACACCAATAGACTTTTGTTTGAAAATTGTTTTCAGATCGTTCATTCAATTTTCTAATGGTTAGTGGTGTCAAATCAATGTTCATTTTTAGTGAAGAGAAAATTGGTAGGAGCAGAATAGAAACTTTTTCTCAAATTAGCAAAATTCTAACTTTGAATGTGGTTTTTATTTGGGAAAAACTGTACATATTGTAATGTGCATGTTCTAGGCATAAGGAAACCGGTTTGGTAATTGTCTGGGATGCCATTGAAATGGTAAGTCTGGATGAAATATTAAGGGCTTTTGAATGAAATTGGTTGACTCAAGGATGGCAAGAAAGAATGCTGTGGCAAAATATTTTTCAGAGGTTTCATACAAACATTCAAATTAAATTCTCCTGGTGTATGGCCAACATTTCTATACTCCCGATTTTCAGTTGCTATCGGTGGGTAGAGTGACAGTATCTTATACTGGTAAGAAAGTATAGAACAGAACATGTATGTAGCGCTGCTACATGCAAGTTCAAGAACATTTACAGATGAGATTATGGTTAATCCTTTTTCCCCCAAGTGCCTAGTACTGGGGCTACTACATCATTTCCTGTTAGCAGAGTGGATCCAGTATTTCTGACATCAGAGGATCCTGGGACCTGTAGTTCTATAGCCAACACATACTGTTTTTCTGAGTGCTGATTAAACTACAACTACCAGAGAGCTGGGGAACCAGAAGGTCGCTGGGAGCAGGATTGGTGCAGGATTCAGAACTGAACACAGGGGGACTACCATTCTCATCCAGAGACAGATTGCTGGCTACTACTGTGGGACTCTGGATACCAGTTCAGCACAGCAGTGAAGCTGATCTCCACACTGGGATCAAATCAGCTTCACTGCCAGTCATCTCTGCTTGCCGTGCTGACAGACTGTCAGGCGGTAACTCTTTACTTCTCTGCAAACAGCCAGGAGCCTATGCTTTTCCTAGGAGGCGGTGCTATCCATGGGACTGGTGAGCGGACAGATGATGCCCATGCTTAATATCAAGGGATCTTTGCTTTGAGCATTTTCCACAGCCCGTTATCTTCATTGAGTACCATTACTCACTAGTTAATATGGGCCCCACTATTGCTAGCATAAAACAAAAGCTACTATCACATCAGGAATTTTAAACCGCTCAAGACTTAAGTTGCTATTTCTAGATAAAAGGACCTCTTCACATCTAAGCTGGTGTTATTCGATTGAGGTGTCTGTATCCATTTGTCAGAGTGCATATATATATGTGTGTGTGTGTGTAAACATTTTTTTTTTACATAATTTTTTGCACCTCCATTCTATGGTCTACTCTTTTGAAGGCGCCTAATGTAGAGATGTTACTAAAGAATCGTGGCTCTTGCATTTTTATTTCATACTGTTGAAATATACCTTAATCCAGAGTGTCAGAGGTGTCAGGAGGCTTGCAAGCTCAGGGCAACCACTGGGGAGAAGCATTATCAAGGGGCCCCTGCAGGAGTAGCACAACACATATGTTACATTTCCCACTGCAGCTGGGGGTTCACTCGGCCAAACATCCATTCATTCGGCCTTTTGCACAAGAATCTCTGTGTACTTTGTTTAGAGTACAAAGGGCTCCCTATTTCCTCTATTTTTGTCTTTTTTGTCTATAGTGTTAGGCTATTTTCGGTCAAATGTTTTTTTTAACTCATCTGATCAAATGTTCTTAAGGCTAATATGTCTTGGGATTGAATATTGGGGAATTGACGTCACACATACGTATATGGGTATTAGTTGTGACTTTTGCATGCAAAGCATATTTTTTATAGATAGACCCTTTAGTTTGCTAACATGCTTAGTTAGTGGTTAGTGATGACTGCATGGTATTTCTCAGGGCAGGTTTCCTGATAGTGACAAAAGCAGATTATACCTGCATAATGTCTGTTGAAACAATCACTTGTAGCCACCATAGAAAGCCCATGTGACAGGATGGAAGGAGTCTGCTAGTGTCCCGAGATGTTTATCTCTGTCTCTTGGGTCAGAACATATTCGGTGGTATCTTATGGCCTGACTGTGTATGATGGCACATTTCGTGTGTTGGGGGTGGAAGCTAGAACTGTGGAGGTAGTTGCATCTTTCAGTGGGTTTCCTGTATATTGAGGTGTGAAGCGTATCATCCCTGATGTATAATATGGTTTCTAGGAAGTTGACCTGTGTGTTTGAGTATTCCATTTTTAGTTTGATTGATGGATGAAAAGTGTTTATCAATGAGTAAAATTGTTTTAGGTTTTCTTCACCTTCTGTCCATATGATGAAAATATGATCAATATAGCGATAGTATCTGTATGGTTTTTGTTCCATGCTGTTCAGGAATTTTTCCTCCAGGTCAGCCATAAATAAATTGGCATTTTGGGGGGGCATTTTACTTCCCATCGCAGTGCCCATACATTGAAGATAGATGTCTTTATTGAAGGCAAAGTAGTTGTGTGTAAGTATGAATTCAGTGAGCTGTGTAACATCCTCAGCAGTGTATTTGTGGTTTGGTGAGGATAAGGATCTGTGACATGCAGCTAATCCATCCTTGTGAGGGATATTACTATACAGGGATACTACATCCATAGTCACTAGAAGTGTATTAGATGGTAATTGCTGTATGTTGTTAATCTTGTTCAGAAAGTCAGTTGTGTCTTGTAGGAAACTAGCAGTATTCATGACTAACGGTTTTAAAAAATTTTCTACAAAGCCTGAGATTTGTTTGGTGAGTGTATTCATACCTGTTATGATGGGTCTGCCTGGATCAAGGAACATAAAGAAGATGACCTCTGCACACCTGTAGGACACCATTTCGCACAACCAGGCCACACAATGGGAGACCTCAATATTTTAGTTCTTAAAGGAAATTTCAAATCCATGACTAATGCACCATAGATAGGCTTGTCCACTCCTACTTCCACCATTACCTATCCATACCACTCCCCACCACCTTAACCAAATAAACTTTACAAAAAAAATGACACCATTTGGAGTAAATGGCCAACATGGCCTTTTATTAACAACTTCACATTTTACATACATCAACCGTTCCTTAACGGAAACCAAAGAATTGTTGTTGGTCTTCAAAGGCACCCACAAATGATCCAAAATGCACCTGCGGACAACCCTATACACTAGGCCTCCAGCTGCAACCAACCAGCTCGGAAACAACCATACCATCCGCAGTGCAGCACCACCACCTTCCAGTTAAACCTTGGTTAACTGGGAATATCCACCGGGCCCCCCATAACACGGATGGGGTCCCACACCATTGTTTTACCTTCCAAGATGAGAACCGCCTCCAAAGACCAACAACCGCCCGCAAACCAACAGAAAACCCCCTTCTCTACCTTTTTTTTTTTTTTTCTTACCTGCCCCCGGACGAGACCCGATACCCAACCAAACAGGGAGGGCGGGAGGGACGCTCTGGTCCTTGCTCACGTCCAGCTCCACTGACGCCCCTTCCACAGAACCCCCCACCCTAAGGTGCCACAGACCCCTCCTACACTCCACATCTGCCAATCCGATAATTCCCCAATCAATTCCCCACCCCCTGGAGCTAACTTTAACTCTTTCCGTTCCCTACACCACTCTGGGCCTAGTCATGTATGCCCTGCGCTATTTCCATTCTTCCTTATTCGCTACGGGCATTTCTTTCAGGAAAGAAAAACATTTGAACTAAGAATGATAATTTTATTTGACACAAGAGATAATGCCCTTAATTTGGACATGGGATTCCTCAACCATTATCCAACAGTTTTATGATTATTAGCTGAAGCTTGACTCCCTCTGTGTGAGTGTAGTATCCTCCCCCCCCCTCGCTTTTGCTGTATCTTATCTCTAGCCTCTCTTTTTTTTTTTTTCTTCATCTCTTCTAACATTCTGCTGAAACTTTGTGATTTGTATAGTACTGCTTGGACTTTGAAGAAGGGGACATACCCCGAAAGCTCGTCCTCAAAATTGTATGTTAGCGCAAATAAAAAAAGTATCACAGTACTCAATTGTTTCAATAGATAATTCTAAAACTTAAAGCAGAACTTGTTTTTTCTAGGGGTGAGGATTAAGGAACAGTCCCCATCCACCTCGAATGTGAAGATGGGGAAATTGTTTTTGTTTTGTTTTTTTCGTTCAGTCGGCTGGGTGGATGAAAAAAACTGAGTCATGTATGTAAATAAAGTCTGGGGAAACACTTTATTTCCCCTCAATAACATACAATGCAGAAGGAACACTTCTAGATCTATAACCCTCTGTTAAGACAGTGTTCAAATATAGTTTACAACTGATAATGGGATCTGCTAGCACAGTACAGATAGGGTTAATTATGGTAAACATTTACTCCCCATTTCTCTCATTAACATTGCAGAACAGAAGAAAACTTCAGCTTTGGAGCTTTCAAAAAAAATACAATGTAAATTTGAGCTCCATCCCTTTCACACTGGTGCACTTTTGTCATGCTAAAACGCATCTTTTCAGCACAACAAAATTGCAAGAAAATGATTCCTGCTTTTAAATGTTGAACCTATGTAACTGTTCACATCGGTGCACTGCGTTATGAAAATCCCTGCACGCAGCATCTTTAGCACACTGTGTAAAAAGTGCACCAAAAACGCACCTCGCATTGAAAGCAATGAAAGTAAACCAAAAAGCATAAAATATGCAACCAAGGTGCATTTTGGAAGCATTTTTTTGAGTCACATGTCAAGATGTTAAAGAGTCGGCACCCACCAACATCCTAACAACCGGAGAACTTATCCTTGCTGTCAGCCCTTTGGGTCTGGTATGGTTTTAGGATGGACCCCATGACATCATAAGGGGGGTCACTAAGTGATGTCATTGGCCATATATGGACATATCCATATTTTGGTCAATGTTATCACAGGATTACCCAGTGACATTGACCAAATATGAACATGCCCATACAATATATGATTAATGACTTTACTGAGTGACCTCTCCCCTTCGTTTACTTTAGTGTCAGCGGGAAGTGGAGTGCTATTCAGGGCCAAGCAAATAATGGAAGCGGTTGGTCAAGACCCAAGGAAGGAAGCAGGTTATTTTTCATGCAGGGTGGTGGCTATTGTTCATTATGATTGACGTGGACCTACATGGCTGGATGTAGTGATTGATGATGGAAGTCCATCAGGGGCATTTATTTAATTTTCTTAACCCCTTGCTTACCGGGCACTTATACCCCCTTCCTGCTCAGGCCAATTTTCAGCTTTCAGTGCTGTCTCACTTTGACAATTGCGCGGTCATGCAACACTGCACCCATTTGAAATTTGTATCTTTTTTTCACACAAATAGAGCTTTCTTTTGGTGGTATGTACTTTCCTCTGGGTGTTTTATTTTTTGCGCTTTAAACAAAAAAAGAGCAAACATTTTGAAAAAAAAAGTTTTTCTTTGTTTCTATTATAACATTTTGCAAACAGGTAATTTTTCTCCACTGATGTGCGTTGATGAGGCTGCACTGATAGGTGGCACTGATAAGGTGGTATGGATAGGCAGCACTGATAGGTGCCACTGATGATGCTGCACTGATATGCAACAATGATGGGCACTGATAGGTGGCACTGATGGGCACTATTGACTGACTGTACTGACTGGCAGCACTGCTGGGCACCACTGATGGGTGGCACTTCTGGGCAGCACTGATAGGTGGCACTGCTGGCCATTGGTGGGTGGCACTGCTGGACACAGATGGGTGGCACTACTAGGCACTGATCGGCACAGGTGGGTGGTACTGCTGGGCACTGATGGGCACTTGTGGGCAGCACTGGTGGGTGGCACTGCTGGGCACTGATCATAAGTGCCCCGATGATCGGTGCTGATCTGTCCTCTGACAATTGCCAGTTATCAGCTGTACTTTCCTCACATTGTGACAGCATGAGGAAAGTGCAGCCGATAACCGGCAACTGCATTTACCGGTGATCACGTGGTAAAAGGCCACTGTGATTGGGGAGCACGCAGGAGGGCGCGTTCTGGGAGGACATCATATGATGCCCTCCCAGAACTGGCCTGCCGTGGTGAAGTCATCATTCAGCTATCTGCAAGTGGCAAGTGGTTAATAAAGGACTTGTCAAAAACTATCTCTTCTTGGGAGGTATGAAGTCCTTTGTCCTGGGTCCATGTTTTGGCAGTAGCCAGCACTGTGTTTCAGCAAGTGTGCACAGCCCTTTTGAGTATGGGTACGGTCACACATTTTATTCATCAGTTCAGTCATGTTTTTTCAAAGAACACAGGGTCAGTTTACATTAGTTTTTTCATCATTTTCTCGTCTGTTTTTACATCAGTGTTTTACATTTTTTAACCAATGTAAAAACAGACCGTATGTCTGTTTACATCCGGGTACAACCATTTACATGCGTTTTTCATCCGTTCTGGGTTTTTTTTACGGAAGAATAGGGTTTTTTTCTGTTCAAAAAAATGGATGTGGACATTAACATATTTACTTACAGTATATAGTATTGTCAGTTTATGCCGCACTTTACATATATATTGTGCATTCAGTTCAGTCCCTAATCCTCAAGGGGCGTACAATCTAAGGTCCCTAACTCACATTTATGCATACACATACTAGGGCCAGTTAGACAGGATCCAATTAACCAACCAGCATGTCTTTGAAGTGTGGGAGGAAACCCACACAGGCACAGGGAGAACATGCAAACTCCAGGCAGGTGGTGCCATGGTGGGGATTCGAACTAACGACACTAGTACTGCCAGACAGAAGTCCTAACCATTAGCCACTGTACTGCCCTAGATAGTCACCTGTTTAGGTCTGCTAGTCCATACAAATATATGGGTGTCCATTTTTCATCCGTAAACGGACAGATGAAAAAAAGACATAATGAACACTCGTGTGACAGAACCTTTAGGTTTTTGCAGTAGGTTAGAGATCCAGCCTCCCCAGCAGTCTGGCTGCAAAGGTGTACATGTGCACAAGAGAGGCTAAGTGTTGTCTGGAGGAACAGATAAGGACCCATGAGGCCAGAGCAGCAATGCTGCAAGTTAGGGTTGCCACCTCATCCCTTTAAACCCTAACACATATTAATTACACAGGTTTTGAGACTAATTTAATGCAGATAAGGCGTTAAGTGGGTTTAATTACCACCTTAATCAGCCAAAGAACCCATGTCATTGATATGTGTTTGGGTTGACTCCTGGTTCACATATCTGCAGCCATACGAGCCGCTTTTTGCGCAGGCACGAGCCCATTCATTTGAATGGACTCCTGTGCCCCAGGACACGCTGAGAAGAAGTCCCTGCACTTCTTCAGAAAACACAGCCCACATGGGAACTGAGATTCCCAGTACGGTTTTGATTTCCAGTGCGGGCGTCGTGCCTATGAAATAATTCCTCTGTGCGGATGGTGTGGCTGCATGTATTTTTGTGCGGAGCCGCAGCAGCACCACCCGCACAGATGTGAACCCAGCCTTAAAGGGATGCGGTGGCAACCCTACTGCAAGTAAGGTTGCTACCTCATCCCTTTAAAATCGAACACATATTAATGACACAGGTTCTGATGCTAATTTAATGCAGATAATGCACTAAGTAAGTCTGATTACCACACACAGAAACTGTGTCATTAATATGTGTTCAGTTTTAAAAGGGTGAGATGGCAACCCTAGCAGCAAGAGTAGGCCAGGAGGCTGAAAGTGAAGTATTTTGTTGTGTCTATGGAAGAGAGATGCTGAAAACCCCTGCAAGAGTATCCCCCATGTGTTCTTTGAGCTTTCTTTTAAATAAAAGTGGGCAAGAAGAAAAAATAGTTTGCATGTGGATTGAATCCTAGACACTACACTTAAGCTAATTTCCCACATATGGAGGCTTTGCAATGAGTCCTGCTGAAATGTAAATGCTGTGAACTGTATTGCTATGCATAAGGCTCCATTCAAGATGAGCAGAGTGTTTTTCAGGTGTTTTTCAAGGGTTTTCTTCAGGCATTTTTGACTTTTTTTTTTTCAGCAGATTTGCAAATATTATAGGCATTTTTTCAGGCATTTTTCATTTAGGTATTTTTGCTGTGGCCAATAGAGCTGCTGTTTGAACTGAAAATGCCTGAAAAAAACACTTCAAATGCTCATTCCCACTGTTCAGGTGTATTCCCTTCAAGTATATGGGGACAATACACCCAGATCTGCCTGAAAAGTAGCAAAAGCCCTTTTTTTTGAGTGACAGGCATTTTTGCTACAGGTGACAGAACTCTCAAGTGTGAACAGGGGCCATTGGATATAATGGAATTTTATTTGTTGAGCTAGGAGCTGAAAAACGCTCAAGTGTGAACAGGATCTAAGACATCACAGTCTGTGGATGCAGGTGAGCCAGTACTCCATTTTTCTGTTGCACTGTACCAAGTGTTGTGGTCTGTCATGGAGTGACTGCAATATGGCACTTTTAAGAAAGAAAGACTACTTCAAAAAATTTATAGTATTGTGGACGAAGAGAATCCCCACAGGTGCCTAAACATAGATTACTTGTTTGGAAGTCTGCCAGGGACCAGAGTAAAGTTCTGTTGACAGCAATGAAACCCTGCTACCACAATTTGGAAACCCGCTATGAGTGCAATGAGAGAGTGAGAGCCTGAACAGAACAGAAAATGGAGTGTGGTTGTCCATAGCAATGGAAAAAAGGCCTGCCCTGCTGTCCCAAGTGGAGAGGATGTGGCATACAGAGGATTGTAGCAATGCTAGAAGAAAAGATGCCGTAAGGAAAGAAGACACTACACGTTTAGGAGATCCAACAAGGTTTGGAAAAGAGAGGGCTGGCTCACAAAGCAATAAAAGTATTGCTGGGAGACTAAAACTACAAATTTCCCATCTCTCAACGCATTCCCAGCAAAATGTGTGTAAACGTCAGTCTGCTAAGAGTCACCAGAAGAGAAGCTTGTTTAATAAAAAATGGCCAGTACCGTGCTTGACATGTAGCCAATAGGGGCATGGTGTGGTAACCTGCCTTGTGCTCTAGAATACTGCTGGAGATGATAATGTTGGGCATGAGGCTGTATCCACAAACCCGGTTTTGGATGTCAAAATGTTTGCTATTGCCTGGTTACAGTGAGGATACTTGGTTCTGCCTGCAGAGGGTGCTAAGGAGCATGTAAAGCCCATTGTTTGCCCTGTGGTCAAATGAGTGAAATTGCCAGATCAAAGTGAAGTGAAGGAATTGACAGAGTGGATCAGAGTGGATCTTGATCCAGCATAGTCAAACAAGTAACGCTACTGTGGTGGTGAGCAAGCCTATTATTAATTAAATGCTAGAATTGCTTATATTGACATTAATAAGACTGATTGTAAGTCTATTTGCTGTGAAGTGGGAGTGAACCCATTTGGGTGACTCACTGTAAATCTTGAAATATACTTGCCTCTGTACAGTGTGCGGTATAGTTTGGATGCAAGATGTGAATTTTACTGCTGCTGGAATGCATCTGTGTCAAATAGACAAAATGCTGAGTTGGATGTGGTAGGGATGAACACTGAGTAAGATGTGTCATATCCCCTAGCAACTGTGTTTATGGCAGCAAAGGTATCCCTGGGAACCTCCTGGGAGCTCAGTGTCCCATGGCTTTCCCAGGACAACTATGGTGTTGTTCTAACTGTTCCTCTACCTGGTATTTCTAAGCCTCCTTTGTCAGATTGATCAGTGCTGCTGAGTACCTTTTGATTGGAGCGCAGAAAATTTTGATTGTGATAGTTTAGCAAAACGTTTATTGCTAATATTATAAGAGGTGTATGTGTGTGTGGGTAACATTGGGGTGGAAACCAAATCATCTGTGCCAGATCAAGGGGCTGCTAAAGAATAAATGGACAAGGAGACATGTGCTGCTAAGGACTAAGGACAAGCACACTGCATAAATCTTGTCCCTGACCCATGGTAGATTAAAAAATACTGGAAGTGCCAGATGGCATAAGTGTAAATGAAGTGGTTGGGGTCACTGACCCAAATGTTGGTTTATATAATGAAGATCAGATGTTGGGAAAGTTGTTGGCAGAATGTCCTGTGTCAGTGTGGTCGGTGTGCTGTGTGATTGCGGTGGGAGATGACCTCTACACTGTGTACAGTTTCTTTGATGATACTGCCCTCCTAGGAGGTGGCAAACAGAATATTTGTTATATGTTTCTGACAATTTTGAAAAGTGCAATGCATTGCTGATTGATGATGGTTTGGTTGCCTTTGGTAATGGAAGTCCTGATGGTCAATTTGACATGATTGCTGGTAATCCTGAAAAATGTAGTACGTAAATGTAGTTAGTGCTCAACAGTCACAGCACAAATAAACAGTGCAGTGGAAGTCAACCTCCTACCTGTTCAGCAGGGTGGTTTGGGGAAAGATTTTCCATAACTTACAAAGCTCCAGGGAAGATAAACTTTACTTAATACCATATCTGACCTAAATGAAAATTTTAATAAAGAATTTGAATCTTGGAATTCCTGTCACTTCTCCCTAACCCAACAAAAAAAAAACTGACATGGGTGATATACCTTCCTTACTCTATCCAAAATGAGATAACAATGTTTTGCCTTTAGTCCTACATTAAAGACATCTGGATGGCAAAATAGCTGGTTTAACCTTCAGATGGAAACTGAGACATTGCTTCAGTCAGATGAGAATTGTCATTAAATGGACAGATGGACTTGGGAAAACAAGAAAAACTAAGATCTGACACTCTGTTAAGCAGTTCACAAGAAAATATTAATAAAATAGAGTGTAAGAGTGTGCTTACCGAGGCTCACTCAGAAAAATATTTGGGAATATCTCAGTAAGGCTATAGCAGAGTGACAATGGGGGAGTTCCACTTTAAATAGAATGAAAGTGATGACTGTCAGGAATGTGTCCAAGTAGATGGTAGTTGGCACAGAGGTGCCAAGTTGATAGGATCAGGTTTGTGTGTCCCACCACCCTTACCTCGGGTCACACCCTAATCTGAGGATTGGCAACCGGTCGAAAACTGGAGAGGAGGTGTGGCATTTAGTGGAACCAAAATATATAAACCAATTAATACGGCGCTATAATAGCAAACAAGCGGTACAATAAAAATTAAACACATATAGCTGACATCAGTGTGGGGTGAGGTAGACGACTATGAGAATATCATGCATTAAAGTGACAAGATAAAATGGTGAATAGTGTCCTTAGTGTATCACACAGGCTTCATGCAGGTGTGAGCTGCAATGTGCCAATCCTCTAAGGCTGGGGTGCCCCCTCACCTTCCTGCTCAGGCCCCCAGGGACCAAAGAGCCTTGGGTAGTAAATGAAATATTCCTCCAGATAACAGGTGGATCCCTCTGGCAACAATGGTGTAACTCACTCCTCTTGGCTAGCCTCAGCAATAGATGGTAAGCCTCAGCAATAGATGGTATCCGTGGTGTCTCTCCGGTAATGGCTCTCCAATGCGGTCACCAGTGAGGCAAGAGAGACTCATATAGTGTAAAACCTTTTATTAGTTGTTAAAAGAAACTAAAAACCTACTTACACAGATCTTCAGACAAGCAAGCCTTTACACCACTCCAAGGGTGTACTGTATTCGGAAAACGGAGCACCAAGATGGCGCCCACGCCGGATATGACGTCAAGCCGTCGATCGTCAAAAGCTCCTCCCACTGGCGTATCTACGCGTTACGTCACTCAAGCACGTGACTTCGTCAGGATATACGCCTACTACTGGTGGAGCTTAATTTATTTGATAGATTAGCCAATCAGCATTCCTACTAGGCGGTACCAGCCGCCATTAAGGTGAAATACTATACCGAAGACGATCTTCTGTATGTATTTGCGGCAATCCGTACATTCAATGCCGGAGTTAGTAACCATTACAATGTTAATTAAAATAATTAAGCCGCATAATAATGGATAATGCGCTAAAGGGTGATAAAATACAAATACAAAAAAATAAAAGAATATAAACATAGGTGGTCCTAGTGGGTAAAGTGCAAGCTCCGATCACAGAGCTGAGCACCCTAAGGCGGCATTCTACACATACCGACCACCATACAGTACCACAAAGGGGAAAAATATTACCAATTGGATATGTGGGATCTGTTATAAATCCAAAAACCCCCGTTGTACAGTAGTACATGTTAGGTATAGGTAAAAATAGATGAGTATATATAAAATAAATATATTGAAAACCGAAAAATGCCACAAAGGCCCATTTATACAGTACACCATAGGGATGGTTACTATAAATAGCATGTAAATAGTGGACCAACGATGAAAGGCCTAATACAGAGTGTGAAACAATGAAATGTCACTAGTAAGGGGTGATAGGGACCTGATTAAAAATTGCTAATGAAGCAATTCAGGTCGAATTCAACATTAAGGCCCCTAGGGGCTTGGGACCTCAGGAGGAAAATCCATTTGGATTCCATTTGACTAATTGATCTAACTTTGTTACTCCCCCTCCAGTGCCTTTTATATTTCTCTATGCCCCAGAATTTAAGTTTAGAAGGGTCGTTGTGATGGTGGGTAGCGAAATGTCTGGGAACACTGTGTTTGGTATGGCCCTTTTTAATATTTTGTATATGTTCCCTAATCCTCTTCCACATGGGCCTCTTGGTTCTTCCTATGTATTGTAACCCACACTCACACTGCAGGCAATACACTACCCCCTCAGTATGACATGTTATAAACTCCTTGATAGTATATGTCATTCCTGTAGTAGTTGCTTGAAATTGTTTCGTTCTCCTATTGACCCCCTTTGTAGCCTTACACGCATAGCATGTATTACACGGGTAGAAGCCCTTTAGATCGAAAAGTGTAGTACTGCGATTGGTCTGAGGGGGGTCGATCACATTTTTAACTATACTGGTTCTAATACTAGGAGCCTTCCTATATATAAATAGTGGTTTGGCAGGTAGGACCTTTTCTAAATGAGGGTCCGATTGGAGGATGGGCCAGTACTTCTTAAATAATTTCTCAATTTTCTTGTAATGCATATTGTAATCTAAAATGATAGATACATGGTCATCTAGATGTGCCTCCCTATTCTTATCTATCAGTAATTGGGTTCTGTCCATTTTCCCCACTTCTTCGATTTTTTTGGAAATAAAATGTTTACTATAGCCTTTTTGTTCGAATCTATCCCCTAGCTTTTGGACCTGGTTGTTGTAGTCCTCTATATTGGTACAATTTCTCCTTAAACGGATAAACTGACCCTTGGGAATATTCAAGAGCCACTTAGGATAGTGGCAACTGTCCAGCGCAATGTAACCATTACGGTCAACATTTTTAAAATAAGTGGTGGTAATCAGTCTATTTCTCTTAATTGAAATATTCAAATCTAAGAAATGAATGGACTCTTCACTAGTTTCCCATGAAAGTGAAATATTTTTATCATTAGAGTTAAGTGTCTGTAGGAATGACTGTAGGGAGGTCTCATCACCCCGCCAGAATATTATCACGTCATCTATGTAACGTTTATATAGCGCCAACTCCTTAGGTGTTTGGAGATAGATGGAATCTTGTTCCCAGTGGGCCATAAACAGGTTGGCCACACTCGGGGCGAAACGAGCTCCCATGGCAACTCCTCTTATTTGTTTAAAGTATTGGTGTCCATGCCAAAAATAATTGTGAGTGAGGCAAAAATCTAGACAGTCAATAATGTACTTCTGCTGTTTCACTTTCAGGTTGCTATATTTACTCAGGCCCCAATTTGTAGATGTAATTGCATTTTCTTGGTTAATTATAGTATACAAGGAGGAGACATCAGCAGTGGCTATTCTTAAGTTGTCCGTATTCTGGATGGTGTCAAGTAATTGGATCAGATGCTTAGTGTCCCTGAGGTAAGCTCGTGTCTCTTTAACTAGAGGTTGTAAAAAGATGTCTACATATTGTCCCAGTCTGGATAGAATGAAGTCGATGCCGTTCACTATAGGCCTCCCTGGGGGGTTATAGAGAGATTTTAGGGACTAGGTAGATGACCGGTATCCTACATGTGTCAGGTATCAAAAATCTTGCTTCTTTTTTATTTAGGATCTTATCCTGTATTCCCTTATTTACCAAGGTCTCTAATTCTTGTTTATATTTGATAGTTGGATCCTTTTGTAAGATTTTATATGTGGTGGTATCCGCCAATTGTAGATTCAGTTCCTTCAAGTACTGGTCTTTTGATAGAACTACTATCCCACCTCCTTTATCAGCTGGTCTGACCACTATGTCTTCCCGCTGAGATAATTTCTTTGTACCCATTTGTATCATATTGTTACCAGATATACGTGGTAATTTGAGTTTCTCTATATCTTGTTGTAACATCTTTTTAAAGACTTCAATTTGATTGTTTCTACCAATCTGAGGATTAAACAATGATCTATTCCTCAGGTCGGTATGTGTAAATTGGCTAACCCCTCTATTAGTGTTGTGTGTATTGCCTGATATCCCTGAGAAGTATTTTTTAATGTTGAGTTTCCTAGTAAACTTCAACATATCTACATAGATACTAAATTTATTGGCAGGTTTAGGTGGAGCAAACTTCAGACCTTTGTCCAATACCTCTAGTTCTTCTCTGGAGAGGTTTGCCCCACTGAGATTGAAAACTCCAACCCCTAGTGGTCTCTTTTTCTTTTTTTCTTTTGCTCCTGCTCTGCAGCCTCTGTGTTTCTTGGGGGGCTCCTCCTTCTCTCCCTTTCTGGGCTCCCTGCTGCTCTGCTTCTCTCTAAAAAATTATTGTTATCTTGGGGGTAATCATATCTAATTGGTTCGTAACGATTATACATCGGAAGTGGACTCCTTACATTATAGGACTGATAATAATTCCTATCGTTATTATAGTAGCCTTGCTCCCTATTAGGTGGTCTGTATTGGCGATCATTTGGATATTGGTTAGGTCTAGGAGGGTATTGGGGTCTATAATGTGGGTATTGTGGGTATTGTGGTCTCCATTGGTTACCATAACTATTCCCATTAGGTCTATTGTATGGTGGCCCTTTGTTTTGAGGATTCCCTTTACCAATTGGGGTACGGTTATTTTTCTGGTGTTCCTGTGTATTGTTATTTTTTCTATTGGCTTGTGATGTGATACCTGGTTTAGGGGCAGGTTTAGTTTCCCTTATTGGGGATGTATTGACTGAGGTCACTGCTGTGGAATTCATATTGTCCTGCCATTTAAACACCTGATCTCTTCTGAAATCACTTAGGTCTCTTTGGTATTTCTTAGTTTTTCTGTGTTTGATTTCCTGCTCTGCTTTTTCTAAATCCTTATTCAGACGTTGACTGAGTTCTGCCATTTCTTGCATCTCCTTAAATGGTTCTATTTGGGTCTTAATCTCATCTATAAGTTTCTCTAAGTTACGCATTTTCTTTTGCTTTCTTTTAATTAAAAATGAAATAAATTCCAGACCTTTTTCGTGGAAAAAGTCGAACCACTCTTCTATTGATTGTTCGTCTGTTAGCCCATCCCCTATGGGTACATCCCATCTCAACCTCCTGGGAATAAGCCTATCCTTCAGATATTTCTCATATGTCAGCATGTCCCACCATGTGGATAGCTTCTTTTCCATTAGGTGTCCAAGTTTTCTAAACTGAGTATCAAGGTCACCTTTCCTGGTGTCTTCTGGTTTAGAAAAAATATCCTCTATATTGATTGACCTATTCTCTATAAAGGTGAAAATTTCCATAGTGGCAGCTGGAGATAAGGCAGTATTAGTATATGAGTAAAGTTAAGAAACAATCTCCTGCGCCACAATATAAATGTAGATAATTAAAGAAGCCTGTATTATAGGTGCCACAGCTATAATACAGGCTGCTTTAATTATCTACATTTATATTGTGGCGCAGGAGATTGTTTCTTAACTTTACTCATATACTAATACTGCCTTATCTCCAGCTGCCACTATGGAAATTTTCAGCTTTATAGAGAATAGGTCAATCAATATAAAGGATATTTTTTCTAAACCAGAAGACACCAGGAAAGGTGACCTTGATACTCAGTTTAGAAAACTTGGACACCTAATGGAAAAGAAGCTATCCACATGGTGGGACATGCTGACATATGAGAAATATCTGAAGGATAGGCTTATTCCCAGGAGGTTGAGATGGGATGTACGCATAGGGGATGGGCTAACAGACGAACAATCAATAGAAGAGTGGTTCGACTTTTTCCACAAAAAAGGTCTGGAATTTATTTCATTTTTAATTAAAAGAAAGCAAAAGAAAATGCGTAATTTAGAGAAACTTATAGATGAGATTAAGACCCAAATAGAACCATTTAAGGAGATGCAAGAAATGGCAGGACTCAGTCAACGTCTGAAAAAGGATTTAGAAAAAGCAGAGAAGGAAATCAAACACAGAAAAACTAAGAAATACCAAAGAGACCTAAGTGATTTCAGAAGAGATCAGGTGTTTAAATGGCAGGACAATATGAATTCCACAGCAGTGACCTCAGTCAATACATCCCCAATAAGGGAAACTAAACCTGCCCCTAAACCAGGTATCACATCACAAGCCAATAGAAAAAATAACAATACACAGGAACACCAGAAAAATAACCGTACCCCAATTGGTAAAGGGAATCCTCAAAACAAAGGGCCACCATACAATAGACCTAATGGGAATAGTTATGGTAACCAATGGAGACCACAATACCCACATTATAGACCCCAATACCCTCCTAGACCTAACCAATATCCAAATGATCGCCAATACAGACCACCTAATAGGGAGCAAGGCTACTATAATAACGATAGGAATTATTATCAGTCCTATAATGTAAGGAGTCCACTTCCGATGTATAATCGTTACGAACCAATTAGATATGATTACCCCCAAGATAACAATAATTTTTTAGAGAGAAGCAGAGCAGCAGGGAGCCCAGAAAGGGAGAGAAGGAGGAGCCCCCCAAGAAACACAGAGGCTGCAGAGCAGGAGCAAAAGAAAAAAAGAAAAAGAGACCACTAGGGGTTGGAGTTTTCAATCTCAGTGGGGCAAACCTCTCCAGAGAAGAACTAGAGGTATTGGACAAAGGTCTGAAGTTTGCTCCACCTAAACCTGCCAATAAATTTAATATCTATGTAGATATGTTGAAGTTTACTAGGAAACTCAACATTAAAAAATACTTCTCAGGGATATCAGGCAATACACACAACACTAATAGAGGGGTTAGCCAATTTACACATACCGACCTGAGGAATAGATCATTGTTTAATCCTCAGATTGGTAGAAACAATCAAATTGAAGTCTTTAAAAAGATGTTACAACAAGATATAGAGAAACTCAAATTACCACGTATATCTGGTAACAATATGATACAAATGGGTACAAAGAAATTATCTCAGCGGGAAGACATAGTGGTCAGACCAGCTGATAAATGAGGTGGGATAGTAGTTCTATCAAAAGACCAGTACTTGAAGGAACTGAATCTACAATTGGCGGATACCACCACATATAAAATCTTACAAAAGGATCCAACTATCAAATATAAACAAGAATTAGAGACCTTGGTAAATAAGGGAATACAGGATAAGATCCTAAATAAAAAAGAAGCAAGATTTTTGATACCTGACACATGTAGGATACCGGTCATCTACCTAGTCCCTAAAATCCATAAGGATCTCTATAACCCCCCAGGGAGGCCTATAGTGAACGGCATCGACTTCATTCTATCCAGACTGGGACAATATGTAGACATCTTTTTACAACCTCTAGTTAAAGAGACACAAGCTTACCTCAGGGACACTAAGCATCTGATCCAATTACTTGACACCATCCAGAATACGGACAACTTAAGAATAGCCACTGCTGATGTCTCCTCCTTGTATACTATAATTAACCATGAAAATGCAATTACATCTACAAATTGGGGCCTGAGTAAATATAGCAACCTGAAAGTGAAACAGCAGAAGTACATTATTGACTGTCTAGATTTTTGCCTCACTCACAATTATTTTTGGCATGGACACCAATACTTTAAACAAATAAGAGGAGTTGCCATGGGAGCTCGTTTCGCCCCGAGTGTGGCCAACCTGTTTATGGCCCACTGGGAACAAGATTCCATCTATCTCCAAACACCTAAGGAGTTGGCGCTATATAAACGTTACATAGATGACGTGATAATATTCTGGCGGGGTGATGAGACCTCCCTACAGTCATTCCTACAGACACTTAACTCTAATGATAAAAATATTTCACTTTCATGGGAAACTAGTGAAGAGTCCATTCATTTCTTAGATTTGAATATTTCAATTAAGAGAAATAGACTGATTACCACCACTTATTTTAAAAATGTTGACTGTAATGGTTACATTGCGCTGGACAGTTGCCACTATCCTAAGTGGCTCTTGAATATTCCCAAGGGTCAGTTTATCCGTTTAAGGAGAAATTGTACCAATATAGAGGACTACAACAACCAGGTCCAAAAGCTAGGGGATAGATTCGAACAAAAAGGCTATAGTAAACATTTTATTTCCAAAAAAATCGAAGAAGTGGGGAAAATGGACAGAACCCAATTACTGATAGATAAGAATAGGGAGGCATATCTAGATGACCATGTATCTATCATTTTAGATTACAATATGCATTACAAGAAAATTGAGAAATTATTTAAGAAGTACTGGCCCATCCTCCAATCGGACCCTCATTTAGAAAAGGTCCTACCTGCCAAACCACTATTTATATATAGGAAGGCTCCTAGTATTAGAACCAGTATAGTTAAAAATGTGATCGACCCCCCTCAGACCAATCGCAGTACTACACTTTTCGATCTAAAGGGCTTCTACCCGTGTAATACATGCTATGCGTGTAAGGCTACAAAGGGGGTCAATAGGAGAACGAAACAATTTCAAGCAACTACTACAGGAATGACATATACTATCAAGGAGTTTATAACATGTCATACTGAGGGGGTAGTGTATTGCCTGCAGTGTGAGTGTGGGTTACAATACATAGGAAGAACCAAGAGGCCCATGTGGAAGAGGATTAGGGAACATATACAAAATATTAAAAAGGGCCATACCAAACACAATGTTCCCAGACATTTCGCTACCCACCATCACAACGACCCTTCTAAACTTAAATTCTGGGGCATAGAGAAATATAAAAGGCACTGGAGGGGGAGTAACAAAGTTAGATCAATTAGTCAAATGGAATCCAAATGGATTTTCCTCCTGAGGTCCCAAGCCCCTAGGGGCCTTAATGTTGAATTCAACCTGAATTGCTTCATTAGCAATTTTTAATCAGGTCCCTATCACCCCTTACTAGTGACATTTCATTGTTTCACACTCTGTATTAGGCCTTTCATCGCTGGTCCACTATTTACATGCTATTTATAGTAACCATCCCTATGGTGTACTGTATAAATGGGCCTTTGTGGCATTTTTCGGTTTTCAATATATTTATTTTATATATACTCATCTATTTTTACCTATACCTAACATGTACTACTGTACAACGGGGGTTTTTGGATTTATAACTAGAGATGAGCGAAGTATTCAAAAATTCGATTCGACCGATTCGGCGAATTCGTGGACAATATTCGATTCGAGTCGAATATATTCGCTGTGAATTTAACTTAAAAAAGGGTGTTTCTAGGCTTCAGAGAGACTTAATATTAGTGCAGAACACTGTACCTTTAATTTAAATGCCCTTGGAGTCTGCTGGGGAAGAGAAATAATACTGTCAGTCAGTATGACATGCAGATGAGTGCCGTCGATCTTAGAATCACCGCACACTTCACTCATTTGGCCAGTCACGGGGCCAAAACCAGTGTGTGGAGCCACAGTGTGGCGGTGGAGGCAGCAGCAATGGGAGGCCATACAGCAACCTATGACAAAATGGAAACCAGCAGGAGTGTGAGGAGACCTGAAAGTGGCACATGGCAGAGTGGGAGCAATGGGAGGCGGTACAGGGACCCATGTCACACTGTGGACCCAGCAGCAGCGTGACGAGGCGGTACGGGGGCCCATGGCAGATTTGGGGCCTGGCAGCACCTATGGGAGGCCTGTAATCTGCCAGCAACCTATGACAAAATGGAAAACAGCAGGAGTGTGAGGAGACCTCAAAGTGGCACATGACAGAGTGGGAGCAATGGGAGGCCGTACAGGGACCCATGACAGACTCTGGACTTGGCAGCAGCATGAGGAGGCGGTATAGGGGCCCATGGCAGATTAGGGGCCTGGCAGCAGCTATGGGAGGCCCGTAATCTGCCAGCACCCTATGTCAAAAAATTGAACACACCAGCAGTGTGAGGAGACCTGAAAGTGGCACATGGCAGAGTGTGGCGATGGAGACAGCAGCAATGGGAGGCCGTACAGGGACCCATGAGAGACTCTGGACTTGGCAGCAGCATGAGGAGGCGGTATAGGGGCCCATGGCAGATTAGGGGCCTGGCAGCAGCTATAGGAGGCCCGCAATCTGCCAGCACCCTATGACAAAAAATGGAACACACCAGCAGTGTGAGGAGACCTGAAAGTGGCACATGTCTGGGGCATGATTCATGGCGGATTTAGTCAGTTGTGTCAGGAACTGGTGGTTTGAAATCCAGACTAATCCACGCCTGATTCATTTTCACAAACGTGAGTCTCTCCACACTTTGGGTGGACAGTCGTGTCCTCCGCGGAGTTGCAATACCTCCTGCCGCACTAAACACGTGCTCCGATGCCACGCTACTGGCCGGGCATGACAGCCTTTCAAGGGCAAATTCAGCTAGTTGGGGCCAAAGGTCAAGTTTCGTTGCCCAGTAGTCAAGGGGATTGTCTACCTCGGTTGGCAGGGTGCTGTTCAAGTAGGCCTAAGCCTGTTGTTTGAGGTCCTGCTCCAGGTCCACCTGATGCTGCTGCTGCTGCTGCTGCGGCTGGTTAGTAGTTTCCTCACTGCGCTGGTGAAGAAAGCTACTCATCATCGACTGCAGACTGAGGCAGCCGCTGCTGGTGGAGCTGCCACTGCTCCTACCACCCCACCCCTCCCCTGCTGCCATGGCAGCGTAACGCGAGCGCACAGGGCCCACAGTGTCTGAGGATGGACGTTGGCGCAGACAGGCAGAGACCAGCTGACTACATAGGTGGTTTTTATAGTACGTTATTTTGGCCTCCCTCTCAGCAGGTGTGAAAAAGGCCACTATTTTGGAATGGTAGCGAGGGTCCAACAAGGTAGACAGCCAAAAGTCATCCCTCTGTCTGATGGTTATTATTCGGCTGTCGGTACGCAAGCAAGCGAGCATGCTATGGGCCATTTGTGCCAAGGAATGCGAGGGACTCCCTGCCTCCATCTCCACAGCATACTGCCACGGTGCGTCTGGGTCCTCTGTCTCCTCTTCCTCCTCCTCTACCAGATGCTCCTGCTCCTCCACTCCTGTCCGCTGAGTGGAAAAAAAACCCATTTCACTCAATAATTCCTGAGCACCAATGTCCTCCTCTACCTCCTCCTCTTCTTCCTGTCCTGCTCCCACAGGGGTCATGTGGCGTTGAGATCTGTGCGCCACGTCTACCGCACCCTGACAAGCCATTGTTAACAGCATTTGTTCCAGGACGTGCAACAGAGGAATGACGTCGTTCATCCCATAGTCCTGCCGACTCACGAATAGCGTGGCCTCCTCAAAGGGCCTGAGCAAGCGCAGGTGTCACGCATGAGCTGCCAATGGCTGACATCTAAGTTACACAGGGAGTACCTTTATCCGCTTTTAACATCAGGAAATCTGTGATGGCCATTTGCTGTTCGTAAAGGCGGTCTAACATATGTAGGGTTGAATTCCACCTTGTTGCAACGTCAAAGCATGAGGAGTCGGTACGGGGGCCCATGGCAGATTACGGGCCTGGCAGCAGCAATGGGAGGCCCGTAATCTGCCAGCACCCTATGTCAAAAAATTCAACACACCAGCAGTGTGTGAGGAGACCTGAAAGTGGCACATGGCAGAGTGTGGCGATGGAGACAGCAGCAATGGGAGGCCGTACAGGGACCCATGAGAGACTCTGGACCTGGCAGCAGCATGAGGAGGCGGTATATAGGGGCCTATGGCAGATTAGGGGCCTGGCAGAAGCTATAGGAGGCCCGTAATCTGCCAGCACCCTATGTCAAAAAATTCAACACACCAGCAGTGTGTGAGGAGACCTGAAAGTGGCACATGGCAGAGTGTGGCGATGGAGACAGCAGCAATGGGAGGCCGTACAGGGACCCATGAGAGACTCTGGACCTGGCAGCAGCATGAGGAGGCGGTATAGGGGCCCATGGCAGATTAGGGGCCTGGCAGCAGCTATAGGAGGCCCGTAATCTGCCAGCACCCTATGTCAAAAAATTCAACACACCAGCAGTGTGTGAGGAGACCTGAAAGTGGCACATGGCAGAGTGTGGCGATGGAGACAGCAGCAATGGGAGGCCGTACAGGGACCCATGAGAGACTCTGGACCTGGCAGCAGCATGAGGAGGCGGTATAGGGGCCCATGGCAGATTAGGGGCCTGGCAGCAGCTATAGGAGGCCCGTAATCTGCCAGCACCCTATGTCAAAAAATTCAACACACCAGGAGTGTGTGAGGAGACCTGAAAGTGGCACATGGCAGAGTGTGGCGATGGAGACAGCAGCAATGGGAGGCCGTACAGGGACCCATGAGAGACTCTGGACCTGGCAGCAGCATGAGGAGGCGGTATATAGGGGCCTATGGCAGATTAGGGGCCTGGCAGCAGCTATAGGAGGCCCGTAATCTGCCAGCACCCTATGTCAAAAAATTCAACACACCAGCAGTGTGTGAGGAGACCTGAAAGTGGCACATGGCAGAGTGTGGCGATGGAGACAGCAGCAATGGGAGGCCGTACAGGGACCCATGAGAGACTCTGGACCTGGCAGCAGCATGAGGAGGCGGTATAGGGGCCCATGGCAGATTAGGGGCCTGGCAGCAGCTATAGGAGGCCCGTAATCTGCCAGCACCCTATGTCAAAAAATTCAACACACCAGCAGTGTGTGAGGAGACCTGAAAGTGGCACATGGCAGAGTGTGGCGATGGAGACAGCAGCAATGGGAGGCGGTACAGGGACCCATGAGAGACTCTGGACCTGGCAGCAGCATGAGGAGGCGGTATAGGGGCCCATGGCAGATTAGGGGCCTGGCAGCAGCTATAGGAGGCCCATAATCTGCCAGCACCCTATGTCAAAAAATTCAACACACCAGCAGTGTGTGAGGAGACCTGAAAGTGGCACATGGCAGAGTGTGGCGATGGAGACAGCAGCAATGGGAGGCCGTACAGGGACCCATGAGAGACTCTGGACCTGGCAGCAGCATGAGGAGGCGGTATAGGGGCCCATGGCAGATTAGGGGCCTGGCAGCAGCTATGGGAGGCCCGTAATCTGCCAGCACCCTATGTCAAAAAATTCAACACACCAGCAGTGTGAAGAGACCTGAATGTGGCACATGGCAGAGTGTGGCGATGGAGACAGCAGCAATGGGAGGCCGTACAGGGACCCATGAGAAACTCTGGACCTGGCAGCAGCATGAGGAGGCGGTATATAGGGGTCCATGGCAGATTAGGGGCCTGGCAGCAGCTATGGGAGGCCCGTAATCTGCCAGCACCCTATGTCAAAAAATTCAACACACCAGCAGTGTGAAGAGACCTGAATGTGGCACATGGCAGAGTGTGGCGATGGAGACAGCAGCAATGGGAGGCCGTACAGGGACCCATGAGAGACTCTGGACCTGGCAGCAGCATGAGGAGGCGGTATAGGGGCCCATGGCAGATTAGGGGCCTGGAAGCAGCTATAGGAGGCCCGTAATCTGCCAGCACCCTATGTCAAAAAATTCAACACACCAGCAGTGTGAGGAGACCTGAAAGTGGCACATGGCATGAGACACTGTGGACCTGGCAGCAGCATGAGGAGGCGGTACAGGGGCCCATGGCAGATTAGGGGCCTGGCAGCAGCTATGGGAGGCCCATAATCTGCCAGCACCCTATGTCAAAAAATTCAACACACCAGCAGTGTGAAGAGACCTGAATGTGGCACATGGCAGAGTGTGGCGATGGAGACAGCAGCAATGGGAGGCCGTACAGGGACCCATGAGAGACTCTGGACCTGGCAGCAGCATGAGGAGGCGGTATAGGGGCCCATGGCAGATTAGGGGCCTGGCAGCAGCTATAGGAGGCCCGTAATCTGCCAGCACCCTATGTCAAAAAATTCAACACACCAGCAGTGTGAGGAGACCTGAAAGTGGCACATGGCAGAGTGTGGCGATGGAGACAGCAGCAATGGGAGGCCGTACAGGGACCCATGTGAGACTCTGGACCTGGCAGCAGCATGAGGAGGCGATATATAGGGGCCTATGGCAGATTAGGGGCCTGGCAGCAGCTATAGGAGGCCCGTAATCTGCCAGCACCCTATGTCAAAAAATTCAACACACCAGCAGTGTGAGGAGACCTGAAAGTGGCACATGGCATGAGACACTGTGGACCTGGCAGCAGCATGAGGAGGCGGTACAGGGGCCCATGGCAGATTAGGGGCCTGGCAGCAGCTATGGGAGGCCCGTAATCTGCCAGCACCCTATGTCAAAAAATTCAACACACCAGCAGTGTGAAGAGACCTGAATGTGGCACATGGCAGAGTGTGGCGATGGAGACAGCAGCAATGGGAGGCCGTACAGGGACCCATGAGAGACTCTGGACCTGGCAGCAGCATGAGGAGGCGGTATATAGGGGCCTATGGCAGATTAGGGGCCTGGCAGCAGCTATAGGAGGCCCGTAATCTGCCAGCACCCTATGTCAAAAAATTCAACACACCAGCAGTGTGTGAGGAGACCTGAAAGTGGCACATGGCAGAGTGTGGCGATGGAGACAGCAGCAATGGGAGGCCGTACAGGGACCCATGAGAGACTCTGGACCTGGCAGCAGCATGAGGAGGCGGTACAGGGGCCCATGGCAGATTAGGGGCCTGGCAGCAGCTATAGGAGGCCCATAATCTGCCAGCACCCTATGTCAAAAAATTCAACACACCAGCAGTGTGAGGAGACCTGAAAGTGGCACATGGCAGAGTGTGGCGATGGAGACAGCAGCAATGGGAGGCCGTACAGGGACCCATGAGAGACTCTGGACCTGGCAGCAGCATGAGGAGGCGATATATAGGGGCCTATGGCAGATTAGGGGCCTGGCAGCAGCTATAGGAGGCCCGTAATCTGCCAGCACCCTATGTCAAAAAATTCAACACACCAGCAGTGTGAGGAGACCTGAAAGTGGCACATGGCATGAGACACTGTGGACCTGGCAGCAGCATGAGGAGGCGGTACAGGGGCCCATGGCAGATTAGGGGCCTGGCAGCAGCTATGGGAGGCCCGTAATCTGCCAGCACCCTATGTCAAAAAATTCAACACACCAGCAGTGTGAAGAGACCTGAATGTGGCACATGGCAGAGTGTGGCGATGGAGACAGCAGCAATGGGAGGCCGTACAGGGACCCATGAGAGACTCTGGACCTGGCAGCAGCATGAGGAGGCGGTATATAGGGGCCTATGGCAGATTAGGGGCCTGGCAGCAGCTATGGGAGGCCCGTAATCTGCCAGCACCCTATGTCAAAAAATTCAACACACCAGCAGTGTGTGAGGAGACCTGAAAGTGGCACATGGCAGAGTGTGGCGATGGAGACAGCAGCAATGGGAGGCCGTACAGGGACCCATGAGAGACTCTGGACCTGGCAGCAGCATGAGGAGGCGGTATATAGGGGCCTATGGCAGATTAGGGGCCTGGCAGCAGCTATAGGAGGCCCGTAATCTGCCAGCACCCTATGTCAAAAAATTCAACACACCAGCAGTGTGAGGAGACCTGAAAGTGGCACATGGCATGAGACACTGTGGACCTTGCAGCAGCATGAGGAGGCGGTACAGGGGCCCATGGCAGATTAGGGGCCTGGCAGCAGCTATGGGAGGCCCATAATCTGCCAGCACCCTATGTCAAAAAATTCAACACACCAGCAGTGTGAAGAGACCTGAATGTGGCACATGGCAGAGTGTGGCGATGGAGACAGCAGCAATGGGAGGCCGTACAGGGACCCATGAGAGACTCTGGACCTGGCAGCAGCATGAGGAGGCGGTATATAGGGGCCTATGGCAGATTAGGGGCCTGGCAGCAGCTATAGGAGGCCCGTAATCTGCCAGCACCCTATGTCAAAAAATTCAACACACCAGCAGTGTGTGAGGAGACCTGAAAGTGGCACATGGCAGAGTGTGGCGATGGAGACAGCAGCAATGGGAGGCCGTACAGGGACCCATGAGAGACTCTGGACCTGGCAGCAGCATGAGGAGGCAGTATAGTGGCCCATGGCAGATTAGGGGCCTGGCAGCAGCTATAGGAGGCCCGTAATCTGCCAGCACCCTATGTCAAAAAATTCAACACACCAGCAGTGTGAGAAGACCTGAAAGTGGCACATGGCAGAGTGTGGCGATGGAGACAGCAGCAATGGGAGGCCGTACAGGGACACATGAGAGACTCTGGACCTGGCAGCAGCATGAGGAGGCGGTATATAGGGGCTTATGGCAGATTAGGGGCCTGGCAGCGGCTATAGCAGGCCCGTAATCTGCCAGCACCCTATGTCAAAAAATTCAACACACCAGCAGTGTGAGGAGACCTGAAAGTGGCACATGGCATGAGACACTGTGGACCTGGCAGCAGCATGAGGAGGCGGTACAGGGGCCCATGGCAGATTAGGGGCCTGGCAGCAGCTATGGGAGGCCCGTAATCTGCCAGCACCCTATGTCAAAAAATTCAACACACCAGCAGTGTGAAAAGACCTGAATGTGGCACATGGCAGAGTGTGGCGATGGAGACAGCAGCAATGGGAGGCCGTACAGGGACCCATGAGAGACTCTGGACCTGGCAGCAGCATGAGGAGGCGGTATATAGGGGCCTATGGCAGATTAGGGGCCTGGCAGCAGCTATAGGAGGCCCGTAATCTGCCAGCACCCTATGTCAAAAAATTCAACACACCAGCAGTGTGTGAGGAGACCTGAAAGTGGCACATAGCAGAGTGTGGCGATGGAGACAGCAGCAATGGGAGGCCGTACAGGGACCCATGAGAGACTCTGGACCTGGCAGCAGCATGAGGAGGCGGTATATAGGGGCCTATGGCAGATTAGGGGCCTGGCAGCAGCTATAGGAGGCCCGTAATCTGCCAGCACCCTATGTCAAAAAATTCAACACACCAGCAGTGTGTGAGGAGACCTGAAAGTGGCACATGGCAGAGTGTGGCGATGGAGACAGCAGCAATGGGAGGCCGTACAGGGACCCATGAGAGACTCTGGACCTGGCAGCAGCATGAGGAGGCGGTATATAGGGGCCTATGGCAGATTAGGGGCCTGGCAGCAGCTATAGGAGGCCCGTAATCTGCCAGCACCCTATGTCAAAAAATTCAACACACCAGCAGTGTGAGGAGACCTGAAAGTGGCACATGGCATGAGACACTGTGGACCTGGCAGCAGCATGAGGAGGCGGTACAGGGGCCCATGGCAGATTAGGGGCCTGGCAGCAGCTATAGGAGGCCCGTAATCTGCCAGCACCCTATGTCAAAAAATTCAACACACCAGCAGTGTGTGAGGAGACCTGAAAGTGGCACATGGCAGAGTGTGGCGATAGAGACAGCAGCAATGGGAGGCCGTACAGGGACCCATGAGAGACTCTGGACCTGGCAGCAGCATGAGGAGGCGGTATATAGGGGCCTATGGCAGATTAGGGGCCTGGCAGCAGCTATAGGAGGCCCGTAATCTGCCAGCACCCTATGTCAAAAAATTCAACACACCAGCAGTGTGAGGAGACCTGAAAGTGGCACATGGCATGAGACACTGTGGACCTGGCAGCAGCATGAGGAGGCGGTACAGGGGCCCATGGCAGATTAGGGGCCTGGCAGCAGCTATGGGAGGCCCGTAATCTGCCAGCACCCTATGTCAAAAAATTCAACACACCAGCAGTGTGAAGAGACCTGAATGTGGCACATGGCAGAGTGTGGCGATGGAGACAGCAGCAATGGGAGGCCGTACAGGGACCCATGAGAGACTCTGGACCTGGCAGCAGCATGAGGAGGCGGTATATAGGGGCCTATGTCAGATTAGGGGCCTGGCAGCAGCTATAGGAGGCCCGTAATCTGCCAGCACCCTATGTCAAAAAATTCAACACACCAGCAGTGTGTGAGGAGACCTGAAAGTGGCACATAGCAGAGTGTGGCGATGGAGACAGCAGCAATGGGAGGCCGTACAGGGACCCATGAGAGACTCTGGACCTGGCAGCAGCATGAGGAGGCGGTATATAGGGGCCTATGGCAGATTAGGGGCCTGGCAGCAGCTATAGGAGGCCCGTAATCTGCCAGCACCCTATGTCAAAAAATTCAACACACCAGCAGTGTGTGAGGAGACCTGAAAGTGGCACATGGCAGAGTGTGGCGATGGAGACAGCAGCAATGGGAGGCCGTACAGGGACCCATGAGAGACTCTGGACCTGGCAGCAGCATGAGGAGGCGGTATATAGGGGCCTATGGCAGATTAGGGGCCTGGCAGCAGCTATAGGAGGCCCGTAATCTGCCAGCACCCTATGTCAAAAAATTCAACACACCAGCAGTGTGAGGAGACCTGAAAGTGGCACATGGCATGAGACACTGTGGACCTGGCAGCAGCATGAGGAGGCGGTACAGGGGCCCATGGCAGATTAGGGGCCTGGCAGCAGCTATAGGAGGCCCGTAATCTGCCAGCACCCTATGTCAAAAAATTCAACACACCAGCAGTGTGTGAGGAGACCTGAAAGTGGCACATGGCAGAGTGTGGCGATAGAGACAGCAGCAATGGGAGGCCGTACAGGGACCCATGAGAGACTCTGGACCTGGCAGCAGCATGAGGAGGCGGTATATAGGGGCCTATGGCAGATTAGGGGCCTGGCAGCAGCTATAGGAGGCCCGTAATCTGCCAGCACCCTATGTCAAAAAATTCAACACACCAGCAGTGTGAGGAGACCTGAAAGTGGCACATGGCATGAGACACTGTGGACCTGGCAGCAGCATGAGGAGGCGGTACAGGGGCCCATGGCAGATTAGGGGCCTGGCAGCAGCTATGGGAGGCCCGTAATCTGCCAGCACCCTATGTCAAAAAATTCAACACACCAGCAGTGTGAAGAGACCTGAATGTGGCACATGGCAGAGTGTGGCGATGGAGACAGCAGCAATGGGAGGCCGTACAGGGACCCATGAGAGACTCTGGACCTGGCAGCAGCATGAGGAGGCGGTATATAGGGGCCTATGTCAGATTAGGGGCCTGGCAGCAGCTATAGGAGGCCCGTAATCTGCCAGCACCCTATGTCAAAAAATTCAACACACCAGCAGTGTGTGAGGAGACCTGAAAGTGGCACATGGCAGAGTGTGGCGATGGAGACAGCAGCAATGGGAGGCCGTACAGGGACCCATGAGAGACTCTGGACCTGGCAGCAGCATGAGGAGGCGGTATATAGGGGACCATGGCAGATTAGGGGCCTGGCAGCAGCTATGGGAGGCCCGTAATCTGCCAGCACCCTATGTCAAAAAATTGAACACACCAGCAGTGTGAGGAGACCTGAAAGTGGCACATGACATAAGAGACTGTGGACCTGGCAGCAGCAAGAGGAAGTGGTATAGGGGCCCATGGCAGATTAGGGGCCTGGCAGCAGCTATGGGAGGCCCGTAATCTGCCAGCACCCTATGACAAAAAATGGAACACACCAGCAGTGTGTAAGGAGACCTGAAAGTGGCACATGTTTGAGGCATGATTCATGGCGGATTTAGTCAGTTGTGTCAGGAACTGGTGGTTTGAAATCCAGACTAATCCACGCCTGATTCATTTTCACAAACGTGAGTCTCTGCACACTTTGGGTGGACAGTCGTGTCCTCCGCGGAGTTACAATACCTCCTGCCGCACTAAACACGCGCTCCGATGCCACGCTACTGGCCATGCATGACAGCCTTTCAAGGGCAAATTCAGCTAGTTGGGGCCAAAGGTCAAGTTTCGTTGCCCAGTAGTCAAGGGGATTGTCTACCTCGGTTGGCAGGGTGCTGTCCAAGTAGGCCCAAGCCTGTTGTTTGAGGTCCTGCTCCAGGTCCACCTGATGCTGCTGCTGCTGCTGCTGCGGCTGGTTAGTAGTTTCCTCACTGCGCTGGTGAAGAAAGCTACTCATCATCGACTGCAGACTGAGGCAGCCGCTGCTGGTGGAGCTGCCACTGCTCCTACCACCCCACCCCTCCCCTGCTGCCATGGCAGCGGAACGCGAGCGCACAGGGCCCACAGTGTCTGAGGATGGACGTTGGCGCACAAAGGCAGAGACCAACTGACTACATAGGTGGTTTTTATAGTACGTTATTTTGGCCTCCCTCTCAGCAGGTGTGAAAAAGGCCACCATTTTTGAACGGTAGCGAGGGTCCAACAAGGTGGACAGCCAAAAGTCATCCCTCTGTCTGATGGTTATTATCCGGCTGTCGCTACGCAAGCAACCGAGCATGCTATGGGCCATTTGTGCAAAGGAATGCGAGGGACTCCCTGCCTCCATCTCCACAGCATACTGCCACGGTGCGTCTGGGTCCTCTGTCTCCTCCTACTCCTCCTCTACCAGATGCTCCTGCTCCTCCACTCCTGTCCGCTGAGTGGAAAAACCACCCATTTCACTCAATAATTCCTGAGCACAAATGTCCTCCTCTACCTCCTCCTCTTCTTCCTGTCCTGCCCCCACAGGGGTCATGTGGCGTTGAGATCTGTGCTCCACGTCTACCGCACCCTGACCAGCCATTGTTAACAGCATTTGTTCCAGGACGTGCAACAGAGGAATGACGTCGTTCATCCCATAGTCCTGCCGACTCACGAATAGCGTGGCCTCCTCAAAGGGCCTGAGCAAGCGGCAGGTGTCAGCATGAGCTGCCAATGGCTGACATCGAAGTTACACAGGGGAGTACCTTTATCCGCTTGTAACATCAGGAAATCGGTGATGGCCTTTCGCTGTTCGTAAAGGCGGTCTAACATGTGTAGGGTTGAATTCCACCTTGTTGCAACGTCGCAGATCAGGCGATGCTATGCAATTCCGTTCTGCCGCTGCAGCTCAAGGAGGGTGTGCTTTGCAGTGTAGGAATGGCTGAAATGCATGCAAAGTTTACGTGACATTTTAAGGATGTCTTGCAGTGGGATGGTGGATTTTAGGAACCGCTTGACAACCAGATTGAACACGTGAGCCATGCATGGCGCATGGCACAACCTTCCTTGACGCAGAGCAGACACCATGTTCTTTCCGTTGTCGGTCAACATGGTTCCGATTTTGAGTTTGCGCGGAGACAGCCATCTGTCGATTTCTCTGTTCATTACACTGAGAAGTTCCTCCCCTGTGTGACTACGTTCGCCAAGGCATACCAGGTGCAGCACAGCGTGACACCGTTGTGCCCTGCACATGTGATATGCCGGTCGGGTAATGGGACTTGGCACGGGGGTGGCGGCTGAGGACACGGCGGAAGAAGAGGTGGTAGAGGCGGACATCTTTGCCGGACCAAGGACGTGCAAACATGGAGGCAAAAGTGGCGTGACCTGTCCAAGTTGCTGGTGCGGCTGTGACGGCACCACGTTCACCCAGTGGGCCGTAAATGACATGTACTGTCCCTGACCGTAGTTACAGCTCCACACGTCGGCGCTGCCGTGCACTTTGGCAGAGACCAACATGCTCAAAGACTGGCCCACCATCTCTTCTACATGTGAATGCAGGGCTGGCACTGCCTTTTTGGGGAAGAAATGACGGCTTGGCACTCTCCACCGCGGCGCGGCACAAGCCATCATTTCTCGGAAAGGTGCTGAGTCCACCACTTGGAAAGGGAGGGACTGCAGCACCAGCAACTTGGACAGGAGGACGTTCAGCTTTTGCACCGTCGGGTGCGTGCTCGCAAACTGTTGTCTCTTGGAAACGGATTCCAAGAAAGACTGCTGACGGAATCCGTGAAGAGGAGTAGCAGGAGAAGGAGCATCTGAACGAGCGGAAGATGCCAACGAGCGACAACTCCCCTCAGCAGAGGTGTTGGAGCCTTGACTGGCTGATGGAGGGCGATTGACGTCGGGTGACGGAGCAAGTACGGAGCGGGTGATGGAGCGGGGGCTGGGGCGGGCAGAACCGCCGTATCTTTATCACGGTTTTCCCAGGCCACCAAATGGCGACGCTGCATATGCTGCCGCAAAGCTGTAGTCCCAACATGGGCGCCCTGGCCACGCTTGACTTTCTGGCCACATAGTCGACATACGGCTACGTTTACTTCCTCGGGCGGCTTGACGAAAAATTGCCACACCGCCGAGTAGGAAACTTTGCCCCCGATACTCCTCACTGGCTGACTGCTGCTTCCTCCATGCACACCGGCACCACTACTGGCCGTGGTGGTAGGCTGCAGTGGAGCTGGTGCTCTACTCCGTGGCCGTTTGGCTCCACTGACACTGCTGCGACCCTGCTGCCTCCTGGGCAACCCACCGACTGTTTCGCTCGCTGCCAAGCTGCCACCCTCTTCTCC
This sequence comes from Staurois parvus, assembly GCF_062004578.1. Taxonomy (NCBI): domain Eukaryota; kingdom Metazoa; phylum Chordata; class Amphibia; order Anura; family Ranidae; genus Staurois; species Staurois parvus. The sequence goes on from NW_028318304.1 coordinate 1,079,726, forward strand.
TGATGATGCGGAAGAAATTGCCTGATGACGACGAGGCTGCCAAGTGCGATCAACCTCCTCATCATCAAGTAGGGTCTCCGCCTCACTACTAGCCCCCTCGGCTGCGTCTGGGTCAGGAGACAGACCTGTCTCTAGACCGGCTACCGAGCCACTCTCCTCGCCACTACTTCTTCGCCTGGCTGCTGAAAAGGCGGATGTCTCCCCCCGTTCCTGACCGCCCTCTGTTAGCTCTTCCTCACTGTACAGTGGGGCTGAGCCCACAGCATGTGATACTTCGCTTGGTGAGGGAACACCAAAGGACAGGGGCAGGTAGAGGACACGTGATTTCAGTGGGCTTGGTCCCGGGCCATGCCAACTAACGGTTGTGTCTGACATACCCACCGACCGTTGGCTGTAGGTGTCAGAGGTGACCTGGGAAGAGGAAGACGACCGAGCCAACCAATCGATGACGGCAAGGTTGTCGGTGGAGACACGACCGCTGGATGACACCGGGAGCACTGGCCTCTGGCTGCGAACACTGCTGCCTCGACCCCTTCCTCTGCTGCCACGTCTGCTCGCTCCTAAAACATTGCCTCCTCTGCCACTCCTCTGCATGTTGTCTGACATACTCTTTAATTCAACGATTCTGTGTCCCTGAGTAACAATTCTGTGTCCCTGAGTAACAATTCTGTGTCTGTCCCTGAGTAACAATTCTGTGGCCCTAAGTAACGGTTCTGTGGCCCTCAGTAACAATTCTGTGTCCCTCAGTAACAATTCTGTGTCTGTCCCTGAGTAACAATTCTGTGGCCCTAAGTAACGGTTCTGTGGCCCTCAGTAACAATTCTGTGTCCCTGATTAACGTTTATGTGGCCCTAAGTAACGGTTCTGTGGCCCTCAGTAACAATTCTGTGTCCCTGAGTAACAATTCTGTGTCTGTCCGAGTAACAATTCTGTGGCCCTAAGTAACAGTTCTGTGGCCCTCAGTAACAATTCTGTGTCCCTGAGTAACAATTCTGTGGCCCTAAGTAACGGTTCTGTGGCCCTCAGTAACAATTCTGTGTCCCTGAGTAACAATTCTGTGTCTGTCCGAGTAACAATTCTGTGGCCCTCAGTAACAGTTCTGTGGCCCTCAGTAACAATTCTGTGTCCCTGAGTAACAACTCTGTGGCCCTAAGTAACGGTTATGTAGCCCTCAGTAACAATTCTGTGTCCCTCAGTAACAATTCTGTGTCTGTCCCTGAGTAACAATTCTGTGGCCCTAAGTAACGGTTCTGTGGCCCTCAGTAACAATTCTGTGTCCCTCAGTAACAATTCTGTGTCCCTCAGTAACAATTCTGTGTCCCTCAGTAACAATTCTGTGTCTGTCCCTGATTAACGTTTATGTGGCCCTAAGTAACGGTTCTGTGGCCCTCGGTAACAATTCTGTGTCCCTGATTAACGTTTCTGTGGCCCTAAGTAACGGTTCTGTGGCCCTCAGTAACAATTCTGTGTCCCTCAAGAAACAATTCTGTGTCTGTCCGTGAGTAACAATTCTGTGGCCCTAAGTAACGGTTCTGTGGCCCTCAGTAACAATTCTGTGTCCCTGATTAACGTTTATGTGGCCCTAAGAAACGGTTCTGTGGCCCTCAGTAACAATTCTGTGTCCCTCAAGAAACAATTCTGTGTCTGTCCGTGAGTAACAATTCTGTGGCCCTAAGTAACGGTTCTGTGGCCCTCAGTAACAATTCTGTGTCCCTGATTAACGTTTATGTGGCCCTAAGTAACGGTTCTGTGGCCCTCAGTAACAATTCTGTGTCTGTCCGAGTAACAATTATGTGGCCCTAAGTAACAGTTCTGTGGCCCTCAGTAACAATTCTGTGTCCCTGAGTAACAATTCTGTGGCCCTAAGTAACGGTTCTGTGGCCCTCAGTAACAATTCTGTGTCCCTGAGTAACAATTCTGTGGCCCTAAGTAACGGTTCTGTGGCCCTCAGTAACAATTCTGTGTCCCTCAGTAACAATTCTGTGTCTGTCCCTGATTAACGTTTACGTGGCCCTAAGTAACGGTTCTGTGGCCCTCAGTAACAATTCTGTGTCCCTGATTAACGTTTCTGTGGCCCTAAGTAACGGTTCTGTGGCCCTCAGTAACAATTCTGTGTCCCTCAAGAAACAATTCTGTGTCTGTCCCTGAGTAACAATTCTGTGGCCCTAAGTAACGGTTCTGTGGCCCTCAGTAACAATTCTGTGTCCCTGATTAACTTTTATGTGGCCCTAAGTAACGGTTTTGTGGCCCTCAGTAACAATTCTGTGTCCCTGATTAATGTTTCTGTGGCCCTAAGTAACGGTTCTGTGGCCCTCAGTAACAATTCTGTGTCCCTCAGTAACAATTCTGTGTCTGTCCCTGAGTAACAATTCTGTGGCCCTAAGTAACGGTTCTGTGGCCCTCAGTAACAATTCTGTGTCCCTGAGTAACAATTCTGTGGCCCTAAGTAACGGTTCTGGTGCCCTCAGTAACAATTCTGTGTCCCTGAGTAACAATTCTGTTGCCCTAAGTAACGGTTGTGGCCCTCAGTAACAATTCTGTGTCCCTCAGTAACAATTCTGTGTCTGTCCCTGAGTAACAATTATGTGGCCCTAAGTAACGGTTATGTGGCACTCAGTAACAATTCTGTGTCCCTGAGTAACGGTTCTGTGGCCCTAAGTAACGGTTCTGTGGCCCTCAGTAACAATTCTGTGTCCCTGAGTAACAATTCTGTGTCTGTCCGAGTAACAATTCTGTGGCCCTAAGTAACAGTTCTGTGGCCCTCAGTAACAATTCTGTGTCCCTGAGTAACAATTCTGTGGCCCTAAGTAACGGTTCTGTGGCTCTCAGTAACAATTCTGTGTCCCTGAGTAACAATTCTGTGGCCCTAAGTAACGGTTGTGGCCTTCAGTAACAATTCTGTGTCCCTCAGTAACAATTCTGTGTCTGTCCCTGAGTAACAATTATGTGGCCCTAAGTAACGGTTATGTGGCCCTCAGTAACAATTCTGTGTCCCTGAGTAACGTTTCTGTGGCCCTAAGTAACGGTTCTGTGGCCCTCAGTAACAATTCTGTGTCCCTGAGTAACAATTCTGTGTCCCTGAGTAACAATTCTGTGTCTGTCCCTGAGTAACAATTCTGTGGCCCTAAGTAACGGTTCTGTGGCCCTCAGTAACAATTCTGTGTCCCTGAGTAACGTTTCTGTGGCCCTAAGTAACAATTCTGTGGCCCTCAGTAACAATTCTGTGTCTGTCCCTGAGTAACAATTCTGTGGCCCTAACTAACGTTTCTGTGGCCCTAAGTAACAGTTCTGTGGCCCTCAGTAACAATTCTGTGTCCCTGAGTAACGTTTCTGTGGCCCTAAGTAACAATTCTGTGGCCCTCAGTAACAATTCTGTGTCTGTCCCTGAGTAACAATTATGTGGCCCTAACTAACGTTTCTGTAGCCCTAAGTAACAGTTCTGTGGCCCTCAGTAACAATTCTGTGTCTGTCCCTGAGTAACAATTCTGTGGCCCTAACTAACGTTTCTGTGGCCCTAAGTAACAATTCTCTGGCACTCAGTAACAATTCTGTCTGTCCCTGAGTAACAATTCTGTGGCCCTAACTAACGTTTCTGTGGCCCTAAGTAACAGTTCTGTGGCCCTCAGTAACAATTCTGTGTCCCTGAGTAACGTTTCTGTGGCCCTAAGTAACAATTCTGTGGCCCTCAGTAACAATTCTGTGTCTGTCCCTGAGTAACAATTCTGTGGCCCTAACTAACGTTTCTGTGGCCCTAAGTAACAGTTCTGTGGCCCTCAGTAACAATTCTGTGTCTGTCCCTGATTAACAATTCTGTGGCCCTAACTAACGTTTCTGTGGCCCTAAGTAACAGTTCTGTGGCCCTCAGTAACAATTCTGTGTCTGTCCCTGAGTAACAATTCTGTGGCCCTAACTAACGTTTCTGTGGCCCTAAGTAACAATTCTCTGGCACTCAGTAACAATTCTGTCTGTCCCTGAGTAACAATTCTGTGGCCCTAACTAGCGTTTCTTTGGCCCTAAGTAACGATTCTGTGGCCCTCATTAACAATTCTGTGTCCCTGAGTAATGCTTCTCTGTCCCTAAGTAACGTTTCTCTGTCCCCAAGTAACGTTTCTGTGGCCCTAACTCTGTCCCTAATAGAGAGCGGTCTGCCTCTCTTGAATGACTGGAGGCAAATGAAGAATTCTAAAATGGCCGCTATTTATAGCTCGACCATTACACAGTGCTGGCTGGCTGGCTGCTGATTGGCTAATGCGATCACATGTCATTAAGGAATGCATTATGGGTCAGCGCGCCTTGTCTGCGCGCCTTCCCAGACATCCCCGCTCCGTCGCCGCACATGTCCGCCGCCATTTTAGGAAAAATTTTGATTCGCGCATCCGAAGTAGGCTATTTTTTCCAATATTCGACTCGAATTCCACTTCGCCTACTTCGATTCGCTCATCTCTATTTATAACAGATCCCACATATCCAATTGGTAATATTTTTCCCCTTTGTGGTACTGTATGGTGGTCGGTATGTGTAGAGTGCCGCCTTAGGGTGCTCAGCTCTGTGATCGGAGCTTGCACTTTACCCACTAGGACCACCTATGTTTATATTCTTTTATTTTTTTGTATTTGTATTTTATCACCCTTTAGCGCATTATCCATTATTATGCGGCTTAATTATTTTAATTAACATTGTAATGGTTACTAACTCCGGCATTGAATGTACGGATTGCCGCAAATACATACAGAAGATCGTCTTCGGTATAGTACTTCACCTTAATGGCGGCTGGTACCGCCTAGTAGGAATGCTGATTGGCTAATCTACCAAATAAATTAAGCTCCACCAGTAGTAGGCGTATATCCTGACGAAGTCACGTGCTTGAGTGACGTAACGCGTAGATACGCCATTGGGAGGAGCTTTTGACGATCGACGGCTTGACGTCATTTCCGGCGTGGGCGCCATCTTGGTGCTCCGTTTTCCGAATACAGTACACCCTTGGAGTGGTGTAAAGGCTTGCTTGTCTGAAGATCTGTGTAAGTAGGTTTTTAGTTTCTTTTAACAACTAATAAAAGGTTTTACACTATATGAGTCTCTCTTGCCTCACTGGTGACCGCATTGGAGAGCCATTACCGGAGAGACACCACGGATACCATCTATTGCTGAGGCTTACCATCTATTGCTGAGGCTAGCCAAGAGGAGTGAGTTACACCATTGTTGCCAGGGGGATCCACCTGTTATCTGGAGGAATATTTCATTTACTACCCAAGGCTCTTTGGTCCCTGGGGGCCTGAGCAGGAAGGTGAGGGGGCACCCCAGCCTTAGAGGATTGGCACATTGCAGCTCACACCTGCATGAAGCCTGTGTGATACACTAAGGACACTATTCACCATTTTATCTTGTCACTTTAATGCATGATATTCTCATAGTCGTCTACCTCACCCCACACTGATGTCAGCTATACGTGTTTAATTTTTATTGTACCGCTTGTTTGCTATTATAGCGCCGTATTAATTGGTTTATATATTTTAGTTGATGATTTTGGTGCTGTGGCTGTGGCACCTATAATACAGGCTGCTTTAATTATCTACATTTATATTGTGGCGCAGGAGATTGTTTCTTAAATTTAGTGGAACCAATTGGTTGCATTTTACTCCTGTAGCAGTTAAAAATCTGCTTCTCCTCCTCTCCTTCCTGCCTGCAGGAGGAAAGTACAGCAGATTGGTTCCATTAAATTCTGCCCCGCCTCTCCAGCTTCCCCTTTCTTCTGCTGCCTTGCCCCGTGTGCTCCCTTGGCTCCTCCTCCACAGCGCTTACCTCCTCTCCCACCAGCTGCTTCAGGGGATGCTTCAAGAAGGAGAATGGGGGAAGGGGCCGGTAAATGTAATTTACCAGATCCTTCCTTTTCTGAATGAACACAGTGAGAGCAAATGTATGCACAGCTCTCATATGTGCCAAGGCCTCAACCAATCCTTCTCTGGTCTCTACCAGAGAAGGAATACAGATAATAGTCAGTGTATAAAATAAATCAAGCACCGCCCTCCAGTAGAATTGTATGGAAGGACATGACCATAGCATATGCATATAGTCAGCTGAAGGCGCCATACACCTCCAACACTCATGTAGCAGTAAGATATAAAGGCTGGAGCAATTTAAATTGTATTAGCCTATCTTTACTGGAGACTAGTTGCGTGAAAGGGCCCTCCCAGATATCCTGCCAGTCCTCTCTGTCCATCTCGGTTAGTACAGCCACCCAGGCTTCTAGCAATCTTTCCAAACCAGAATGAATAGTGGGTTGCAAAGCTTTATATATGTATGACAGGGGCGTCACTAATCCTTAAGAAGCAATTCCATTGGGGATGATTGGTAGTAGGAGAGAGTCACCAAATTGAGTCTGGAAGGCGTGTTGTATTTGCAAAAATCAAAAAAAATGGGAGTTTGGGAGGTTAAATTCTACCTGCAGGCTATCAAAATTTTCAATACACCAATCTCACAATTGTGGGATATATAGTGCATCCCTCTGGAAGTCCACAATGATGGTTCAGGGATACTTTGAAATTCTGACAGCATAGGATTGAGCCATAAGGTCATATGGGGGGGAACATTGAAGAGAGCATGGTTTCCGCTTGTAATTGCTATTTGCCAGGCTTTAATAACCATTTTCATGGATTGAGTAAGGTGAGATGGACAGTACCTCTATATAGCAAGTTTCGAAATGCTTCGTAAACAGCTTTCCATACCACAGAAGAATTAGCATCATCAGATATTAACCAATTATTCGCATGTGTCAGCATAGCCGCAATGAAACAATTGAAGAAGTCCAGACAGGCTAATCCTCCCTGGGTCCACGGTCTCTGAAGCAAAGAGAGATGGAATTGAGGTGGGCCAGTGGCCAAGAGGAATCCAGTCATATGCAAGTTAAGTCGCTTGAAGAGGGCACGAGGTATCCACACAGGAGAATGCTGTAGCACATATAGGAGTAGTGGAAATGTTTTCATTTTGAGCAGATAATTTTCCCTAATGAAAATAAGGACATAGGACAATTTACGCAAGCCCTAAGACATAGCTTCACTGAGCTAATCAACAGCTGTAGATTTAAAAGAGAGTAGACCTCTAAATTTAGGGAAATACCGTAATTATCCCCAAGTATTTGACTTTATCAGTCCATGTTATTAGAAAGGTTTGGTCCTCAGCTCTGGGTGCCTAAGGGTCGATTGAAGTATCAGGGATTTGTCCCAATTTACTTGTAGCCCAGAAAACTGTGCAAAGCCAGATAGGAGCTCAAGAGCCGATGTGAGACTGACCAGGATTTCGTAGAAATAACATAAAATTATCAGCGTATAACACCAGTTTTTCTTCAGTCAATCCTACTCATATGCCTCTACCGCTGCTGGCTCCATCATGAGGGCAAAAAGAGCCCGCCGGGTGCCCCGCTCTATGTGAAAAGAGAACGAAAGGTCCCCACTGATCTTGATCCAGGCAGTAGGGAGGCAATACAAAATTCGAATCCATTTGCAAAAATTGGTTCCAAAACCAAGGGTTCTCAGTACCTTCTCAGCACTAGTCTGCTGAGGTTTGTTCAATGTTTATAGCCAGTAATACTCTTGAGCCCGTGTCTATGGAATATAATTGTGAGTGAGAAAGGACCCTGCAGAGGTTAACATCATAGAGTTACATAGTTGGTCTGGATGAAAAAAGACAAAAGTCCATTTAGTTCAACCATAATCAGTGGATATCTCCAGCAAGAAGCCCGTCTGATTTATCAAGCAGGGCAAAACTTTCAGTAATCAGGTGGCTAGGATCTTAGTGAGTATTTTTAAATAATAATTTAGCAAGGAGATGGGCTGGTAGGAGGAATAGAGTGCTATGTCTTTCCCTGGCTTTGGGATTAAAACAATGTGAGCCTGGAACATAGAGGGGGGAAGCATCCCCTCTTCAAAGCAGGTAGAGTAGATCTCATGTAGTTTAGGTGCCAATTTACTGGCATAGAGCTTATACCACTCATCAAGTAAACCATCCAGTTCAGGGGTTTTAAGACCTGGGAAGGAGTGGATGGCAGCTTCAATTTCAAGCTGTGAAATATCCTATTCTAACAGGGAAGATTCAGATGTGAAGAAAGTAGGGAGAGATAGTGCCTGAAGCAGCTGACATAGTTCCGCCTTGGAGGGAGATGTAACTTTGCTGTACAACGTGGTAAAAAAGAACAAAATGTATTTAAAATTAGGGTAGGATTAGAGATTATAGAGGCAGAGGATGTGGACATAGTTGGAATAACTGTTTGAAGTTTGGGATCTGCCATCAGATTAGCTAAAAGCTTTCCGTTTTTATTCCCGTGCTCAAATAATTTATCCTTGGCCAACTGCAATGGAGAGTTCATGAGATTAGTATAGTGTAAGGATAATTCCCTTCTAGATTCAGTAAGAGATACATAGGAAGACTGAGAGTTATCATTGGCTAAGAGAGCTTCAGCTTCCGGGACCCTCTCCTCCAGCTGGACAGTCTATGAGGCACCAACAGTCCTAGCCACTTTGATGCCAGAAATATAGTCACCTCTAATACAGGCCTTGAAGGCATCACAGACCATAATTTGGGGAGCAGAATCTCTGTTAAGCTCCTAGCATTGAACAATTTTGCCATCCATGTGTTACTCTACTGTTTGACCCCGTATCCAGCTTGGATCCAAATGCCAGCACCCGTTATGTCTACTCTCGCTCAGGGCAGGGACAGTCTCCATAGGAGAATGGTCTGAGATCCCTTCTGGCAAGTAGGAGACTGAAGGGACCAAAGCTAGAAGGGGTGCAGTGCCAAAGGCTAGATCAATCCAAGCCCCTGAGCGATGGCCTGTTGATAAGTGGGAGAACACTTTATCATTCGGGTGCTTCCAACGCCAGAGCTCGTTGAGATCTAGGGAGGTAGCCCAGAGTAACATTCTGGGTCGGGGGACCTTTTGAGGACTGGAGGTATCCAGCACAGTTTCAAGAATGTTATTGAAATCACCAGCTATCAACACCTTGGACACTTGCATGGAGTTTAGCTTATCATAAATTTCATATAGGATGGGAGAAGAAAATGGTGGGGGTATATAAACATTGACAAAAGCATAAGCAGAACTGCATTTGGTGAAGAAGAAGATAATAAATTTCCCCCCTGGATCAGTGATAAACTTCTCTACAGAACAGGGGAGAGACTTACTAATCAGTATAGCAACCCCCCTAGCATAATTAGAGTAGGTGGCATGTTAGGCCTGCCTGACTCAGGAGCATCTCAGAGCCAAAACTGTACTACCCAATAAATGGGTTTCTTGAAGGAGGAGCACATGGGGTTTGTGTGATTGTAAATATTTAAACATCAAGGACCTCTTGAATTTGTTGTTAAGGCCACAGATTTTCCAAGAAACGATTAAAGGTTCCATATATAATCAGTAGAGATGAGCGAATCGAAGTAGGCGAAGTGGAATTCGAGTCGAATTTGGAAAATCCGAAAAATAGCCTACTTCGGACGCGCGAATCGAAATTTTTCCTAAAATGGCGGCGGACATGTGCGGCAACAGAGCGGGGATGTCTGGGAAGGCGCGCAGACAAGGCGCGCTGACCCATAATGCATTCCTTAATGACATGTGATCGCATTAGCCAATCAGCAGCCAGCCAGCACTGTGTAATGGTCGAGCTATAAATAGCGGCCATTTTAGAATTCTTCATTTGCCTCCAGTCATTCAAGAGAGGCAGACCGCTCTGTATTAGGGACAGAGTTAGGGCCACAGAAACGTTACTTGGGGACAGAGAAACGTTACTTAGGGACAGAGAAGCATTACTCAGGGACACAGAATTGTTAATGAGGGCCACAGAATCGTTACTTAGGGCCAAAGAAACGCTAGTTAGGGCCACAGAATTGTTACTCAGGGACACAGAATTGTTACTGAGGGCCACAGAACCGTTACTTAGGGCCACAGAATTGTTACTCAGGGACACAGAATTGTTACTGAGGGCCACAGAACCGTTACTTAGGGCCACAGAATTGTTACTCAGGGACACAGAATTGTTACTTAGGGCCACAGAAACGTTACTCAGGGACACAGAATTGTTACTGAGGGCCACAGAACCGTTACTTAGGGCCACAGAATTGTTACTCAGGGACAGACATAGAATTGTTACTCAGGGACACAGAATTGTTACTGAGGGCCACAGAACCGTTACTTAGGGCCACAGAAACGTTACTCAGGGACAGACACATAATTGTTACTCAGGGACAGACACAGAATTGTTACTGAGGGACACAGAATTGTTACTGAGGGCCACAGAACCGTTACTTAGGGCCACAGAAACGTTAATCAGGGACACAGAATTGTTACTGAGGGCCACAGAACCGTTACTTAGGGCCACAGAATTGTTGCTCAGGGACAGACACAGAATTGTTACTGAGGGACACAGAATTGTTACTGAGGGCCACAGAACCGTTACTTAGGGCCACAGAATTGTTACTCAGGGACAGACACATAATTGTTACTCAGGGACACAGAATTGTTACTGAGGGCCACAGAACCGTTACTGAGGGCCACAGAATTGTTACTCAGGGACACAGAACTGTTACTGAGGGACACAGAACCGTTACTTAGGGCCACAGAATTGTTACTCAGGGACACAGAATTGTTACTGAGGGCCACAGAACCGTTACTTAGGGCCACAGAAACGTTACTCAGGGACAGACACAGAATTCTTACTCAGGGACAGACACAGAATTCTTACTCAGGGACAGACACAGAATTGTTACTGAGGGACACAGAATTGTTACAGAGGGCCACAGAATTGTTACTCAGGGACACAGAATTGTTACTCAGGGACACAGAATTGTTACTGAGGGACACAGAATTGTTACTGAGGGACACAGAATTGTTACTCAGGGACAGACACAGAATTGTTACTCAGGGACAGACACTGAATTGTTACTCAGGGACAGACAGAATTGTTACTGAGGGCCACAGAAATGTTACTTAGGGCCACAGAAACGTTACTCAGGGACACAGAATTGTTACTCAGGGACAGACACAGAATTGTTACTCAGGGAAAGACACAGAATTGTTACTGAGGGACACAGAATTGTTACTGAGGGCCACAGAACCGTTACTTAGGGCCACAGAAACGTTACTCAGGGACAGACACAGAATTGTTACTCAGGGACAGACACAGAATTGTTACTGAGGGACACAGAATTTTTACTGAGGGACACAGAATTGTTACTGAGGGACACAGAATTGTTACTCAGGGACACAGAATTATTACTGAGGGCCACAGAACCGTTACTTAGGGCCACAGAATTGTTACTCAGGGACAGACACAGAATTGTTACTCAGGGACACAGAATTGTTACTGAGGGCCACAGAACCATTACTTAGGGCCACAGAATTGTTACTCAGGGACAGACACAGAATTGTTACTCAGGGACACAGAATTGTTACTGAGGGACACAGAATTGTTACTGAGGGCCACAGAATTGTTACTCAGGGACACAGAATTGTTACTGAGGGACACAGAATTGTTACTGAGGGACACAGAACTGTTACTTAGGGCCACAGAACTGTTACTTAGGGCCACAGAAACGTTACTCAGGGACACAGAATTGTTACTCAGGGACACAGTATTGTTACTGAGGGACACAGAATTGTTACTCAGGGACAGACACAGAATTGTTACTGAGGGCCACAGAACTGTTACTTAGGGCCACAGAACTGTTACTTAGGGCCACAGAAACGTTACTCAGGGACACAGAATTGTTACTCAGGGACACAGAATTGCTACTGAGGGACACAGAATTGTTACTGAGGGACACAGAACTGTTACTTAAAGCCACAGAACTGTTACTTAGGGCCACAGAAACGTTACTCAGGGACACAGAATTGTTACTGAGGGACACAGAATTGTTACTGAGGGACACAGAATTGTTACTGAGGGACACAGAATTGTTACTCAGGGACAGACACAGAATTGTTACTGAGGGCCACAGAACTGTTACTTAGGGCCACAGAACTGTTACTTAGGGCCACAGAAACGTTACTCAGGGACACAGAATTGTTACTCAGGGACACAGAATTGTTACTGAGGGACACAGAATTGTTACTCAGGGACAGACACAGAATTGTTACTGAGGGCCACAGAACTGTTACTTAGGGCCACAGAACTGTTACTTTGGGCCACAGAAACGTTACTCAGGGACACAGAATTGTTACTCAGGGACACAGAATTGTTACTGAGGGACACAGAATTGTTACTGAGGGACACAGAATTGTTACTCAGGGACAGACACAGAATTGTTACTCAGGGACACAGAATTGTTACTCAGGGACAGACACTGAATTGTTACTCAGGGACAGACAGAATTGTTACTGAGGGCCACAGAAATGTTACTTAGGGCCACAGAAACAATACTCAGGGACACAGAATTGTTACTCAGGGACACAGAATTGTTACTCAGGGACAGACACAGAATTGTTACTGAGGGACACAGAATTGTTACTGAGGGACACAGAATTGTTACTGAGGGACACAGAATTGTTACTCAGGGACACAGAATTGTTACTGAGGGCCACAGAACCGTTACTTAGGGCCACAGAATTGTTACTCAGGGACAGACACAGAATTGTTACTCAGAGACACAGAATTGTTACTGAGGGCCACAGAACCGTTACTTAGGGCCACAGAATTGTTACTCAGGGACAGACACAGAATTGTTACTCAGGGACACAGAATTGTTACAGAGGGACACAGAATTGTTACTGAGGGCCACAGAATTGTTACTCAGGGACACAGAATTGTTACTGAGGGACACAGAATTGTTACTGAGGGACACAGAATTGTTACTCAGGGACAGACACAGAATTGTTACTGAGGGCCACAGAACTGTTACTTAGGGCCACAGAACTGTTACTTAGGGCCACAGAAACGTTACTCAGGGACACAGAATTGTTACTCAGGGACACAGAATCGTTTAATTAAAGAGTATGTCAGACAACATGCAGAGGAGTGGCAGAGGAGGCAATGTTTTAGGAGCGAGCAGACGTGGCAGCAGAGGAAGGGGTCGAGGCAGCACTATTCGCAGCCAGAGGCTAGTGCTCCCGGTGTCATCCAGTACAGTGAGGAAGAGCTAACAGAGGGCGGTCAGGAACGGGGGGAGACATCCACCTCTTCAGCAGCCAGGCGAAGAAGTAGTGGCGAGGAGAGTGGCTCGGTAGCCGGTGTAGAGACAGGTCTGTCTCCTGACCCACACGCAGCCGAGGGGGCTAGTAGTGAGGCGGAGACCCTAATTGATGATGATGAGGCTGATCGCACTTGGCAGCCTCGTCGTCATCAGGCTATTGCTTCCGCATCATCAGGAGAAGAGGGTGGCAGCTTGGCAGCGAGCAAAACAGTCGGTGGGTTGTCTCCATCGCCACACTCTGCCATGTGCCACTTTCAGATCTCCTCACACACTGCTGGTGTGTTGAATTTTTTGACATAGGGTGCTGGCAGATTACGGGCCTCCCATAGCTGCTGCCAGGCCCCTAATCTGCCATGGGCCCCTATACCGCCTCCTCATGCTGCTGCCAGGTCCACAGTCTCTCATGCCATGTGCCACTTTCAGGTCTCCTCACACTGCTGGTGTGTTGAATTTTTTGACATAGGGTGCTGGCAGATTACGGGCCTCCCATAGCTGCTGCCAGGCCCCTAATCTGCCATAGGCCCCTATATACCGCCTCCTCATGCTGCTGCCAAGTCCAGAGTCTCTCATGGGTCCCTGTACGGCCTCCCATTGCTGCTGTCTCCATCGCCACACTCTGCCATGTGCCACTTTCATGTCTCCTCACACACTGCTGGTGTGTTGAATTTTTTGACATAGGGTGCTGGCAGATTACGGGCCTCCCATAGCTGCTGCCAGGCCCCTAATCTGCCATGGGCCCCTATATACCGCCTCCTCATGCTGCTGCCAAGTCCAGAGTCTGTCATGGGTCCCTGTACGGCCTCCCATTGCTGCTGTCTCCATCGCCACACTCTGCCATGTGCCACTTTCAGGTCTCCTCACACACTGCTGTTGTGTTCAATTTTTTGACATAGGGTGCTGGCAGATTACGGGCCTCCCATAGCTGCTGCCAGGCCCCTAATCTGCCATGGGCCCCTATATACCGCCTCCTCATGCTGCTGCCAAGTCCAGAGTCTGTCATGGGTCCCTGTACGGCCTCCCATTGCTGCTGTCTCCATCGCCACACTCTGCCATGTGCCACTTTCAGGTCTCCTCACACACTGCTGGTGTGTTGAATTTTTTGACATAGGGTGCTGGCAGATTACGGGCCTCCTATAGCTGCTGCCAGGCCCCTAATCTGCCATAGGCCCCTATATACCGCCTCCTCATGCTGCTGCCAGGTCCAGAGTCTCTCATGGGTCCCTGTACGGCCTCCCATTGCTGCTGTCTCCATCGCCACACTCTGCCATGTGCCACTTTCAGGTCTCCTCACACACTGCTGGTGTGTTGAATTTTTTGACATAGGGTGCTGGCAGATTACGGGCCTCCCATAGCTGCTGCCAGGCCCCTAATCTGCCATGGGCCCCTATATACCGCCTCCTCATGCTGCTGCCAGGTCCAGAGTCTCTCATGGGTCCCTGTATGGCCTCCCATTGCTGCTGTCTCCATCGCCACACTCTGCCATGTGCCACTTTCAGGTCTCCTCACACACTGCTGTTGTGTTCAATTTTTTGACATAGGGTGCTGGCAGATTACGGGCCTCCTATAGCTGCTGCCAGGCCCCTAATCTGCCATGGGCCCCTATATACCGCCTCCTCATGCTGCTGCCAGGTCCAGAGTGTGTCATGGGTCCCTGTACGGCCTCCCATTGCTGCTGCCAGGAGGCAGCAGGGTCGCAGCAGTGTCAGTGGAGGCAAACGGCCATGGAGTAGAGCACCAGCTCCACTGCAGCCTACCACCACGGCCAGTAGTGGTGCCGGTGTGCACGGAGGAAGTAGCAGTCAGCCAGCGAGGAGTAGCGGGGGCAAAGTTTCCTACTCGGCGGTGTGGCAATTTTTCGTCAAGCCGCCCGAGGAAGTAAACGTAGCCGTATGTCGACTATGTGGCCAGAAAGTCAAGCGTGGCCAGGGGGCCCATGTTGGGACTACAGCGTTGCGTCAGCATATGCAGCGTCGCCATTCGGTGGCCTGGGAAAACCGTGATAAAGATACGGCGGTTCTGCCTGCCCCAGCCCAGGGTTCCATTTTGTCATAGGGTGCTGGCAGATTACGGGCATCCCATTGCTGGTGCCAGGCCTTAATCTGCCATGGGCCCCTGTACCGCCTCCTCATGCTGCTGCCAGGTCCAGAGTCTCTCATGGGTCCCTGTACGGCCTCCCATTGCTGCTGTCTCCATCGCCACACTCTGCCATGTGCCACTTTCAGGTCTCCTCACACACTGCTGGTGTGTTGAATTTTTTGACATAGGGTGCTGGCAGATTACGGGCCTCCCATAGCTGCTGCCAGGCCCCTAATCTGCCATGGGCCCCTATACCACCTCCTCATGCTGCTGCCAGGTCCACAGTCTCTCATGCCATGTGCCACTTTCAGGTCTCCTCACACTGCTGGTGTGTTGAATTTTTTGACATAGGGTGCTGGCAGATTACGGGCCTCCCATAGCTGCTGCCAGGCCCCTAATCTGCCATAGGCCCCTATATACCGCCTCCTCATGCTGCTGCCAGGTCCAGAGTCTCTCATGGGTCCCTGTACGGCCTCCCATTGCTGCTGTCTCCATCGCCACACTCTGCCATGTGCCACTTTCAGGTCTCCTCACACTGCTGGTGTGTTGAATTTTTTGACATAGGGTGCTGGCAGATTACGGGCCTCCCATTGCTGCTGCCAGGCCCGTAATCTGCCATGGGCCCCCGTACCGACTCCTCATGCTGAGACGTTGCAACAAGGTGGAATTCAACCCTACATATGTTAGACCGCCTTTATGAACAGCAAAAGGCCATCACAGATTTCCTGATGTTAAAAGCGGATAAAGGTACTCCCTGTGTAACTTAGATGTCAACCATTGGCAGCTCATGCGTGACACCTGCGCTTGCTCAGGCCCTTTGAGGAGGCCACGCTATTCGTGAGTCGGCAGGACTATGGGATGAACGATGTCATTCCTCTGTTGCACGTCCTGGAACAAATGCTGTTAATAATGGCTGGTCAGGGTGCGGTAGACGTGGCGCACAAATCTCAACGCCACATGACCCATGTGGGGGCAGGACAGGAAGAAGAGGAGGAGGTAGAGGAGGACATTGGTGCTCAGGAATTATTGAGTGAAATGGGTGGTTTTTCCACTCAGCGGACAGGAGTGGAGGAGCAGGAGCATCTGGTAGAGGAGGAGGAAGAGGAGACAGGACCCAGACGCACCGTGGCAGTATGCTGTGGAGATGGAGGCAGGGAGTCCCTCGCATTCCTTGGCACAAATGGCCCATAGCATGCTCGCTTGCTTGCGTAGCGACAGCCGAATAATAACCATCAGACAGAGGGATGACTTTTGGCTGTCCACCTTGTTGGACCCTCGCTACCGTTCCAAAATGGTGGCCTTTTTCACACCTGCTGAGAGGGAGGCCAAAATAACGTACTATAAAAACCACCTATGTAGTCAGCTGGTCTCTGCCTGTCTGCGCCAACCTCCATCCTCAGACACTGTGGGCCCTGTGCGCTCACGTTACGCTGCCATGGCAGCAGGGGAGGGGTGGGGTGGTAGGAGCAGTGGCAGCTCCACCAGCAGCAGCTGCCTCAGTCTGCAGTCGATGATGAGTAGCTTTCTTCACCAGCGCAGTGAGGAAACTAATAACCAGCCACAGCAGCAGCAGCAGCAGCATCAGGTGGACCTGGAGCAGGACCTCAAACAACAGGCTTAGGCCTACTTGGACAGCACCCTGCCAACCGAGGTAGACAATCCCCTTGACTACTGGGCAACGAAACTTGACCTTTGGCCCCAACTAGATGAATTTGCCCTTGAAAGGCTGTCATGCCCGGCCAGTAGCGTGGCATCGGAGTGCGTGTTTAGTGCGGCAGGAGGTATTGCAACTCCGCGGAGGACACGACTGTCCACCCAAAGTGTGGAGAGACTCACGTTTGTGAAAATGAATCAGGCGTGGATTAGTCTGGATTTCAAACCACCAGTTCCTGACACAACTGACTAAATCCGCCATGAATCATGCCCCAAACATGTGCCACTTTCAGGTCTCCTCACACTGCTGGTGTGTTCCATTTTTTGTCATAGGGTGCTGGCAGATTACGGGCCTCCCATAGCTGCTGCCAGGCCCCTAATCTGCCATGGGCCCCTATACCGCCTCCTCATGCTGCTGCCAAGTCCAGAGTCTGTCATGGGTCCCTGTACGGCCTCCCATTGCTGCTGTCTCCATCGCCACACTCTGCCATGTGCCACTTTCAGGTCTCCTCACACTGCTGGTGTGTTGAATTTTTTGACATAGGGTGCTGGCAGATTACGGGCCTCCCATAGCTGCTGCCAGGCCCCTAATCTGCCATAGGCCCCTATATACCGCCTCCTCATGCTGCTGCCAGGTCCAGAGTCTCTCATGGGTCCCTGTACGGCCTCCCATTGCTGCTGTCTCCATCGCCACACTCTGCCATGTGCCACTTTCAGGTCTCCTCTCACACTGCTGGTGTGTTGAATTTTTTGACATAGGGTGCTGGCAGATTACGGGCCTCCCATAGCTGCTGCCAGGCCCCTAATCTGCCATGGGCCCCTATATACCGCCTCCTCATGCTGCTGCCAAGTCCAGAGTCTGTCATGGGTCCCTGTACGGCCTCCCATTGCTGCTGTCTCCATCGCCACACTCTGCCATGTGCCACTTTCAGGTCTCCTCACACTGCTGGTGTGTTGAATTTTTTGACATAGGGTGCTGGCAGATTACGGGCCTCCCATAGCTGCTGCCAGGCCCCTAATCTGCCATGGGCCCCTATACCGCCTCCTCATGCTGCTGCCAGGTCCAGAGTCTCTCATGGGTCCCTGTACGGCCTCCCATTGCTGCTGTCTCCATCGCCACACTCTGCCATGTGCCACTTTCAGGTCTCCTCACACTGCTGGTGGGTTCCATTTTGTCATAGGGTGCTGACAGATTACGGGCCTCCCATTGCTGCTGCCAGGCCTGTAATCTGCCATGGGCCCCCGTACCGCCTGGTCACGCTGCTGCTGGGTCCACAGTGTGACATGGGTCCCTGTACCGCCTCCCATTGCTCCCACTCTGCCATGTGCCACTTTGAGGTCTCCTCACACTCCTGCTGGTTTCCATTTTGTCATAGGTTGCTGTATGGCCTCCCATTGCTGCTGCCTCCATCGCCACACTGTGGCTACAAACACTGGTTTTGGCCCCGTGACTGGCCAAATGAGTGAAGTGTGCGGTGATTCTAAGATCGACGGCACTCATCTGCATGTCATACTGACTGACAGTATTATTTCTCTTCCCCAGCAGACTCCAAGGGCATTTAAATTAAAGGTACAGTGTTCTGCACTAATATTAAGTGTCTCTGAAGCCTAGAAACACCCTTTTTTAAGTTAAATTCACAGCGAATATATTCGACTCGAATCGAATATTGTCCACGAATTCACCGAATCAGTCGAATCGAATTTTTGAATACTTCGCTCATCTCTAATAATCAGTACAAATACATTTGGGAAGGAAAAAGGAAGGAAAGCCTCCCATGCCACCATTCCTGGAATAAACATATTGCATCTAATTAGCATATCATGCAACATAAGATATGAGCAGGGTATAAGATATTCAGCAATCTAAGCAAAAACAGTAGAAAGAAACCCAAGAAACTCCCTACTGACTAGCAGAACCACAGAATTTCTGCAAGTCAGTTTTATCCTGAAACACTAAAACTAGTCTGCTACTTGACTTGGCTTCATAGTTACTTGCTATGGGGACACCCAACAGAAAGGAGGAGCCAGGAGAGCCTGCAGGAGACCCGAGAAGAGGATGATCCTGGCTGTTCTGTGCAAACCACTGCACACTGCTTCTCTTAGACCCTAACGTATTCACAGGAATCCAAACGTTCTAACTATCTAACACCATGGAGCAGTGTTTCTATTATAGGGTAAGCAATGTCTCCAACTATTTGTTATTATGCAGTGTGGATGGTGCAACCTTTTGTTAGCACAAGGGCATGCCGTTATTTCTCCTGGCAAACACAAGGGAAGAACCGAAAGTTAATTGTATGCAATGGAAATGGTGGGCTAAGTACATATTTGATTTAAGGATTAAACACTGATGGCCTTTACATATGTATGAAAGAATACATCTAAAATATAAAGTAACAACGCTTGTAAATTTTTATTTCACAGCTGTGTTGTGTTGAGATATATAGTTGCTGCTCTGCATGCATTTGTATAGAATGCTAATAAATGCAACATAAACAAAAAGAACCATATTTTGCTTGGATTTTTTGCTTGGAATAACACATCATCATTAGATAACATGTACATTCATAATAGAGTATTTATAGTACAAATATGGAAGGATCTTGCTGCATCTGTCACCAGTTCGCCAGGCAGGACATCAAGTTGACTTGTCAGTGACAGTAACTGAACAAATCTCTGCGACAGCTGACTGTGTCCTGTCCATCAAGTCTGCCTCAAACAGCACTGTGCCTTCTTAATTTAATATTTGATCATCGGACAAGTGCCAAAGTGTCCTATCTGCTGGAGACAGCTCTCAGGTGTGTGTACTCATTATTCATCATTTCTTTGACCAAATGCCTTGAAAAAAATCTAACACGCTGAGTAACAGCCAGATAAATGCATTATCTGAAAAGGATTTGGCTATGAAGATGTGACAGGCCAAGTCGCCACGATCTTATTAATGCTGAAATCTAGAACCATCTATGAGAAAGCATTTTGATGTATTATCTTTCTGTAAATGTCATAGGTAGTGTGACACCTCTATCACCAGCAGGTAGAATAGGCTACCTCGATGAAGTAGCATGTGCTTTTGCCAGATGTCTCCTTCAAGGGGGTATGAATTTCACAGCATGTTGTTCCCAGGTTACAAACTTACATAGTTAATAAAGGTCTATCTAGTTCAGCCTTTTTCGACCAGAGTGCCTTTGGGGTTTTTCAAGGGTGGCTTGACAAAATGCCTAAAAATTTCCCAAAAATTGTCAAAAAGACAGCCAGATGATCAAGCTTATTATGTGATAGACAAAGCCACAGGTTTTTATTGTGCAGCATTACAACCTTGGGCATCATGGGTCATCTTCACAACTAATGACAGCAGAGTGAGGAACAAGAAAAACACTGGAACACTAGTCAGTACCAGTATGCAAAAGTGTATTTTCTTTGTAAGAATAAATTACCTCTAATGTTGGGTTTGCCATATGTATGGATCTGCTATGATATTACTAAAGTATTAGTTTTGTTTTTTACATTTTAGAATGGAGTGCCTTGAAATTGTGCAGAATTTTAAAGGGTGCCTTCACTGAAATAAAGCTGAGCAACACTGGTTGTTTAACCAGTAGGCTGTGATATGAAGGTAGAGAACAGCTGAAAGTGAAAAGCCCAACAAAATTTTAAATAAGGCATGCCATACTTGATACAATTTTCTTTTCTGCAGCCACGGGTTGCAGGAAAGAAAATTGCTCGCTTCCCCCATCAACACACTCAGTCATTGTGCTGATGGGGGAATCCCTCCCACAGCGCTATTATATTCTGCCGGCGGAGAGCCTTCCCTGCTGGCAGAACACAATAATTACTGCTAGCGGCTATGGCTGCCTGTAGTGGTCACATAAAAGATATCAGACAAACTGGTTGTAATGGAGTCGATTGATTGATCAAGTTCAGTACAACCAAGCCTGCCCAAAGATGGATGAACTGGCTGAGATTTTATCCATCTATGGCCGGCTTGATTTGCGGCTAGGGAAGGCAGCATTCAAGCAGGATCATAAGACATATGTACAAATCAGGGCATGTGTAGTTCAACACAAGCAATATTTGGAGTAGCGGTAGACAAATGAACAGAAGATTGCAAATGTCAGGTTGGGAATAACAGAATAGTCAGAAAAGCAGAAACAATTACACATAAGATTACTAACTTGCAACAAAGAATGTCACAGTATAGCAATCCGAATGTAAATTTGCCATGTGGTGACCCCACAGACAAGCTGGCATATGCCTATAATCAGGACCGGTGCTAGACTATTTTGTGCTCTAGACCAGCTACTTGTGCCCCCCCCCAAATAAAAAAAAATTAAAACTGGTAGAAAATATTAATTCAAATATTTCTTTTAATTTAAGTAATATAAGTGCCATAAAATGCCACCAGCACCAATATTAAAGACAAAATCAGCATCACAGACGGACTGTATCTGCGGCTGGCAGTGGCAGGGTGACAGCTGCAGTGAGTGGAGGATGATGGATCTACACTCTTAACAGATCCCACGCTGGAATTCCTCAGGCAATGGGGGGGGGGATAAAATGGTGTGACAGCAGGCAGCCCAGCCCACACACACACACATTAGCAGGCACTAGAAGAGCAAGCTTTGAGATTGTGATGATGTCATCACTCTCTGACACATTGCACATGTGATAAATGGTCGGCTGTGCCACACAGACACAAGACATCAGAGTCAGAGATTGACTTCCTCTGCAGGCGCAGCTCCACCTCCGCTGATGAATGGGAAGAAATGGGCTGGAATGCCACAGTGATCAGCAGCCACCAGCCAGCTTGTAGTAGGGGACTGAGTATGAGAGGAGCACTGGAAGGATCAGCAGCTCAGCTGCTACACTGGACCCAGACACCCAGCATCTTCCTCTGTCCTTTCTTCCTCCCCTTTTGCCACCCTTTCCCTCAGCTGGAGGTTCATTCATGACGTGGCGGTGTTCCACACAGAGAGAGTGCTGTGCCCAGGTGCCCTTAGGTGGCAGTGCATCCTAGGCAGCCACCTAGTTTGCCTAGTGGAAGCACAGGCCCTGCCTAATCCATTCTTCAAAGGGGAAGGAATGGGAGTGGAGAAAAGGAAAATGGAAAGGGGGGAGGAGCTAAAAAAAAAACGAAAAAAGAAAGTTAAAAAAGAGGAAAAAAAACACAGGAAGAGAAGAAAAGCACTTAAATATCAAAAAGAAAAAAAAAACCAAATGATTAAGATAAGTCAACAATAGTTATTGCTTTATACTCACCTGCATGTTGGATCTACTTAACTTATGTACATACATGGTCACATCAGATGCTGTGAGTAAAGTGCTGTATTTACAATATCTCCTGGTTCTGCACTGGACTGTGTCACCTTAATAATGACTATTGCCACAGTTCCATGTGACTTTAGCTCCTGACTTGGTTTTGTTTCTTGTGATGCAGCAGAACTATGAGGGATGATTCATCTCTCTAATGACATTGATAGAAATAGATTAGTTTGACGTTACCACAGTTGAGTAAAAAACATATTGTGAATTTTACCTAGAACCCCATAACTAAAGGCAAATCCCAAATTTGGGTTGTCCTCAGAACTGGAATAGTGGGGATTTCTCCTAATGGGGGCACTAGTTCTGATGACCCTGGTGACAACAAGTGATTCCCTCACTTTAGAGGGATTTTATCTCTTCCTATTTTGATTATGGGAAAGGGAAGTGAAGGGAAATGTCCCAAATGGGATACAGATGTTACTCTGTCCAAAATGAAAAACAAAGTTGTGCCTTTAGTTCTACTTTAAGATTGACTGAGGGAGGCGCTTGTGATGCCATCCACCCAAATTTCTACCTCAAATAATCAGTGGAAGTTTTGTATTCATTCATAGGATACAAAGCTCCCTTTGAATGGCTGAG
Source organism: Staurois parvus (assembly GCF_062004578.1). NCBI lineage: Eukaryota > Metazoa > Chordata > Amphibia > Anura > Ranidae > Staurois > Staurois parvus. The sequence goes on from NW_028318304.1 coordinate 1,102,517, forward strand.
CAGTGCCCTTATTCTATTTTGTTCCAGGAGTGAGACAGGAAGCCCCAGTCCCACTGCCAGAACACAGCGCTGTATACTGTATGTAGCTGAGGCTACATACAGTTAATACAGTGTCTCCAGCAACTTGGCTCCAACAAACTATTTTAGGGACCTTTAAAGCATAGAGTTAGGCTTTAACACCACATTGGTGTCATGAGAGGTGCAGTGAAAGGTGGAAAAACACATAGATGTTGTATTTTTCTACATTGGATGGCACTACATGACACTGAGCTGCTGTGCGGAGACACGAGTGAATAAAGTTTAAAAAAAACACATTGCACTGACAACTGCACACACTCTAAAACATTTATACCCTTTTAGAATGCTTGTTAAAAATGTGTGACATTTTAGAAGAGGCAGTCTCGCCTATTCCCTTGCTGCTTTAAGGACATCAGATGGTGGCTTTGAGATATATATATATATATATGTAGGTAGTACAGATATACAGCAGTGCACTGCGAGGTGGGTAGCACTGACAACATTTGTGAGCAGCTCACACTCTTGACTCTTGTACAGCAAATGGCGCACAGTAAAATGTTGGTTGCCCTGCCTCTAGCGTGATGCTGTACCTGACCCCAGAGTGATGCAGTACCCGCCCCTAGAGTAACATTGGCATCTGTCATTGCGCTGTGCAGATCCTGTTTACGTACCCCAGCTCCCCAGAAGAACCACCCAGGGTCAGCAGTGACAAGAAGATGAAAGCAACACTGCTAACACAATACGATTATTCCACTCTGTATGTGTGTAGTGTGTGTCAGGGCACAGTTGGCCTCCCCTTCCCTTGGGGCCCTGCACATACTGCACACATGGAGGATACACCCCTGGTTCTCAGTATGACACACAATAAAGATTTGACAGGAACAAGGAGAAGTTAGTACAAGCCTTGGGGAGACGTGCTGGGGAGTGGACATGAAGGCATGTTTTTTTCTTCAAGGGTTGGTGGGCATCATTCATCGTGATTCACATGGATCTACATGACTGTGCAAAATTATTGATGATAGCTTTACATCATGGGGCATGTTTTTATTCTTTTTTTAATTTGTGAATTTTCAAAGAAGTATGATATCTTGTATTGTGCACCCCTTAATCATTTACTTGGGGGGTGATATCTGGGGTCCCCCTTTTTTTAAAGGGTGCTTCAAGATTCTGATAAAGCCCCCCCTCCCACAGATTTCCACAACCACTGGACCAGGGATATGGTCCCCTAAGAAAGGTTCTTAGCTTCTTAGCTTCATCAATATGGAGAAAAAATGCTTTACTACGGTCTTCTACGGATTTTTGGGGGACCTTATGTTTTTTTGTTCTTGTTTTCTGCATCTGTTGATAAGGGCCTGGAACAGATGAAGGGAATACCCAGCTGCTTTGTTCACAAACAGAACAAACAGGTCAGGAGTCATTTACTGGTCATTTTAATTATTTTTTTTTTATCCTTGTAAATGTCTGTTTTTCTCTAGTATCTAATGTTAACTATTCCGAGCCTATTTTATGCAGTGACATCACTATTGGGGTGCAGAGGGTGTGGACCGCACTCGGGTGACACCCCCCAAAGAACAAAAGCCCTCTCCCCTCCCAAAGAGCACCCCCAACACATATCCGACCCCCCACCACCCTACTAACACAAGTGGAGAGGGGTGTCTGTACTGAGGGAAGGGGGCTGTACTGAGGGAGGGGGCTGTACTGAGGGAGGGTGGTCTGTACTGAGGGAGGTCTGTACTGAGGGAAGGAGGTCTATACTTAGTGGAGAGGGGGGTCTGTACTGCGGGAGGGGGGTCTATACAGGGGGTGTCTGTACTGAGGCAGGGGGTCTATACTTAGTGGAGAGGGGGGTCTGTACTGAGGAAGGGGGGACTGCACTGAGGGAGGGGAGTCTATACTTAGTGCAGGGGGAGTCTGTACTAAGAGAGGGGGACTAGACGTAGTGGCAAGGGGGGTCTATACTGTGGGAAGGGGGTCTATACTTTGTGGAGAGGGGGCTCTGTACTGAGGGTGGAGGTGAGTCTGTACTGAGGGAGGGGGTTCTGTACTGAGGAGGGGACTATACTTGGTGGAGGGGGGGGTGACACCATGTTTCCCCAAATTGGATAATACTAACCCTAGTGATGCCACTGTATTTAAGGCACCCCATGTAAGTTATTTAAAAGAAGTAAAATTTATTATAATTCTCTTATAATTTCTTATAATTTCACTTAAAGCTTTTTAGAAATGGCTGCTCCCGACCAAACAAAAAGGATTTTTTATTTTATTTGTATTTACCCCTGACTTTCAAAACTTTGGCACAATTTGCCAATCCTCCTGTGAACTCATCCCAGGTATGCTTGGCTCATTCCTATTTCTGTTTCAATACAGTTTTATTCAAATTTTGAAATGTAAGACAGTGATACAGTGACTCATTCCTATTTCTGAGGATTATTCTCTGTGAAGCGATGGTCTGGCTCCTGTTCCACTGCTCAGGTCACTGCTAACAGTACTTGGATAATGAGAGACCATGAGCCCCTGAGACGCTTTACCACTAATTAATCTGCAACTGAATTCTGCCCATAATACCTCAGCACCTTCACATTTTCCTTTGGCTAAATCCTCCTTCACACCATTTTTCAGATCACTTCTCACATATAGAGACTTGCGATGAGTCAAATGAAAATACACATCTAGGAGAGAGGAGTTATTCTTTAACACCAACAAGACCTTAAAGCTGAAGTTCACTTTCGGGAACATGCTACATGTTCCACCCAATTTTAGGGTGAAACATGTAACATGTTCTGGCTCCTGCAGTGGCTCAGCAATCTGAGCCCTGTGTGTTACAGCAGTACAGGGAGAAGTCCCTCATACCTGCTGTCACTTTTTGATAAGAGTGTAGCCTTGCAAGGCACCGCCCACACGGCCCTATCATTCATACAGAGTTCTGTGAATTAATCAGCTACAAGTACCGACATCCTTTGTGGATGCTAGCTTGTAGTTGTCAATGAACTATCACAGCGCTGTTGAGCACTGTGGTAATTCGTTGATTCTTTCTGTCAGTGTGAAACTGTCTGCAAAAAAATGTGCATTTATTATTTTTTTAAAGGTGGACTTGCAGTATCCTTTAAAGTCTATATAAACCCTAAAACAAAAAATGTAATGTATTGCAGTTTACTAGTCCTTGGACGTGATGGCTTTATTTAATTTTTTAAGGCTTTTTTTCAAAACATTTCAGGACAGCACATGACAGAATGTAGCAGCTCCTCTCCACGCAGGAAACACACACCCACAATAGACCTGAAATTGTAGCCAGCTCCCCACAGTCCTCTGTTATCGTGTTTCCTCCATCCAGGTAGGAATACACAGGAACTGTGGGAACTATGTTCTCCCAGGTGCTGCCTGAGTGAGATATCTCTTTTACTTTTTTCCTTTGCAGCAAGGCCCTCCAGGCAGTGTCCCAGGTGTGGGGGGGGGGGGCATGTTCCTAGCTCCTCTCTCCCTTTTCAGTGCTCGGGGAGAAGGAAAAGGATCTCTCCCTTCATGATAAAATGTTCCTGGGGCTTAGCGAGCCAAAGGGTAGTTATTTTCTTGTCCATTCAGCTATCTAAGACATGGTAAAGAATGAATGGCAGGATCCAGAAAGGAAACAATTTTTTTCGAGATGTCACAAGAGACGTTTCCTGTTTGAGGAGGATATCCAGTTTGGAACAAAGTGTCTAAGTTGGATGCTGATTTCTCCCAAGTCTAAAAAACCACAGACTTAGCCTTTGAAGACATGAGAAGCCTAAAGGAAGCAATGGATAAAAGGATGGATTTACTGTTGAAGAGGACATTTTACTTTACAATGGAGAATTTGAAGCCGGCAGTCACATGCATGGCAAGGAATCTAGACCCCTGGTTAAACCAGCTCAAATTGCATATTAGCATGGGAACCATTAAAGAAGAGATCTAGATTATTCCCTACAATTTCAAGAGCAGTAGGATGTATAGAGGATGCATCTGTAGAATCCATATATAAGACCTTGCAGAATTAGATTAGGCAACTGAGTGCACTAAGGGACTTATGGCTGATACCTAGCAGGGAGACTCAAAAGTTAGGCTATGTGGAATCCTGTTTTCAGGAGATCTTCTCTTTGGGCCAGACTTGGGCCAGAATCAATTTTGGACCACACAGCAGAAAGGAAAAAGTCTTTTCCTGTTAAAAAGAAAAAACAGAGACTGAAGTGGTTTTTCTTCCCCAGAGAAATTTTCAGCAAGGCAACCAATCTCAGGGGTAGAGGAAAATCTGGGTGTTGTAGAAGGCAAGAGAAAAAGGAAGAATCCTTTTTTGTACTCCTGAACAGAAGTCACATTGACTTGATCTTTCCAGTGGGAGGAAGATTGCAGGTCTTCCTTACACAGTGGTAAAAAATAACAACAAGCCTGTACATTCGGAATCTTGTCAGCAAGGGTTACGAGACAGAGTTTGCAGAGGCTCCGCTAAGAAAGTTCTTTGTTATAGATAACCCCAGAAATCTAGTAAAAGCTCTTGCTATGAAGAACATGGTTCAGGATCTGATACTTCAAAGAGTGGTTGTACCAGTCCCTGCAGGAGAAGAACAGACTGGGTTTTATTCCCATATATTTCTGGCTGGAAAACTTTCAGGAAAATTCTGCTTAATCCTCAACCTGTAGCTGTTAAACAAGGTGTTCTATACAAAAAGTTCTGGATGGATTAGGTCTTTTCGGTCAGAAATCTGCTGTTTCCAGACTGTTACATGGCATCGATCTAAGGGACACCTATCTACAAATCCCGATCATAGAGCACTCCCAAAGGTTTTTAAAACTGGCCCTGAAATCAGGGCAACAAGTCCAGTACCTGGAGTTCAGGGCACTACCATTCAGTCTGCCATCCTCACCCCGCATTTTCATGAAAATAATGACTGAGGCCTTATCTCCCTTAAGGCTCAGAGGAATTATGATAATCCCTTACCTAGATGATAATTTGCTTGTAGCAAGCTCTAGGACCTGTTGAGGAGGGACTTACAGGTGGCTCGCAACCATCTGTAGAGCTTGGGCTGGATAATAAATGTGCAAAAATCCAACCTGACCCCTTCCAAGAAAGTCCTGTTTCTGGGGTTTGCATTTGTTTGGAGGAACAGAAGATTTTCTTGCCAGTAGAGAGAATAAAAAAAGTTTGGACAGCACTGACTTTGCTTCAGGGCAATCAGCAGGTATTAGTTAGGTTTCTGAGGTCAGCTCTCTGCTTGTTAACAGCCTCCATCCCAGTGGTCCCACTGGACCACTGGGATGGAGGCTGTTAATAAGCTGAGAGCTGACATCAGAAACCTGATGACAAGAATACACTTCAGGCCCCCGCAACAATTTATCTTGAGAAAGTGGAATGGGTAGATGGCTTCAATGGACACCAAGATGAGGGTTCCCGCCAGGGTAAAAAGATCCCTCTAGTGGTGAAAGAAACAAGAAATTCTTTCAAACTATCTGGCCTGGTCCTTTCCAGTAGGAAAGATCCTCACCACAGATACCAGCTCCTGGGGCTGGGGAGAACACTTGGGAAGTCATCTTATGCGGGGGCAGTGGTCAAGGCTACAAGCAGCAAACTCCTGAAATTGGAGAAAACTAAAAGCATTAGCCCTAGTGATGTTAGCTTTCTCTCAGGAGCTCCTGGGTCATCATGTTCAGGTCTGCACAAATAATGTCACAGCTGTAGCCTATATAAACAGGCAAGGCAGCACAAGAAGCAGGAGTCTACAAAATCTGGGAGAGGAAATTAGGAGTTGGGCAGAAATCAATTTAGCATTCTTGTCAGTAGTCCACCTCAAGGGTTCATTGAACCTGGTAGCTGATTTCCTGAGCAGGTATCGAGTGAGAACGGGTGATTGGTGCTTAAATTAGCAAGTCTTTCACAACTTCGTTCAGGATTGGGGTCAGTCACAGATAGATCTGTTTGCCAAAACAGAATGCCAAAACTGCCATTTTTTTATCCCTGAACAGAGAGGACAGAGCAATAGGGATAGATGCCCTCGCTCAAAAATGGGGTTTCCAGCTGTTACGCCTTTCCAACTAATTCTGCAGGTCTTGATGAAAATTCAATCAGTGAGAGTGGCGGTCATCTTCGTGGCTCCTTTTTGACTGAAAAGGCTGTGGTTTTCAACTTGACTCCGTTTAGTGGTCAAACCATATTGGACGCTTCCACTCAGGAAGGACCTGCTGCTACAAGGGCCTGTGTCATCCACAGGTGGAAAGTCTATGCTTTATGGCATGGTTTCTGAAAAACAACTGCTAGAGAAAAATGGTTTCTCCCAATGCTTAGTAGACACTCTCCTATCAAGCCATGAAGAGGATATGAGAGCTACATATTCAAAGTTTGGAAGGTGTACAATTCCTGGTTTCTGTCCAACTCAAGGACCTTTGAAGATCTTGCCTTAAACCGGGAGCAGACAAGAAATTAGCAATTAGTACACAAAAATCCAGGTTGCAGCATTAGGAGTCTTTCTGGAACACTCTAGTTCTTCAGAACCTTTAATCATTAGACTTTTCAGGGCATTATCCTATTTCAGACCAGTTAAAGCTAAAGCTTTTCTCAAATTGGATCTACAAGCTCTAACCAAGTCTCCTTTTTTGAACCTCTGGATGCAGCGACTTTCACGTTTGTCGTGCTGAAGACAGTTTTACTAATTGCAGTTACTTCAGCACACAAGATTAGTGATCTACATGCATTGTCAGTAAGAGAACCATTTCTATCCAGACAGGATTGTTCTGAAAATGGATCTGACAATGGATCTGACTTTTCTCTATAAGGTAGCGTTGGTTTATCACTGTTCTGCCAACTTTTTATCTTAACCCGTTAAGGGAGAAGGAGATACATTTCCATTCTTTGGATGTGAGAAGAATTGTTTTACGTTATTTAGAATTACCTAAGAAATTCAGGAGTTCTGAATCTTTTTTTTTTTTTTGTTTGCTGGGACCAAAAAGGGCAGAAAGCCACTAAATTATCCATTGCCAGATGGCTAAGAATGGCAATTGACTAAGCTTATACACTTTCTGATCTTGTTCCACCATTGGGTTTCATGCTCCATGAGAGCTCAGGCAGCCATATGGGCAGGGAAGGCCAATGCTACCCCGGAAAAAAATAGGTAAAGCAGCAACGTGGTCAAGTATTTCCTCTTTTGTTCACAATTACAGACTATATTTATTACACTGGTCAACACACTTTTTCTGGCATAAGGTATTCCAACTGTTTTAAGGTAATTTTGGGGTGCTGATTCCAAATCTGACAGCAGTTTTTGTCTATCACATCAGATTTTTGAGATTTCAATAAAAACAGCAAGTTATGCTCATATATGAATAGCTATGCAAGCATACATACAAGAATAAAATAAGATACAATAATAAAGAAACAAACATTTAATGAGCCGTAGCACAAAGTTGTGAGTGACTGCATATCAATGTGAGTGAATGCATATTACCATGTAAGAATTGAATTGTGAAGATAAGAAATATATGTACAAAAAGGTCATTCACAATAGTGATGTTATATCTGCATAAATGACCTGTTCTTTGACGATCTCTGATGTACAACTTGTGGAATGTCTCTCGTCAAGGACCAGCAGTAATCTGCCATCATGTTTGAGTCCCATCGGCCTTGGTAACGTTCTTCCATAACTTTAATGTCTTGATGAAAGCACTCACCTTGCTCTTCACTCACGTGACCCATGTTCTCTGGAAACTGGGCCAAGTGAACCTAAGTAGTAATGTAAGTAGTGAACCTTGATGCTCATTCTACATCCAAGTGCTTGGAAACTCAAGAGCAGCTCCTCCACAACCTCTCGATAGTTGTCCGCTTTCCTGTTCCCAAGGAAATTCCGCACCACATCAGAGAATGCATTCCAAGCTCTAGCCTTTGCCGCAGTCATTGTTGTAACAAAGTGTGGATCCCTGATGTGTGGATCCCTGACTTGAAAAGGATGAACATATAAAGCTGAAGCAGTCTCCAGTGTGATCAAGAGCTTTGACGAATTGCTTCATTAACCCAAGTTTTATGGGCAGTGGGGGAAATACAATTTTATTCCCATCACCCAGAGGCTCATTCTTGATGTTCTTGTCACCAGGCGTCAAACTGATTCTTGGTGGCCAGTTCTTTTTAACCCAGTGTTCTAATGTAGCTCTACTGACCCAGTAGCACAGGAAACAAGGGTATTTGGTGTGACCTCCTTGCAGAAGTAAAATATTAAATAAATGTGGATATCTACATAAAATTATATTATAAACACACTATCCTAAAAATACAGCACCATATTTTAACACTAAAGCAGTCACTGACTCGCAACAACTTGCAATCATAAGTGACAAAGAGTTAATTTTGGGTAAAATCAATGAAAATGGGGTATGCCAATAGCATAAAAATGAGATGTGATCGAGCAAATCTGAGATCAGATTTGGAATCAGCACCCTGAAATTAGTCTAAAACAGCTGCAAAAGTCCAGGCCTGAATATTTAAATTTTTTTTTTTGTTGACCAGTGTTATCAGATGGGGGCAGGTGTAAGAGGTGTAGAAAATAGGCAGCCCCATAAAATGTAAATCCAAAGCCTAATACCTAATATAACAATAATATATCTTGTCAATAGAAGATACTAGTGATTGCATTTTTATTGTACCATCACAAGAGGGCAGAACTACTTCCTGTGATAATAGGAAGACACAGAAGTAGGAACTAAAAGTCTAACACTTTGTTTCCTACAGGACAGTGATTACAGTGAACATATCCAGTCACATGTAATTAAGGGTTTTCTGTGTTTGTTACAGGTAAGCAGGAGGCTGTTTAACATGATAAATAGGACAAAATGACTTAACATGTGCCCTGGTGGTTAGTAAATGTCGCTGTTACTATTATACAATCAGATTACTTGTAGCATAAATGTGAATATATATTGCAGCTATGTGATTTGGCGCTAAGATACAGGGAATGTGATTTCTCTATTGTAATACACTATTGTAATGCAGAATAGGTCACTAGCATATCTGCAGAGGTCTAGATATTCAGTATTGCAATTAAAGATGTTTATTAATGTATAGGAAAATACTTATTAATGTATATGGAAATATTTAGTAAGGTATAGAGGACAGTGATTACAGTGAACATATCCAGTCACATGTAATTAAGGGTTTTCTGTGTTTGTTACAGCCATTCCTAATAAAACACTTCTGGTTTCACCCGACCCATCCTTCGCACAGTTGAATTATTTACCGTATGTGCAACAAAATTGGCGCCCAACGTGGGGCCGGGTGAAAGGAACGCCGAAAGGTCACGGAAGTGAAAAGGAGTGACTACGCTGTCCGTGGTGAAGTTACAGAAAAACATTAGGAGTATGGATATCGAAAAGTTGCAAGATGAAATCAGTGAACATCTGATTCACATGACAGTCGATGATCTCATGGAGACTTGCCAGTTTATAAAGGCCTCCGAAGCAAGTATGGCAAAAGGAAAAACCCGTCGCCATTACATGCAGATAGTGAATGAGGTGTTAGATGAACTGGTAGAGACTGAAAGTGAAGAAGTGGTGACACAATTTCTGCAGGCAACTAAGAAATTCATTGGTGAGTTAGAGAAGAGAGATAACATGGAAGCACCAAGCGATAGTGGCAAAGACCCTCAAGCAGAACAACAGTTAAAGGATTTAAAACAGCAATACTACAGTATCCAGGAAAAACTTCAAGAAACGGCCAAGATGATAGAGGGACAGATGAAAGAACTTAGCACTAAAGACAAAGACTCAAAAGGAAGTCCTGCAAATCAAGACCCTAATCTAGTTGCTCAGAGACTTTCCCATACTAACTTGCCAGAAGTTACAATCAGAAAGAACTTTAAAATTGCTGGTCAGATAGGCGAAAAGGAACAGAAAGATAAGCTGTCCTATACTAACCTCATGCACCAGATTGACATGGGACTGCAAAAGGGATATCCCGAGTCAGATCTTGTGGAAGCTGTGGTGAAAGCCATTAGTCCTGGGTCAAGTCTCAGAAGCATGCTAGAGCTGAAGAGTGGACTGACCCTAGTGCCACTCAGGAGAATCCTAAAAAGCCATTATAAAGAGGAAAATTCTTCCAAACTATACCAAAAATTGATCAATATATCACAGAATAGTAAAGAGACTCCCCAGAACTTCCTATTTAGGGCCATTGCATTGAAGGACCGTTTGCTGTTCGTTTCAGAAGGGGAAGGTTCAGATGAACACTTTGGCACTGAATTTATACAAAAGAAATTCTTAAGGTCAGTGGGCACTGGACTGAGAAGTGACCATATCAAGTTTCAACTAAAGCAACACTTGGACGATCCTACAGTCTCAGATGAGTTGCTCATAGAGAAGATGAATGAGGCTACAAACATGGAGATGGAAAGGGAGCAGAAACAAAAGAAATCTGAGCACAGTAACCTGACGAAGGGAGGAGAGTGCCAGGCCAACATCCTCCATTGTTCTCAGGTACCAGGCACCCTCCCTTTGCTTCCATCACAAACAAGTAGTCTGGCAATCCAACAGCCTTCAAAGAGTAACTCTGACCTTGAAAAGATAGTAATACAGTTGCAACAAGATATATTCGATATGAAAACACTTCTCCAAGATTCGAGAACTCGACAAGAGCATGGCTTTGGAGGACCTAGAACAACTGTTGGACGAAGGACAGGGACTTGTCAATCTTGTGAAAAGACTGATCAGAGAACTGCATGTGACCATTGCTTTAACTGTGGTCGAGCTGGACATAGGGCGAGACAATGCAGAGCGGCCAAACAAAATCAGTTAAACGGGAGAAGGTTGCTGTTAAGGGACCAACAGTAACCTGTGCCAGAACCAAACCTGCGTCCCAAAGTGCAAATCATCTCAGTAGTAAAGAAACCAGTCCCCAAGCTATCATCAGAGCCCTGGCTGGAAAGTTAAACGCAGACTACTGGAGGAACACGCCAACCTGCCCTGCTCAAAGACTATCCCCGACAGCTGAAAAATTGCCAACCAATGTGAATGGCATCACTTTGAAAAAGCACAACAAGCTACTGGGTCTTATTGGAAAGAGATGCCTTGTGAACTGTGAAATAGACAACACTCCTGTCCAAGCCTTATGGGATACTGGCTCTCAGGTTAGCATTATCAATGAGGGCTGGAGACAGCGAGTACTGCCACACACTGTGCTCCAATCGTTTGAAGAACTGCTGGGACCAGGGGTACTCCAAGGAAAAGCAGCCAATGAGACAAAGATTCCGTTCTCAGGTTGGATTGAGGTAACCTTTCAGCTTACATCAAGCAGTAATACTACCAAACAGTTATTAGTACCACTAGTAGTCTCTGAGGATGAGAAAGTAGCTGAGAAGCCAATTATCGGCTATAATATAATGGAGGAAACATTTAAAGAGACAGTTGCTGATGGGAAGAAAGTTATCCCAGGTTTTGTGGACATATTAAGAACAGCTTTGGAACTGCCAACCCCCAAAGCAGAAGTCCTTGTAAGCTTACTACAAGCCAACTGTAGGGAAACCAGTGGTGCTATCGTAAAGACTGGTACTAAGAACCAAAGAATCCCTGCAAATACTGTAACATACATCCGGTGTAGTGCTCACACCAAACCGTCCTTGCAGGCTCAGACAGTTTTGTTTACACCGAGTGAGGCTTATCACCTGCCGGATGGACTGCATATTGGTGAGACACTAGTCTCATATCAAAGAGGACAATTCTCCAAACTGACCATTCCAGTTTGGAATACAACTAAACGGGACATTGTGTTACCAGGTCAAACAAAGATTGGAGGTGTAGAGCCCATAAAAACAACATATCCGGCTCAAGTACAATTGAAACAATCAGCAAATGTGTTTACTAATTCGGTGACCTCTGAACCACAGACACTCCAGGTAGGACCAAAAGGGAAAATTGGAAATCCAAATGAGACTTATCCGCAGGTGGGGGATGACAAACAGGAGTGTTGGGACCCGCCAGTGCCTTTGAAACACCTCCCTCCTGAAGATCAACAAATCGTCAAAGAAATGCTAAGGGAAGAATGCAATGCTTTTGCCAAAGATGACTCTGATGTAGGATGCATTCCTTCTTTACAGTTACAGATTCGGCTCAAAGACAGTACACCAGTCACGAGAACTTACATGTCTGTGCCGAAACCACTGCACCAAGAAGTTAAGGAATATCTGCAGGATCTGATAAATCGAGGATGGATTGCAGAATCAAAATCATCATATTCCTCACCCATTGTGTGCGTAAGAAAGAAAGATGGCAGTTTAAGACTGTGTTGCGATTATAGAGAGTTGAACCAGAAGTCTATTCCTGACCGTCATCCAATTCCTAGAATCCAAGACATGCTGGACAGTCTAGGAGGAAGTTCATGGTTTTCTGTGCTAGACCAGGGGAAAGCATACCATCAAGGATTTATGGAAGAAGCCAGTCGACCATTGACAGCATTCATTACACCTTGGGGTTTGTATGAATGGATCCGAATACCCTTTGGTCTGAGGTCTGCACCAGCCGAATTCCAACGCAGTATGGAGACATGTTTAATAGGACTGAGAGATGAGATTTGCCTGCCATACTTAGATGACAACCTTGTTCATAGTAAATCATTCCAGGAGCATGTCCGGTCAGTACTCTAACGTTACCAACAACACGGAATCAAGTTAACAGCCAGGAAGTGTGAACTTTTTCAAAATAAAGTCAGATTCCTGGGCAAGATTGTGTCAAAAGAAGGCCACTCTATGGACCCGGCCGACACAGCACCTGTTCTTGCCTTAAGAAACAACCAACCAAAGACTGTCGGAGAACTCAGGAAACTATTAGGATTTATTTCCTACTATCGCCCTTACGTTCAAAACTTCTCCAGAATTGCCAAACCTCTCTATGAACTATTGTCAGCAGGTTTGACACCTACCACAACCTCAACACCAGATAACCAGACAAAGAAGAGGAGGAAACCAATCCCAAAGTCAAAAGGTCAACTTCCATACTATCAGTCTATAGCCTGGACTGACCATCATCAGATAGTACTGAACCAGCTCATTGAAGTGTTAACTCATCCTCCAGTTATGGGTTACCCCGATTATTCCAAACCCTTTGTTCTTCACTGTGATGCCTCACAAGAAGGACTAGGAGCCGTATTATACCAAGAGCAAGAGGAGAAACTAAAGGTGATTGCTTATGGGTCTAGAACTCTCACACCTGCTGAGAAAAACTACCACATGCATTCAGGGAAGCTCGAGTTTCTAGCAATGAAGTGGGCAATATGTGATAGATTCCGAGATTACCTCTATTATTGTCCATCATTTGTTGTATATACTGACAACAATCCACTAACCTATGTCCTCACTACAGCAAAATTGAATGCTACAGGACATCGATGGGTTGCAGAACTAGCTGACTTCAACTTCACTATTCAATATCGTCCTGGGAGAAGGAATGCTGATGCAGATGTACTTTCTCGTATGCCATTGAGTCCTGAACAATACATGCAACAATGTTCACAAGAAGTAGACCCCAAAGTCATCACTTCCATAACCCAAGCAATTCAAGCACATCAAAAAGAAAGGATACCTTGGCTATGTTCAATGACGATTGCCAATACAACCGATGCAGCACCAAAGAAGGTAACTCAAATACCAAAAGAGACAATAAGAACCGCACAGAAGGAAGACTCTGTGATTGGAAAAGTATGGAAGTACAAAAGCCAAAACAAGTTTCCATCCAAACAGGAACGACAAGGTGAACCTGTTGATCTTTTCATACTTATGAAACAATGGACCAAACTCTACCTCGAGGACAATAAAATTTTGAGACGGAAAACATCATCTGGTTCTCAACTAGTGTTGCCCAAGTTGTACCATCACTTAGTATGGAAGGAGTTACATGAAGAGATGGGACACTTAGGAGTAGAAAGGACTGTAAATTTAATCAGAGAAAGATTCTTTTGGCCACATATGCAAAGGGACACTGAGCATTATATCACACGTCAATGTACTTGTCTGAAAGACAAACGGCCAAATAAGCTTGTTCGGGCCCCGTTGAACAATATTGTGACAACTTATCCTTTTGAGATGGTCTCCATTGACTTTCTTCATCTCGAGAAATGTAAAGGTGGATATGAGTATATGTTAGTGGTAATAGATCATTTTACAAGATTTGCTCAGGCATATGCAACCAAGAACAAGTCCGCAAAAACTGTTGCTGACAAAATATTCAATGATTTTGTCTTGAAATTCGGATTTCCTACCAGAATTCACCATGATATGGGTAGAGAGTTTGAAAATCACTTGTTTTTGACATTAGGGAAGCACTGCCACATCCAAAATTCTCACACAACGCCATATCACCCAGAAGGTAATGGGCAAGTTGAAATATTTAAACGTACCCTGCTATCCATGCTTCGTACCCTGTCAGCAGATTCCAAAAAGGACTGGAAAAATTCACTAACAAAGGTAGTCCATGCATATAATTGTACTCGAAGTGAAGCTACAGGACAATCTCCATTCTTCCTACTGTTTGGAAGGTCTCCAAGACTACCCATTGATAGTATGTTTGACACCCCAGTAACTGAAAAATACAAGACCTACTCTGAATATGTGAACATATGGACAGATAGAATGTCCGAGGCCTATAAGGTTGCTTCAAAAATAGCTACTCAAGCTGCACAGAGAGGAAAAGAACATTATGACAAGAAAATTCATGGAGCTGAACTTCTACCAGGTAGCAAAGTTCTAGTCAGAAATCTTACCGAAAGAGGAGGTCCAGGAAAATTGAGATCATTTTGGGAAGATACCATACATGTTGTTCTTAAAAAGAAGTGTGCAGACAGTCCAGTGTATGAAATAAAACCAGAAACTGGAAAAGGCCGAACAAGGATTTTACATCGCAACTTACTAATGCCATGTGATTATCTACCTAGCGACCAAGGTCAACAGATACCCAAAAGAACTAATGCAAGAAAGCAAGTGAAGGATCGAAATACAACTCAACAACCTACACAGATATCTGAGGGAGAATCAGAAAATGAATCAGATCATGAACAAAGACACTGGAGATCTTTCATCCCAGTCACCCAGCATGACCACTCAGAGGAAAGTACAGAGCTAAATCCAGAAGCTAATGAGTTCTACCCACGTCAGCTGGAAGTAAGTGAGTACGATTTAGAAGGAGACCGAGAGACTGAGCCTATAGATCAAATTGAACAAACTGAGTATGCATTTGGAGGTATAGAAGAAGAATGCCCAGCAACAGAGAACACAGAACAACTTGTTGAAAGTGATGTAGAGGAGAATGAGGACCTTTCAGATTCACTTCCTCAATGTAGAATACAACCCTACAGTAACAGGAGACAACCAAAGATTTTGACATATGACACTTTAGGTCAACCCAGTAGTGTTACCAGAGTTTCATCTATACAGGTTATAGACAGTATTCCTACATTACCTGTTGACTCTAGCTGGTATTTCAGTTCAGAATGTTTTGCTGAAGACTATAGAAGTTGGTAAAAGTGATTATGTTTATTGATCCACTGTTTACTATTTGGGACACTATAGCAAAGTTAATTACCAAAACCAGAATAATTATATGTTACTTTTCTGTTGGTTCAAGTAAGGAAAAATGTAATTGCATTTGTATTGCAGATATTGTAGGTCAAGCAGAAACAGTTTTAGGTGAGAGAACTAGATGTTACAAAGAGACAAAGTCGGCCGATAAAAGTACAGAGCAGTTGATGGCAACGTTATGCTGCATTGTTGATGTACAATGGGTATTCTGCCATTATGATATAAAAAGGTATAAAAGTATTAAAATGTTCCCTAGTTTCTCATCACCTTTGTCTAAACTTAGTAACCTATACAAATATGTATAGAAAGGGGTTTTACTAAATAGTTGGTTACACGCAACTATATCTTGCCAGGTACTATAGCGCTGTGGGCCTGGTGGGAAGCTGTGATGTAATAGGGAGTAGATGTCACAGGGAGGATGTTTCCTCAAGTAACTTGGTTACTACTTACCATTGGCTTCCTATGGTTACTACTAGACAAGTAAAAGAATGTTTTCTTAAAAAAAATTCTGCGTATGTCAGGGACGACATAACAAATTTGTGGGGGAGAGTGTAAGAGGTGTAGAAAATAGGCAGCCCCATAAGATTTAAATCCAAAGCCTAATACCTAATATAACAATAATATATCTTGTCAATAGAAGATACTAGTGATTGCATTTTTATTGTACCATCACAAGAGGGCAGAACTACTTCCTGTGATAATAGGAAGACACAGAAGTAGGAACTAAAAGTCTAACACTTTGTTTCCTACAGGACAGTGATTACAGTGAACATATCCAGTCACATGTAATTAAGGGTTTTCTGTGTTTGTTACAGGTAAGCAGGAGGCTGTTTAACATGATAAATAGGACAAAATGACTTAACATGTGCCCTGGTGGTTAGTAAATGTCGCTGTTACTATTATACAATCAGATTACTTGTAGCATAAATGTGAATATATATTGCAGCTATGTGATTTGGCGCTAAGATACAGGGAATGTGATTTCTCTATTGTAATACACTATTGTTATGCAGAATAGGTCACTAGCATATCTGCAGAGGTCTAGATATTCAGTATTGCAATTAAAGATGTTTATTAATGTATAGGAAAATACTTATTAATGTATATGGAAATATTTAGTAAGGTATAGAGGACAGTGATTACAGTGAACATATCCAGTCACATGTAATTAAGGGTTTTCTGTGTTTGTTACAGCCATTCCTAATAAAACACTTCTGGTTTCACCCGACCCATCCTTCGCACAGTTGAATTATTTACCGTATGTGCAACACAGGCTTTCTGCAGGAAGGTTCTGCAAGCTGTGGTCCTGACCTAAAAGGATAAGTTCTCATTTATCCTCTTGTGTGTTGTGTTGATAGATGTTTTTTCAGGACAGCAGTAAATGCGCGCCCTGATATTGTTTATGATGTTGCACTTTCAGTTGGGCCGGAGGTATTCTTCAACAACTGTGGTCTGTGGGGAGATTTTAAGTCTATTGTGGGTATATGTTTCCTGCGTGAGGAGGAGGAGCTACATTCTCTACATTCTTCTCTTCTCATGTGCTGTCCTGTAAGACTACAAGAAAACAAGTTACCAGCAAGCCTAACTCGACATTTCCTTTGTTTAAAGTGGAGCTTTACTCTCCTAGACAACATTAGAGTATAACTAAAGGCAAAGTTTTTTTAGTGTTGGACAGAATGAAGTTGAATTAGGACACCTGTCAGGTTTTTAATAAACTGTTAGTGATGGGCCGAATGCCCTCCTGTTCGGTTCACGGTTGACCATTCAAACCTAACGAAAGTTTGACCACAAACTTTGAACAAGGACTATTCACTAAGCGGTATCTTACCGCATCTGAGTATGCGGTAAAATACCGCACGGCTACTAAAATACTGCATGCGTTATATTATTAAGTCATGTGGTATTTTAATAGTTAAAACATTCTTTACTGTTTCAGCTGTCAGTGGGATTCCCTGCTGACAGCTGAATATAAAAAGGCATTGCCTGGCAATTAAATTAAAAAAAAAAAAACCTGCATAGGGACCCCCCATGGGGTTTGAGGGAAACCCCCCATGGCAATTTTTTTTTTTTAAAGGCGTGGGGGTCCCTCCCAAAATCCATACTAGACCCTTATCTGAGCATGCAGACCAGCAGGTCAGGAAAAGGGGGGGCCGAGCAAACGCCTCCTCCTGTTCCATACCAGGCCACATACCCTCAACATGGGGGGGGGGGGTGCTTTTAGAGGAGTGTTGATGGGGACAAAAGCCTCTTCCCCACAACTGTGGCTGGTGGTTGTGGGGGTCTGCGGGCAGGGGCTTATCGAAATCTGGAAGCTCCTTTTAACAAGAGTGCCCCCAGATACCGGGCCCCCCCTATGTGAATGAGTATGGGGACATGGTACCACTACTCCTTCCCAAAAAAAAGTGTAGTGTAAAAAATGACCATAGACAGTCTTTGACAAGTCCTTCATTAAAAATAAAAATTAAAAGAAATGTCCACCGAAGTAGATCCAATGTCAACGATGCCCACAGCCACTGCTGACTAGAAAAAAAAATGCTCCGCTCTCAATGCTGGGCTTCCGATGTCTGACAGCTGCGCCCAGATGACAGTTCTCAAATACTGTGATGATGTCACAAGGGGTGAAGTCAACCCCTGGTGATGTCATCATGTACTGTGATTGGCCAAAGCATTGCACCTGACCTGTGGTCAGGTGTATTGCTTTAGCCAATCACAATGCACTGTTAGAGCGCAGTGCATTGTGGAGCTCAGCAGGCGAACAGCCAGCCGAACGCCCTTACCGTATGTGTGTTTGCTGAACACATGAACAGTCATTGTTGACTGATTATCTCTAGTGTTGTTTGAATCACTGGTGACATTTGCCTGGTATATGGCTAACTTATATAATGGTAACATCTAATGAATGATACATATCTGAATGCCTTGCATATTACATATTCATATGTTCATAACATATAAAATAGGTAGTGAGCGCTCTAATAGATGTCAGCAGCTAGAACACAATAGGCAACCACAATGCCTTAAATATAAACAGTCAAACTAAAATAATGAAGTGCAGCGCTAAGAAGAAAAAAGTCAATAGAGTGATAATCTGGTATCACAATGGTGTACTGTAGAGGTACGGAATCCCACGGCTTCCACTTTATCAGAATGACAGAAATGCGCACTCACCGGAAACGCATGGGTTATGCGCATGTGTGATTATGCATCACGGGCAATGGGAACATCAGAATCCAGGCAGCCAGGCGTCTCCCTCACGGTGGGTCATCACAGACTCCTGTAACAGGTCCGGGGGATCCCCTTAAGGTAAGCCAGTTGTTCCCTTCTCCAGGAAAAAACCTCCTCTCAGGATGGCAAAAGTGCTTTCTCTATGGGAGTGAAAGCTCCAGATAGGAGCCCCAGAAAACAAATGCCCAGAATAGTGTAGTATGTTCAAAATCTCAGGTTTAATCATCAAAATAGCAGCAGGGCAGTAAGCATATGGTACATCATGATATGTGAAGTACATAAAGTAAACAAATGCAGTACTGACCCCCAGTGGTGTAAAACGCCGGGCCTCCTCGTGGCTCCGGCGGGTATAAGACGTCACGCTCTGTGCAGTTCCTCCTTAGGCCTTTCGTGCTAGAGGCACATCATCAGAGGGGAGACTGCACAGCAGCGTGACTGACGCCAGTGTAAGAAATAAGGGAACTGGCACATGCGCAATGAGCCGCGGCCATTTTCCCGAAGACAAACGCGCACTGCGCATGCGCGAGCATGGCAGCGCCATTTTGCCGTGGATCCGCGATCTACCATGTAATAAGGAGGAGACAGAGAAGTCTCAAAGTAAAAACCCAGACACGATTGTTAACTATGTCACAGACCCCAGGGAGTGAACTGTAAACAATATGTCACAGACCCCAGGGAATAAATAGTAGATGCTATACCTTTATAGGGAGTGAAAGTGCCAGTATCTGTAATCTTAACAGTGCACAAAAATGAACAATGGGGTATAGAGATCCCCTCAGTGAATGGCATAAGTTATATAACGGACCACGGCAAGATGCAGGATACAAACGCATACATGCTACAAACTTTAGATATAAGGAAATAAGATGAGGATATAAAATTTTAAAACACAGATGTTAAATATATCGTGTATTGGATCTGGCAGAATAGCATATCCAATATCTCAGTGCCAGACCCAGTCAGGATAACGAATAGAAGTCCCATAATAAATATATATGGAGACAACAGAAAGTCAGGATAAAAAGAGGTAAAAAAAACCCAAAACACTTTAAAACCAAAAAATGAATAGAAACCGTATACTCCTTCCTATGCCCGTCGCCCAAATAAACGCAAGAAACAGGGCGGGAGGAGGTAATTAATGATAAAAAAGACTGGTGTAACAGTCAGATTAGATATATGCTAAAACGCCAAATACTAGAAGTTCATACATAAGGAAAAAAATCTCCCATGATACATTTCAAACGCTAAAATGTTATACACATAAATGATATATGCTTGGGAAAATAACTCTCATGCTGGAAATAAACCCAAGGTAATAGTCCAACATAATTAAAGCATAATGTGCAAAGAAAACTCAAATCACAATATATGATTAAATAAAAAATAAAAAATATAAGAGATATGAAATGAGACCGTCAGTTGTTAGCAATGAAGCAATTGACGTCTACCTCAATGTTGTGGCCCAGAGGATGTAAAGTAAAACTAGGGCAGTTTCCCAAGCCGAAACCAAATGGGTGTTTGAGCTCCAAACTTTACATCCTCTGGGCCACAACATTGAGGTAGACGTCAATTGCTTCATTGCTAACAACTGACGGTCTCATTTCATATCTCTTATATTTTTTATTTTTTATTTAATCATATATTGTGATTTGAGTTTTCTTTGCACATTATGCTTTAATTATGTTGGACTATTACCTTGGGTTTATTTCCAGCATGAGAGTTATTTTCCCAAGCATATATCATTTATGTGTATAACATTTTAGCGTTTGAAATGTATCATGGGAGATTTTTTTCCTTATGTATGAACTTCTAGTATTTGGCGTTTTAGCATATATCTAATCTGACTGTTACACCAGTCTTTTTTATCATTAATTACCTCCTCCCGCCCTGTTTCTTGCGTTTATTTGGGCGACGGGCATAGGAAGGAGTATACGGTTTCTATTCATTTTTTGGTTTTAAAGTGTTTTGGGTTTTTTTTACCTCTTTTTATCCTGACTTTCTGTTGTCTCCATATATATTTATTATGGGACTTCTATTCGTTATCCTGACTGGGTCTGGCACTGAGATATTGGATATGCTATTCTGCCAGATCCAATACACGATATATTTAACATCTGTGTTTTAAAATTTTATATCCTCATCTTATTTCCTTATATCTAAAGTTTGTAGCATGTATGCGTTTGTATCCTGCATCTTGCCGTGGTCCGTTATATAACTTATGCCATTCACTGAGGGGATCTCTATACCCCATAGTTCATTTTTGTGCACTGTTAAGATTACAGATACTGGCACTTTCACTCCCTATAAAGGTATAGCATCTACTATTTATTCCCTGGGGTCTGTGACATATTGTTTACAGTTCACTCCCTGGGGTCTGTGACATAGTTAACAATCGTGTCTGGGTTTTTACTTTGAGACTTCTCTGTCTCCTCCTTATTACATGGTAGATCGCGGATCCACGGCAAAATGGCGCTGCCGTGCTCGCGCATGCGCAGTGCGCGTTTGTCTTCGGGAAAATGGCCGCGGCTCATTGCGCATGTGCCAGTTCCCTTATTTCTTACACTGGCGTCAGTCACGCTGCTGTGCAGTCTCCCCTCTGATGATGTGCCTCTAGCACGAAAGGCCTAAGGAGGAACTGCACAGAGCGTGACGTCTTATACCCGCCGGAGCCACGAGGAGGCCCGGCGTTTTACACCACTGGGGGTCAGTACTGCATTTGTTTACTTTATGTACTTCACATATCATGATGTACCATATGCTTACTGCCCTGCTGCTATTTTGATGATTAAACCTGAGATTTTGAACATACTACACTATTCTGGGCATTTGTTTTCTGGGGCTCCTATCTGGAGCTTTCACTCCCATAGAGAAAGCACTTTTGCCATCCTGAGAGGAGGTTTTTTCCTGGAGAAGGGAACAACTGGCTTACCTTAAGGGGATCCCCCGGACCTGTTACAGGAGTCTGTGATGACCCACCGTGAGGGAGACGCCTGGCTGCCTGGATTCTGATGTTCCCATTGCCCGTGATGCATAATCACACATGCGCATAACCCATGCGTTTCCGGTGAGTGCGCATTTCTGTCATTCTGATAAAGTGGAAGCCGTGGGATTCCGTACCTCTACAGTACACCATTGTGATACCAGATTATCACTCTATTGACTTTTTTCTTCTTAGCGCTGCACTTCATTATTTTAGTTTGATATGTTCATAACATGTTCATATAAATAATTTACTTCAGTAGTGTTATAAATTGCTCCCTTAAACATTCTTGCAAACCAGGAGTTAACAGCTGCTGAATGTAAATCCTTACATATAAGTGAAAATAGTTTGGGTTCAGCTAAGATATTATTGGCCAGTGGTGTGAAATGTAATATAACACTAATCTTTAAATAATCCAGTTAATTAAAAAGTGAAATTATAGAGACTTAAAATATTCACCCGTGTTGTTATTTTTTAAATCTATTCACAGTCTTCTTGTGTTCCTATAATCCACTCTACTGGCCCCCAAAATAAAAATGAGTTTATTCCGTTTAATTAAAAAAAATAACTGCAGCTTATATTTTACAGGAAATTATTTCTGAAGTAATATGTTTTGCATACAAAAATGTTTAAGGAACAGTTCAATAATGATATAGAAATTAAGAAAAATGTAAGGGTGATAAGCAATTTATACCAATTTATTAGATTCTGATTATTTGCCATAGGTTGCAGCCTTTTACCTATTGCTCACATCAAAGTCCATTGTATAAATTTGAAAATAAGGTCATGGAAGACGTAGTGTGTAAATAACATTTTATAAATTGTTCCTTTGTGAAAATATATTTAAATAAAATAGCAATAGAAATACTGTGACCTTGATTTACTAAAGCACCTTGTCGGCGAACGGGTGCACAACTGTCTACTTTAAGATGGAGAAAAGATTTACTAAAGCACACATCAACAAATAGATGTGAATGCGAATTTACTAATGGGCACAAAACCAAGCGACCGTATAAACGAGTTCATCTCCTAGAACCAGGTGCACAGCAGAGAAAAATATTTTTCACGACATGATCTCAAACAATTTATACTTCCTGTACATACTGTATGTTGAACATTTTAAAGAATAACTGCTTTAAAAGAACTCTATATTTGTATATGTGTGTATAAAGTGATATATTTTAACAAATCCAAACCGGTATTGACTCCATTGACTTCACCTAGTTCAAACATCTTAGTAGTGACATGATTGAGCATGCCCAGACTAGGAAACCTAAAAAGTGCCTGCATTCTGTTGTTTTTTTGGGATGTGCTATAGCAAATGCTTTTATTATCAGGCCTGGAAATGTTATTCGAAAGTGTTAACCTGTTTTTGCAAAAGCACGATTAATAAACAGGCTAACATTTATTTTTATATATATATATATATATATATATATATATATATATATATATAACAGTACTATGTTACTATGCACAGAAATACCAACATCGATATTCTAAGAACTGTTTAATTTCCTTTGTAATTTTATTTAGCTGGTTTTTTTTGCTTATACAATATTTATCTTTTCTTTTTTTTTTTTAATGCTGGCCTGGTACAGTGTTTTAAGTTTTCTGGAGAATAAACTCTGCAGTATATATTCTTATATATGTACTGCCATGTGCATTGAACATGCCCAGGGACTTAGACTTGTGAGATATATTAACTAAATGATAGAAAATGTAAAACTCCCACAGCTGTCTTCACAGACCACACATAATACCAGTGCTGAAGCAAAATTAAAGGGAATACAAATGTTGCGCTGTTACTAAATTCAATGTGTGTTGGTTATATGTACCCCAATACAAAGGATCATTATATTATTCCAAAAAAATTTGATATGTGTCCCAACATCATAAATACACATAAAAACGATTTTAAAAAATCAGAGGGTGACACCACTATTCCACAGTGGCACACTAATAAAGAAAAAATATAAATTCCAAGGAGCAGGGCCCTCCTAACCCTCTTGTATTAAACTGTATTGTCTCCTGTTATATTGTAAAGCGCTGAGCAAACTGTTGGTGCTATATAAATCCTGTATTATAATAATAATATTAATAATCAATTCATAAATCAATAAACATAGATCCTGATGGAAGTCCACCACCTATATGTAAATGTCCAAATAAAATAAGTAGTTATGTATAGGAGGGTTCCACCATCATTGCAAATCTTGGCATATGTTTTCACTCATGAATGACAATAAGCAGCCTTGTGAATTCCGCACCAACACCAATTGCAGCCCCTTGCCAAGCGATAAGACACAAAATTATAGGTGGTTTTATAGCAGCATGTTGTTAGTAATGATCCATCACCAGTCTTGGAACCATATGGCATACCACAGCAACAGGTTGTTCAATGCCACTCAGGATCTCCAAGGTACATCAGCAGAGATTCACTGTTTGCATCTTCACTCTCCGATGTACAATAAGCCATGTAAGGGATAAGCAAGAGTTCCATACATTCCGTAGTGCAACCCACAGACTTTGTGTAATAAATATCATGCATCTACTCACATAAGTACTAGGATAAAACGCATGGGTTAAAGGATAAGTTCACCTTTGGGAGCATGTTACAAGTTCCACCCGTTTTTATCTGACAGATAGTATAGGGAGACTTCTCCCCATACTATCAGTTAAATTTGAAAACCGTGCGGACATGCGGGGCTCCACCCACATGGCCGCATCATTCATTCACAGACTTCCGTGAATGAATAAACTGCAAGTCCCGAAAGCCTTGGCGGCTTGTAGTTTTCAATGAGTTCATTGAAGCTTCCTGTCAGAATATCTGCTTGCTCGTACACCCCGTACGGCAAGCAGATATTCTGACAGGTCTGCAGGAGACCTGCATGGCATCAATGACCTACTGATCGCTGGTGCAATGCTTTCTAGGCTTCTGTAGACAAAAATAATAAATGCGCACACACGTGGCTAACTGTTTAGCACTTCTGCCAAGCAACACCAGGGTCATTGGTTTGAATCCAAACCATGGCACTACCTGCTTTGAAGTTTGCATGTTCTCCTTGTGCCTGTGTTTCCTCCCACGCTTTAAAAACATGCTGTTTTGGCTCTTGGTACATTTTAGATGGGTTTCACATAATGTAAACAAAAGAGCTGACATTACAAATAAAAAGAGAGAGTGTGTGTTGCTCTTCCACCCCCCCCCCCCCTTCCTGGCCTGCCGGACTGTATGCTCAGATAAGGATGTGTTCGTGATTAGTAGCCCTCACAAATTTGAGATTTCCTGCTCTGTACCCTGCAAATGCCCAAGGACTTACAAATATATACCGTGTTTCCCCTAAAAGCAAGACCTAGCGGTACTTTTTGACGTACTGCTAATATAAGCCCTCCCCCGAAAATAAGACCTACCTCCACAAGGGGCGGACTGACCATTCGGGCACTGCCCGAGGACGTGGGGTCACTGCAGGGCCCCATGAGAGGCTCAGTCCGTCCCTGTATGTGCAGCTTCTGAAATAAGCAGGAATTGAGAGGACGGACAGTGAGGCAGGCACTTCAGAAACCTCTCCTCCTCGGAGCTTCAGCAGAGAGGTGGGTCCAAATCCCTGCCACAGGGGCTGAAGTCGGAGTGCTGGAGGGGCGGGCAGAGTATGCAGCAGGTAAGCATGTAATCCCCCAACCCTGGTGACAGCACTGCAGCTTCATGTAGTAGGTAGTGGGGAGAGAGAAGGCAGAGAGAGAAGGCGGGGCTTGCTTTAAAACGTACCTTTTTGTGGAGCTGGTGGAGAGATCAGTTAGGTTGTAAGCCTACGATCCCCGCAGGATGGGTCAGATCTGCGGATTGGGGAGGATAATGGATTGGACTCCGATCCATTATGCTCAATCCAAGGGGGAGGGGGAGTCACCAAGTGAATAAAAATACAAGTCAATAAAAATAAGACCTACTCGAAAATAAGCCCTAGTGCATTTTTTTTTACCTAAAATTAATATAAGACACTGTATTATTTTAGGGGAAACACAGTATAATTTTTTTTAGCACTGAGCATGCCCAGGGACTTGGGCATTTAACATTTTCTGTTGTACACTGCACAGGTACATATGCTTAGATAACTGTTTCTTTCTTTCTGTGCATGCTAATCAAATTACTGTAAATCTTTGGCCTGTAGTCTGTGAATTGATGCATAGCCAAGGGCTAACACAGTTAGCGTATGTGTGCCTGCTAATCAGGTGCAAACACTTGAGGCATTCATTAAGAGACAGATTGACACTGGTGGGCATGTGTAGTTGCTTGGCGTGCTAACAGCACAACCTATGTTATATAAAGGACTGCAGTAGTGGGGTTTGTTTGGCCTGAGAAGAGGCTAGATTGTTTTCTGTCAGTCATTGGTTTTTTATTTATTTATTTTTTTTTTAATTTTTGGGGGGAGATATTGTGCATAATGACCAACACCCTACTAAGGCTGTTTCGATGTTTGTTTTGTGTGTTTGCTGTAATTGTTGTGCATCTGTCCCTCAAAAGTGGGTTTTTATAGGCATGGCTTCAATTTTGTATATTTTTGCAGTCTGACCATGTGTTGTTTTTGGTTTGAGAGCATCTGCTGACCCTTTTTGTTACTAACAAATGTCAATTGCTTTACTCCAAAGCCGGCCATACACGGGTCTAATTCCAAAAGAATTTTCTTTCAAAAAATCTTTTCTAAGAATTTTCGTTCGAATTTTGCACCATTAGTGGGTCACAGAAATGGCTGATTTTCATGTAACCATCGAATTTGAGTGATCAGGCATATTGGAAATTTTTTGAAAGACAAACGAATTTTGAATCGATGGGAGAATCGTGCAAGAAATATAAATGAAAAATAAATAAGCTTGAGCTGTGACCTGGAAAGAAAAGAAAATTCTTGGGCACGAAAATTATTTTCTGTAGCAGCATGAGGTGAAATTGAAGGCTTGGTTGGTTGAATTTCAAAATCAATGGTGGTAACATCGGATCACAAAAATTCTGATTTTCTAAAGATTTGTTCGGAATTCGACCCATTTATGGCCTGTATTACAACTCCTAACTTTGATATAGTTTGCTTAATCATGTAGACAGAAATGCAGCTTCCTGCTTACCATAATCTTTAAAGTGTTACTAAACCCAGGACCCTGCATTCACTATATCTGGTCTCCCGCAGCACACAGAACATGAACATGCAATTAATTTAGTAAATATAAACTGTTAAATACCTTTTCTCATCAGCAGTTAGAGCAGTCTTGTGACTTCTATCAGTGTCCAGCAGAGCACTGGTTACAGCTTGTAGGAGTTTTCTTTCTGTTCTAGGAGAATGCAAAACCCTGACCTCTGTCTGGACAGTGCTGATTGGCCCTGTGCTGATCGGCCCTGTGCTGATCACATGCACTGAAGAAAAAAAAAACCTCTATAGCAATACACACCAAACTGAGCTTGTGCAGAGTGTCTCCACACCATACGTCTTATCAGGAGGTAAGAGGGGGACACTGGAAGAAGGGGAGGATCAGAGCAGTCAGGATCAAATAGCCCTTTTACACAATGCAGAGGATTAACCTCTGGATCCAGAGTGAGTATAACAAGCATGCTGTACTGCATGTAAAGACTGATTTTACTGTTGTGGGTTTAGTAACACTTTAATGTTGACATTAAGATACTTGCAACAATCCTGGCTAGCAGACCTAATACAAGTATGGTCAGTTGATCCACAAAGATCAAGTGGGCCTCATGCTCCTCAGGCAGGCAACAGATAATGTCCTCAAGATAACTCTTCTAATAGATGCTGCTAGGAAATGCAAGATACCTTTTTATGGTACTCTCTCTTGATATTAAAAAAGCTTTTGATTCATTGTCCTGGACATATCTGAGTTTCAAGCTACTGAAAAAGGGCTTTGGGCCTGAATTATGCGACTATATAGCTGCTGTTTATTTTACTCCTACACCCCATTGGTTGTAGGAGTAGCATACCCTCATCTAGGATACGATTTTGGTATAGATGAAGGAAATCTTGGTCATTTTGTTACAAACAGAACAAAAATGGCTAGTGGGTTGTATACACCGTACAAATGTGCCATTTCAGGAAAGTGAAGGGCACCCACCCATGCCTGTTATTTAACCAGCTCCCACCTACCATATAGAGAAATGATGGGAGGGCGGCGTCTCTCTCGTTCTGGGAGGACGCATGGCGCGGCAATAGGTGCTGCTCTGTGTCCTGATGACACAGGCTCTATCATGTGATCAGTTGTGTCCAATCACAGCTGATCGCATGTAAATAGGAAATGCCGGTTATCGCCAGTCCTCTCCTCACGATGACCATGCCTGAGGAGAGCCGGTCAGCTGCATTCCTCAGAGGGGACATCTACACTGATTATCAGGGCACTGATCATCAGTGCCATGATTATCAGTGTAGCCTTATCAGTGCTGCCTTTCAGTGCCCATCAATGACACATATCAGTGCCCATCAGAGCTGCCTTTCAGTGCTGTCAGTGTTGACTGTCAGTGCCCACCAGTGCCGCCTATCAGTGCCTTCTCATCAGTTCTGCCTATCAGTGCCCATCACTGCAGCCTCGTTAGATCACATCAGTGAAGATGAAAAATTACTTATTTACAAAATTTTATAACTGAAACTAAGAAAAAAACTTTTTTTTCAAACTTTTCAGGCTTTTTTAGTTTGTTTAGCAAACAATAAAAAACCCAGTGGTGATTAAATACCACCAAAAGAAAGCTATATCTGTGTCAAAATAATGATAAAAATTTTGTTTGGGTACAGTGTTGCATGACCACGCAATTGCCATTCAAAGTGCGACAGCGCTGAAAGTTGAAATTTGGCCTGGGCAGGAAGGGGGTAAAAGTGCCCCAAAGTGGTTAATGAACTTTTTTTTATTTTTAACCAGGAAGCTTCCCTGATTCTTTTAGCGGTTGCTCAGAGCTGGGAACTCTTTTCATACCTAGTAGCCATGCTCAGTTACCCCAAATTTATTTAGAGAAGTGCTAATGCCACTCTTCAAACACACAAAGACAAATAAGTGTGCGTGGGGAACTTTTTATATGCCATCGAGAGTCAAAATAATAGAAATTAAAAACACATGCTCATGGGTAAATGCCATAATTATAATTAGCAAACAGCAATATGTCACAATATATGACAATCAGCAAAATGTCATATATGATTAGGAAAGTACAGACTGATCTACACGTTTCGGGGGCCAATTCACCAGGACCATATGTATCATATTTGCAGATTTATTCAATCACAGATACAATAACGTGTACTAGAAAAAGAAAATACAATAGTTATATAATAACATCCCATGAGGAAATATATTAAACTTCACACCAACATAAAAATCTGTCCGCATCAGCAGGAAGAAAAAAACCCTTTACCTACTGATAGGCACACAACCTAAACATAACTTATAAAACATATAGTATACATGTATGTGTTGTGCACTCAGAGGCTGAAGGGAAAGAGAAAAAAGCTAAATTAATAATTATCCTAGAGTACATTATAGAGTACATATTCACAAAATACCCTATGTGACATAAATAATATGATGGACACAGTGATTGCCAGTCAAGCAATATAAGACAGTAAACTCTGTCTCAGCCTGGATTTAAAATGGGGCAAAGCTGATGTAATTATTTAGCCTTGAAAGCTCAATTGCCTTCAAAGAATAAATTCATATAGTTTCCACTTGTAGAATAATACAGTCGAAATTGCCACCCCTTGGTGGGGGATGTACCCTGGCTAGATCCACAAACTTCAATGAATCTACTTTGTAGTCTCTAAGAGGCCCACAGAAATATCTCTGACATGGTCTTTGGTTTATCATTTGTGTCCGCATACCCCATATTATCCCCTTTTAGGATGTGTAAGTTATAGCTAAATTTGTGGCAAGCATAAATACGTAGATGAAGTATATACTGTAGTTTAATAAATAGAATAAATAAATAGAAAACCTCCATGTACAGAATTCTATGTTTACAGTTGATTTAGAGGAAGGCAAAAAAGCATGGTCCAATTTTCTCCAGTGAGGAAAGAAGTATATTCCTTCCTGATCCGCCAGAGCTAATGGATATTCCCTGGATCTACAATCTCGGGTCTCAGGTGTTAATGCCTTCTATGAACAGTCTATGTGGCTTCTTGAGGAAGAGCCTTTGCAAGTTAGCAAATGTTTTACAATCAAAAACATAGTTACACATACATACATAATATATATATAATATATTGCCTAAAGTATTGCTTGCCTTTAAACGCACATGAACTTTAATGGCATCCCAGTCTTCGTCCGTAGGGTTCAATATTGAGTTGGCCCACCCGTTCCAGCTATAACAGCTTCAACTTTTCTGGGAAGGCTGTCCACAAGGTTTAGGAGTGTTTCTATGGAAAGGTTTGACCATTTTTCCAGAAGCTCATTTGTGAGGTCAGGCACTGATGTAAGACGAGAAGGCCTGGCTCACAGTCTCCACTCTAATTTATCCCAAAGGTGTTCTATTGGTATGAGGTCAGGACTCGTCAAGTCAAGTTCCTCAACCTCTAACTCTCTCATCAATGTTTTTATGGACCTTGCTTTGTGCACTGGTGCTCAATCATGTTGGAACAGGAAGGGGCCATCCCCAAACGGTTTCCACAAAGCTGGAAACATGAAATTGTCCAAAATGTCTTGGTATGCTGACGCCTTAAAAGTTCCCTTCACTGGACCTAAGGGGCTACTCCCAACCCCTGAAAAACAACCCCACACCATAATCCCCCCTCCACCAAATTTTACACTTGGCACAATGCAGTCAGGCAAGTACTGTTCTCCTGGCCAGACAGAGAATCATGATTTGTCATTGCAGAGAACACATCTACAATCCTTTAGAGTCCAGTTTACACCACTGCATCTGACACTTTGCATTGCACTTGGTGATGTAAGGCTTGGATGCAGCTGCTCGGTTATGGAAACCCATTCCATGAAGCTCTCTATGCACTATTGTGCTAATCTGAAGACCACGCAAAGTTTGGAGGTTTTTACTTATTCACTCTGCAGACAGTTGGCGGCTTCTGCGCACTTCAGCATGCACTGACTCCGTTCTGTCATTTTACGTGGCCTATCACTTCGTGGCTGAGTTGCTGTTGTTCCCAGTTGCTTCCACTTTGTTATAACCCCACTAAAACATACAGGGATATTTACAAGGTGTAAATATCCCTGATAAAGTTTGTGCTGTCAAGGAGTGATATTTCTCTTTGGATACCTCCTATGAGTGCTGCTTTTGTCATTATTTTTCTTCACAGTAGCGAGTTCCATTTGCAGCTCCATCTTTACTTATGAAGCAGGCATACTGCTCCATATATTTCACACTACTGATAACTGTCAGTCTAAATCTCTCAGCACAAGCACAGGGTTTTTCTATGGTGCGCTTTGAAATGATAATGTCCAGACAGTTAGTAGCATTTGCTAAATCAAATTTTCTTTATTGCCTAATATGCTTAAATCGTATCAACCAGTTTTAATGTCTATTCTGTTCTTTCTGTCTCTCTCCATTCCATCATATTAGTCTCTATTTGATCCTTTGAAACTACAATGTCACAGCTAAGATTCCTCGTTTAAAGTAGTTCTAAAGGATTTTTTAAAATAATAAACATGTAATATTTACCTATACGTGTAAAAAAGTGCAGCGCCTAACATTGTAAATAATAACTTCAATTGTGTAAATCAACAAACATAAAAAAACATATAAATGATCAATTCAGGTGCAGAAAAGCATAGTGAACAGTCATTGAAAATGATTGGAAGTGGAAGTTCTTCACCCCCCCTCCTTCCCCACAGTCTTTTGGGACACAGGACATGTCCCAGAAGACGGGGGTACCATTCACAATGCGCAGTGCAGCTCGAGCATGAGCAGTGGACACCCGGCTGTGAAGCCACTAGCTGTGGGACAGAAGACCGAGCAAAGGAATGGCTCAGGTGTGCACATAGCTAGATCCTGGGACAGGTAAGTTTCTATTTATTAAAAGTCAGCAGCTACAGTTTTTGCAGCTTTTTAATAAACACAAAAATGCATTATGGTAGAAAAAACCCTTCTACCTGAATCACGTTTAGGTATAACTAAAAGGTATTTTGTTTTTAGTTTTGGATAGAGTGGAGAGGGATAAGAACACGTGTCAGATTTGTATTGATGCTTGTGCCAAAGTTAGGGAGATTAACCCTCTCTATTTATCTTGTCTAGCATGATCACCAGGAGTGACAATTTGGTTTGTCATCAGGAATAGACAGGAATAGATGGCAAATATTCCAATGTGGAAACTTGTTCTGGTGACCCTAAAGACAACCAGGTTCTCGTTCAATTTGAAGGGATTTCCTCTCACTTCCTATTTTGCTACAGTACAAGAAGTGAAGAAAAATCTCCCCAATGGGACATAGATGGCAAAAAGACAAAGGACAGGAGTTATGACTCTCCCTTACTCTATTTGAAATGGCAAAAAAACAAGTTCTAATTTAACTTATATCCTCCTCACACTGGACATACATTCACAGGAACTTAGAAGACATACCATACCACCCTAGGACAGGTTTGACTACATATTTCTGCTAAGGCAGCTCTTTAATTTGGAGGACAAGATAGGTGATTCTTTTTTTGTCATCTTCTTCCTCAAACGGTCATCTCCAAGCCATTGGAAACTTGTATCTCATACCTCTCTCCCAATTGAAGTAAAACAATCATGAAAAAAGGGCGGGACTGTATGGCGACTGGATGTGACATCAGACATTTGTCAGGTAGTGACATTGGCGTGGAGGACTCAGTTTTGCCATGTTGGTTGAGACACGATCTTCTCTGCTTTCTATTTCTGGGCATGTCTGACAGCATGTCTGACAGCCAATTTTAAGCTTATTAAAGAATGTTGTTAGTGAGTGCATTTTAATACTTTTTTTTAAATACAATTATTTTAAATGGTATTACACTATGTAGGCCACTCTTTCTTCTGAGCTCTAGTCCTATATGGAAGAATGATGCATAACTTTTGGAGAAGATTATAAAGGAATAGTGACCATGAAGAAGAATATCTTGAAAGCGTTTTTTAACCAATCAGTAAAATGAGAGGCAATAGACTCTGCTGAGTGTGGTGTCTTTTGGGGAGTACTCGTTTTACACACAGGTAGAGGATTGAAAGAGTTGCACATCTATTGATGTATTAAGAAATATTGATTGCATTAGTGAATTTATGGATTTATGATAGATATTACTGAAGAAATAATTTTGAACTACCGGTATTTATCTTTTGAACACTATTGTTTGAACACTTTATTATTATGGGTTTTTTTAACATTTTATGTTGCAGATGTTGGAATTCCATTTTATTTGGATCCATCACAGAGGGCTTACATTGAATCTGAGTATATTATACTGTGCTATCAGAGAGTATATATTTAATTTTACTCTTGTTTGTATTGAACAATCATGAGAGAGAACTGTGAGTTGCCAAACACTCTGGAGGGAAAAGGGAAAATAAATTGGATCCCTTTTAAAGACCATCTAACAAATGTATACACACATTACAAATAAACATATATTGCATGACAAATTAATACTAGTTAAGAGCACAACATTCTTTTTCTTTCAAAAACACTCCTGACAGCTGATAGAGCTGCTTGATAAATGACGAGACACTGTTCTGACTTTTTTCAACAAAGGAGCAAAGGAAATACTGGAAGCACTTTAAGGAGACTTAAGCACCACCTCTTGGCTTGATAGCGACATATAACATATTTCTGACAAAAAAATATTTTATTTTCTTTAATTGTATTTTTTTAGTCTTATCCCCCCAAAAAATCTAACTACTGTACATTAGTTCATTTATAAAGTAAATATTATGTATTAATAGTAAAAAAAAATATAAAAATATAAAAAAATATGTAAAAATGTATTTGTTGACTTAAATATAATTGACTGAAAATCTTTAAAGGTTTCCTTTAAAATCTCTTCTACTGAATAGTAAAATAGATCTGAGTACTGTCCATGATCCTTTTAATATTTGCATTGAAAGTTAAATTTTTTAGGACAAGCTTTTGGCGGCCTACCACCTCCTCGGTCTAGGCGCACTCATACAAAAAAGTTTATTTAGTATCAGACTGCTTGATCCAAGAAGAAAGGGATAATACAGTGGACCCAAGAAAAGCTTGTCCTGAAAATTCAACTATTTGTGCAATTTAAAAAAAAAAGCATCATGGATAGTTCTTAACTTTGTCACAAGTGTGCTAGCACAGCTACAATTACTTTCCATAAAATAGATTGACCTATAGTATTCAGATTTTACTGTGCTATTCAGGAATTATTACTCTACTGCAATTGTTTAGTAGAACAATGCAAAATTTAAATTTACCTACAGCTAGATAACCAAATGTTACCTAATCCAGCACTACAGTGGAATTGTGCTTTAGCAGAGACTGCATTCCTGGGGTTAATGAAAATCTGCACTCTTAGGGCAGGTTGCCCAAATAACTCTGACCTACTTTTTCCCTTTTCAATGCTGCTTTTTTTTTTTTATGATATAGTTTGTCTTCTGCTTTAAGGCAATAAAGTGTCTTAGCAAAAGATGGATTAGATTTTTATAGAATCTAAAACATGCGCTCTCTTTTCACATCGTAAAAGACATCTCTTTTTTTACTCTTCCTGCCCCTCTCCAAGCTGAGGAATTTGCAACTCCGTGGAAAGGAAAAAGAAAAAAACTTTTTTGTAAGTTTGAATAAAAAGGAAAAACCTTCAAGAAATGTTAACCACCGATGTTAGGATCAGCCAGAAATTCCATATTGTTCAATGATATAGCATTGTAGGGAAGCACAAAAGATTTGACTGAGCTCACAATCGCTGCATGTTCTTCGTTTACGATATGGAGTGCTTTTTATGTCACATTTATTGAAAAAAAAATTAGGAAATTAGGATTCCAATCATTTCTGACCAGATGGTGCAGATTGTATAGTTTTGTAGTGAGTGGCAGGGAGACAATTTTGATCCAATTTCTTGCTAGTTTGCAGATTAATATTTAGGCCTCATCCAAGAACTGGATAACATGACAAAAAATTTATATTTTCAAGAGATTTCAGTGTTTAATAATTTTAGTGCACACTAGTTTTGAAAATTATTTTATATGCACCTCTAAACACTATTATGCATTATTCAGATGAATAAAGTCTATTTTTCTACTTCACTTGCTTGTAAAAGATGCCAAAGTTCATCTTCCTAATTTTAAAAAAACCTAAGCTATTTTCCATTTCTTTGTTTCCTTTGCAGAGCATTTACAAGTTTAAAATTAGAGATCAGTCAACATGAAAAAGACATGCTCACTAATTTTTCCATTCAGCATCCTAAAAAAGAGCTGTTGATGAGATTGGCATGAGAGACAGGTAATTAGTTTTACCACTGGCAGAGAATTGTGGTGGAAGACAGCTGATGAGGCATTGGGAAACTGAACAAGGCATTGAGGAAACAGCTGAGGCATCAGGGAAAAGGGGGACCTTATTGAAAGCCCCTTTTAGAACAACGACAGAAACAAAGGACCCCAGATATCTGGCCCTCCCCCTATGTGAATGAGTACATGCAAATAACTCCTGTAAATAGTAAATTAAAACAACCATATCAAGAAAACATTTTTTTTTAAATATAAAAAATGTTCCTGATGTAAATCCAACATCAGTTACATCATCCAGCAATGTAGATAAACATCAGTCATGATAATCCAATGATCTCCTAGATTGTAAGTTCAAAAGAGCAGGGCCCTCGAACCCCTCGTGTATTGTCCTGTTACTGTATTGTCTCATGTTCTGACCCCCACTATAATGTACAGCGCTGAGCAAACCTTTCAGCGCTATATAAATACTGTATAATAATAATGTCCAATGAATAATAACATAGACATGACAACCCACCACTGCAGCTGTCACAAATGACAGATTCCCACCTGACTTTCGTATGAAAAGGGACTGGGGATGTTGTAAAATAATTAATCAAAAATGGCCATGGAAGGGAGCCACAGAGGAGGGGGGTTCTGCTTCCAGGCTGGAGCTAAGGGGAAGCTGGAGGAGGGAACTCCACTGCCCTGCCAGCCACTGGGGAAGGACAGCCTGCAAAGCATGGAGAGTAACCAGCCTAGCTATAAGCCCTTAAAGCAGTTCTATCCATAACTGTAGGACAAGGACAATGTGAGAACCTCTACACCCCCAGGGCCTAGAAGGGAGAGGTCTGCTGGATGCAAGTTCTGGAAATTCTTCAAGGCACAGTTCATTGCTTACCCAATCCCTTGCTGGTATTCTGTGCACCAAGGGGGCCAAGAGCTCCTACACGTTGCTAGAAATCCACTCGGGACAACAAGCTCCTAGAAGGGGATTACTTTACTAAGAACTGTAATGGTTTTGGCTGGAACTCAGTCAAGTGTCTGTCGTTTTTTTCAAAGTTTTCCAGAGCAGCAAAATCCTCATTATTCTTTTTCTTTAATCACGTTGTGTATCCCATAAGCCCTTAACCCTATCCAAGTTGTTAACCCCTAATAAAACAACAAAACACCAAGCTCATGGGCTGTTTACTGACTGTGGGTGAGAGTGTGGGAAATGCGTGTTGCCTGGCTTTGCAGAGCTTGGGGGACCCAAAAACTCAGCGGTCCTCAAGAGGGTACATACGCTACCTTGGTCAGTGACATCACCTGGGATCCATGACCGGTTTGCTTACAAAAGGAAGCCACCAAACCTGTCACTGTGCTACCACCACTAATAGATTCCCGCCTGCCACTTGTAAAAAAAAAAAAAAAAGAAGAAAAACTTTTAAGCAATGCATTGTACTGTTTAAATTTCTCATGCAGGTTTAAGATATCCTGAAAGCATGGCGTTTAAAGGATCTGTTTATTTTTATTTGCCCTCTAATCTGCATTGAAAGTTCCTCTTCCCAATTAAGATTTTGCTCGTATAGATTTTAATGGGGTTTCATACTGTGTTCAGGTTTAGAGGATCTTTTTCCTGGGCTCACTGAATATCTTTTGCTTGGTTTTCATTAGTCCAGATGCCTCTTCCTTTCTATAACCCTCGTGTGTCCCAGAGTATTTTTTTTTTCCTTTAGGAGATGTCTTGGTTCTGCACTTTTATACCTTTTTAGCTTTTATAGTGTACCCTAACATTTTTTTTTTTGTCAGACACATGTTTTGGAAACATTTAAGCATAAGGCTCCTTTCACAAGGGGAGGATTCCACTTGTGATCAGCTTGTTCAGTCAGGGATCTTTATGCACACACAGCCTGCTCTGCTCTATGAGCAGTTGGATGTAAACAGACCAGCTGTCTGTTTACACCTCACTGTCCACCCAGACAGAGGGAAATGGATCCCCTTCTATTTGTTTTTGGCAGATTGGTTCAGGTTGGAGGTTTACACCCACGGCTCCATAGAGCAGAATGAAGGGTCAGATCAAGTTTGCCTGACAAATGGACAGGCGGACCCGATCA
Organism: Staurois parvus; assembly: GCF_062004578.1. Taxonomy (NCBI): domain Eukaryota; kingdom Metazoa; phylum Chordata; class Amphibia; order Anura; family Ranidae; genus Staurois; species Staurois parvus. The sequence goes on from NW_028318304.1 coordinate 1,139,757, forward strand.
GAACATTCATGTGAAAGGGGTCTAAATAGTGAAAAAAAAATTACAAAAATTATTTTTTTTTAAAAAAACTGTTCATTAAAGATTTGAACATAGTAATCCTAGATTGTAAGCTCGAAAGAGCAGGGCCCTTGAACCCCTCGTGTTTTGTTTTGTTATTGTATTGTCTCATGTTCTGTCCCCCACTATAATGTACAGCGCTGAGCAAACCGTTTAGCGCTATATAAATTCTGTATAATAATAATAATAATAATAAAAAAGACGTGTAGCTTTGAGATAAGGATAACAATTGACTTACTGAGAACACAGACATAGTAAGTAGGATATATCAGGTGGTTACAATGTTCTCCTTTGCAGAGGAACAAAAGAAAGAAGTTACTACCCTTATTAATAGTCAGTGGTGGGCAGTCAGTTAGGCCATACATTGATCGAAATTTGGCCAGCTCAGTAGGGATTGTCTGAATTTGGATTAATGTATAGGCTAGCTGATTGTACAATCTATCTATCTATCTATCTATCTATCTATCTATCTATCTATCGACTTGTGTATAACCAGCCTGTCGGTTTTTTCCCAAAAGATCTGTGCTTAATCTACCAGCGGAGAAGGCTCCCTACCAGAAGAAATATAATAGCTCAGCAGGAGTGATTCTCCCATCTACACCAAATGTGTGAATGAGGGAACAGAATTTTTTTTTTTTCAAAACATTAGAAGAAAATTGAATCATACATGGCCTGCCAATATATTATGGCCTAGTCATTTTTAGTGCAGTTGCTCCAGAGCTTAGTAAATAAGGTAAAGCTTCACTTTGCAGAGAATACAAACATGCAAAGGAAATAAAAACACGCATTTTTGCTTACACATGATTTGATGAAATCAACAGAGCTTCCCTTCATATCTACAACTGTGCTTGCAGTGCATTTACAAGTGCATTTGTAGTGCACAGACTATTTGCCTTTAGAAAAATCAACCCCTTTGTGTTATAACCTCTCAACTTAGTACAAATAATATTGGCAAATAACTGCGGTGATATTTATGGACTAGAATCTGGAAATTATGATACTTTGTATTGCTATTATTTAATGCCTTGCTCTTAACAAAAAAGTTTAACATTAATTCAAAAATGCCTTTTATTGCAATATATGTAGAGCAATCTTGTGTGTGGAAATGTGCACACTTGCATTTTATTCATGCACAAGAAGAGTTCAAATTTGACAGCAGTTACAATATTTCCATATAGGCAAATGGATCAAGAGTCAATTCAGTATTCTGAAGTGAAAAAAAGAACATAAGCACACAAAAAAACCCAGTCATTTAGTGCAGATTTTCTATCTATGCTGTTAATGAATGACGTCTCACTGGCCTAGTCCTAAACCCTGGATTAATTAGGAATGACTGCCAGTCTGACTGCAAATCTGGTATTAATTGTTAAGCAAAGGGTGGTTTGGACTCTGAAACCCAAGAGTGTTATTAGAAGATAAAAATCTAAACATGAAAATATTGTCCTAACACTTGAGATAAAGCTCCTTTATATAGAAAGCAGGATAAGGATGTGTGAAAAACTTACTAAAGGACCAAGAATTCTAAATATTCCACACTGCTTTTCAATGGATGGAGACACAAGAAATTTGTTTGTTTGCAATGTACAGTATATGTTTGCGAGTGTGTGTGTGTCCACAAAATGCAGATTGTGTTACTGCGACTTTTTATCCTTTTTGGTATCACACATTTTCTTACACATTTCTAGAAATAAAAGGAAACCTGAATAGGAAGGTTTCCGATATGATGCACAAAAAAAGCTTTTGAATGTCAAAGTTGAAGGTGCAATAAAAATTAGGAAAATAGAACATGTAAAATATAAAAAAAATGTATCCCAGGAGTTTAAAACCAACAAGCACGATCAGAACTAATACCTGGACACGTTTTTCATCCAGGGTTCTTACTGAAAAACATTCAGGTATTAGCTGCATTCCCAATGTTAAATACTACAGAACCCAATGATCAGTACTGTATGGATGGGGCATGGTTCCCTTTGTAGCAGCATAGCTCTTCCTTTCCAGTCAAATTTAAGAAATTCTTATTTTGTTTGTGTTTTTAAAATAAATTAAAAAAAAAGTTCTTCCATTTTTTTTAGCTATTTCTTTGAAGTGGGCCTCTACGCAGACTAAGCTACTCTGAACAAATTCAAAGTAAAAGTGAAGGCAGATAAAGTTTCCCCTCAAGAATATACTGTACAAGACAGAATCCAAGCCTTGAGATCTTTAAACATTTGTTATGACAAGCAGTATTCAAGCAGTGTTCATATCTAATAATGAGGTAATGAGCTCTTACTACCGCCTATTCAATAATAGGGTCACATAGACTTTTTATGCACCATAGACAACAGTTATAATCCAAAACATATTTTTATTGTTACACAAAAATATTAAAATGCTGAGAGTAATATGATAAAATACTTAAGCAATGGCAAACAATCAGATTGAGCCGGTGATATATTTCCATAAGGAGGTACAACCCCAAATGAGAGGGGGAAATGGTATACTGTACATGGACTTCCTTCACCCAATCTGCACCCTGAAGCTCTGCATGTTTCACTTTTTCAGGAGCTTGAAACAAGTTTTGTAAATGAGTGAAAGCACAAAACATGAGTAGTCATATATACACATAACTCGTATCTTCTATACTGAAATATTTACTTTTGAAAACTTACATAAATGGATAAAATCATATGGAATGGACTGCAAAGGTGGTCCAGAGTGGTGGAATGATGGACACCAGGACAAATGTGGGGACCGGTATAGAGGTAAAAAGTCTGCCAAAAGGGGTAGATACAATGTAATGTGCCATTTAGTACCAATATACACTGCTCAAAAAAATCAAAGGAACACTTTTTATTCAGAGTATAGCATCAAGTCCATTAAACTTCTGGGATATTCATCTGGTCAGTTAAGTAGCAGAGGGGGTTGTTAATCAGTTTCAGCTGCTTTGGTGTTAATGAAATTAACAACAAGTGCACTAGATGGGCAACAATGAGACAACCCCCAAGACAGGAACGGTTTTACAGGTGGAGGCCACTGACATTTTTTTTCCCCTACTCATCATTTCTGAATGTTTTTCACTAGTTTTGCATTGGCTAGGGTCAGTGTCACTAATGGTAGCATGAGGCAATACCTGGACCCTTCAGAGGTTGCACAGGCAGTCCAACTCCTCCAGGATGGCACATCAGTACATGCCATTGCCAGAAGGTTTGCTGTGTCTTCCAGCACAGTCTCAAGAGCATGGAAGAGATTCCAGGAGACAGACAGTTACTCTAGGAGAGCTGAACAGGATGTCCTGTAGTGGGCCCTGTGCTCACTGCCCTGCACCGCAGAGCTTGATTGGCATTTGCCATTGTACACCAGAATTGGCAGGTCTGCCACTGGCTCCCTGTGCTTTTCACAGATGAGAGCAGGTTCACCCTGAGCACTTGTGACAGATGTGAAAGGGTCTGGAGAAGCCATGGAGAACATTATGCTGCCTATAACATCATTCAGCATGACCGTTTTGGTGGTGGGTCAGTGATGGTCTGGGGAGGAATATCCATGGAGGGACGCATAGACCTCTACAGGCTAGACAATGGAACCCTGACTTCCACTGGGTATTCAAATTAAATCCTTGGACTCATTGTGTCACGTACCTGGTTGGGGAGCCTGACGTGAAGAGGAGGCGTCCTCTTTATACTCCCGCTCGGAGCTCCTGATAGTGGCTGCACTGCACCAATCCCACAGGAGGACCACAAATCATTGCCGTCCCCAGTGATTTGTAACTAGCCGCACATTTGTCAAAGGTGGGGGGGCACACAATCAGTCAGCCATAGAACCTTCACCGTCCATGCCAAAAAGTATTGTAAAGATCTAATCAGATAAGTAATCTAAAATTCCACTTCAATATTGGAGAATACATCATCCTATAATCCATTGACCAACCAAAATAATGGAATTTTTTCAACTCTGTGCAAATGTGTATAAGACTCATAAACATTACAAACATAGGTACATGTATAGACAGACTGACTTGTAGTACAAAATCAATACCTTCACTCCTAAAATGGTTTGAGAATAAGTCCAAAATGTATATACTGTAATGCCTACAACAAGTTATCCAGTTGCATTCATGAACATACTGAATCACAGCAATTAAAAAAGACTAAGCAATCAGTGTATTGGCCTTAACTTTGAAACCCAATAAAGGCTGGAAGAGGAGGCTGGAATCCCAACTTAAATGGATGGCCCATCACAAGGGAATCTATACCAACCAAAGGTTATTTACAGCGGGGGCCTGACTACAAAAAGGGTTTATACCAATGTAAATGTACTAAAATATGTCAGTATTTCATTAATACCATGTATTTGATCAATATAGGGTCTTCCCAAAGTAAATGCCAATTTTTCTTTAGCTCTTTCCATAATTGAGGATGTTAAGAAGAATATCTAGTAATAGACTTGACTGTGTTGTGAGTGGGAGGCTGTTTTGTACTATACAGTTGTGATCCTATTATTGGATAGGGGGTAGTACTGGCAATTAGGATGTGGCACAGGTGTATATATGACCCCATCGATAGTGACCACCCTATGTTGGTGTGTTTTTCTATATATTGATAATGAGTACAGACAAGGTTAATTATGTCAACTCCTCAGCTCTTTTCTTAATACAGAGCAGGTGAAAACTTGGCTTCTTCAAAAAGTGCAAATTGTTTACAAATATGGAGAGTTCAAGGAAACCGTTACATACAGAAGTGCAAAAATAAAGGCCTGTTCACACCAGAACATGGTGCAGGAAACTTGCTTTCGATGTGTGTTTCCCATACTATGTTCAAAATGTACTGCACTTGTGATTTGCAGTGAGCGTCAAAATGCTGAAAACACCCCAAAAGCAGTCCATTTGACAGTTCTGGATTGCATGGTACAGAAATACCATGCTATACAGTTGCAGTGTGTTTTTTAAAGAAGTGCATGAACTACCTTTTATATGGTGCAGTGGAAATTCAGCCCATTCAAAATGTGCTGCACTCAAATCGCACAGGAATCACACAGGAACATGAGTGAGTTCCAGTGTGATTTCTGGTGTGAACCAGCCCTAAGAGCAGTCCTGGTCTCATTACCTAATACAAAGTGCTTTTGGAAATCTTAGATATGTAATAAAGTAAACCTGTCATGAGAGACTGATAATGGCTACCACTGCTGACCTCTCTGTTAGAAAATGTTGGTTCTCTTGCTGTCAGGCTAATGCTTTGACATTACCCCTTTCTAAGTTCCTAACCAGGAGCAGGTATAGAAATAATAAATCCTGCCAATTTTCTGACATATTTTGGCACTTAGTCTGTGTCTAAACAGGCAGACTCAGACAGGCAAATAGCATTTTCAAAAGGAGGCTATTATGGGAGTGTCCATGTTATCGTGAAAGGTTTAAATGATTATTTGCAGAACTAAGAATGTATACCTATAACAAAAACAAATATAAATGTAAAAAAAAATCAAGTTGACCTAAAACCTTTATAGTTTCTCTTTAAGAAAAACATGCAGATTGCTAATGAATTCAAAGTGTATTTAACCACTTAAGCTCTGGAATGTTTTACCTCCTTCAAGACCAGGCCATTTTTTGCTATTCAACACTGCGTTACTTTAACTGGTAATTGCGTAGTCATGCAACGCTGTACCCAAATGAAATCTATATCATTTCATACAAATAGAGCTTTCAAATAAAAAAAAAAACTTTTTATTTTCTGCTATAAAACATCCAATACAAAAGAAAAAGAAATTCTTCATAAATTTAGGCCAAAATGTATTCTGCTACATGTTTTGGTAGAAAGAGTAACAATAAGTGTACAGTATATTCATTGGTTTGCGGAAAAATTATAGAGTCTACAAATGCTTGTGTACATACTGGAATTGTTATTATTTATTTTATACTAGTAAAGGTGGAGATCAGCAACTGGGATGTTATAGCGCATCAGCAATCTGACGCTGGGTGGAAACTGACTAAATGACACTGAAATCTCTAGTGACACTAATACAATGATCAGTGCTAATAATATACACTGTCACTGTACTAATGTCACTGGCTGAGAAGGGGTTGATATTTAGGGGCAATCAAAGGGTTAACTGTGTGCCTACAAATGTTTATTATGTGCTGTTTTTACTAAGCAATGTGTTGGTTTTTACTCCCTGCCTTGCTATATGTAAAGAGCTCTGTGTTGTTTACCAGACAGAGCTTTCTTCTGTCATTCTCGCAGCCAATCAGCAGGTTTCGGCTGGGACCTGCTGGTCAGCATGTTCTGTAGCAAATTACAGGAGAGCCGGATCATGTACATGTAAGTGATGTAAGTGATGAGCGTAGCAAGGGCACTCTGTTGCACTATATCTGTGGTAGGTGGTTGGAAATGGTTGAACCCCAAAACAAAAAACCATAAATTGCAGCTAACCAGATCTCAGATGTAGTGGCTGCTTTGGTTTCCTATTTTCAGGAATTTTTTATTTTATTTTTACCTGGTGATCCTGCCAATAACACAGTATCTGTATCAATGGAGGAGCAGTGCTGTCCTAGGACTAGACTACAGAACACCCCACCCCCTTCATAACTTAGAGGGAAGGTCTTATGCATTTCAGAGATAGCTGGATTTTTGATAAGTGCAACACAGCAAGTTCTCAGCTTAAAAGATTTCTTGCAGGATCAACCATTGCTGAACAGCTATAACAAAATAATTTCAATTGTATATTTAGAAGACCAAAATTGTTCTGCTTCGTGTTATTGAACTGTTGTATAACACTAGTCAGACAGTCTAACAATAATTCAGAAGTCAAGAAATGTGAGACATCAGATCTGTATGTATTCTTTGTTCTGAATAACTTTGTAAAACTACAACATAAGCACAAACAAAACATATGTGTCAGTACATTAAACATTATACAACAGCTTCATCCCATCAGTGAGTGTACTCACAGACAATTCCACCATAAGTCCAGGAATAGCTTGGAGCTCCACTGTATGCTACTTGCTAGTTTCAGAAGCAGTCATGAAATGGTGGATAGGAAGTTCCAGGTTAGAGGTTATTGCCTCTATGTGAAAATTACCACTTCCTGACAAATCCTGATATAACTAGGCATAATAACTCTAACCAATAGATGGCAGCAACATCACATAACATTACAGTATATTACATACATTATTTTCAACAATATGGGCAGAACACTCCCTGTCTGGCATAATTTATTATGACACTACCTATGTAACAACTGCTATGCAGAAAAAACACACAAACAGGAAAATGGAATCCTAGCTAATCTGAGTCTAAAACTATAATGTCATAGTTCAACCATTATCCCACCACAAACGGAGTATATATGCGGTATACCAGCCTTTCTCAACCTTTGGAAGTTCGGCAAGAGACAAACGTCCACCCACTCTCAACAACCCATTCTTGTCTACGAAGGGGCTGAGCTTCCTAAGACGGCTTTGTTTTGGGAATGTCTTTTGTTTTGTGATGCAGTCAATTTCCTTCTGGAAATGTTTGTTTTGAACAGAAGAAATTATAACAGACTTTGCCTGAGAAAGTTCTTCTAGATTGACCTGTTCATGGAAACTTTCCCACCTTCTGACCTGATCGCTATTGGTTTCCCTCTGGAAGGTTTTAGCAACGTGGATGAGTCTGGCTAGGGTTTTAACTAATATCTTCCAGCAAGAAAATCTCTCAAAGCAATGTGAATGAAGTGCTTCAGAAACTTTGGTACTGAAACTTGTAATTTCCGATCTGATTTCAGGGTCAGCTTTGGGCTCTATGAGCGGATAAACATTAGCAGTGTCTATATCCTTACAGTGTGGTTGATACAGAAAGGATGGGCCTGAGAACCATATAGAGTTCTGCAGGCATGCTGCTTGAGTAGGTCTAGTGGCAAAATCTGCAGGGTTTTGCTCTGTAGATACATAGAACCACTGATCTGGGTGTGTAGATTGCCGGATTCTATTCACTCTGTTGGAGACATACAGATAGAATCTCCTTGTGGTGTTGCAAATGTACCACAGGACAGTCTTGCTATTCGTGAAGAATTTCACAGCATCAAAGTCAGTGTCTAGTTCATAAATGATTAGCTCAGACATTTCGACTGAAAGTACAGCAGCACACAACTCTAAACGAGGAATCACGTGAGCTGGTTTATGGCTTAATTTGGACTTTCCTATAACAAATCCAACATGGCACACATTTTCTGCATCAATTACTTTCAAGTAAGCCACTGCACCTATCGCTATGGTGCATCTGAGAAAATGCACAGTTCTTTCCTGCGAGCTGTTGATAGAGATATGGGAACATAACATCTGTCTATCTTTAGGTGCTCTAACGCTTGCAAGGATTCTGTCCATTGAACCCACTCATAGTCTCCCTTCTGGAAGCAATGCATCCCATTCACTTTTCCCAGATGACAGTTCCCAAACTAAGGCCTTACCTTTTATTGTCACAGGTGACACAAACCCTAGGGGATCATAGAGGCTATTTACGGTGGATAGAATTCCTCTACATGTAAAGCTCTTTTCCTCTGAAGAAACTCGGAAAACAAAACTATCTGTTTGTAGATCCCAACCCAGGCCTAGGCTTCTCTGCAGAGGAAGGGTGTCTGTACCTAGGCAAAGATCTTTAAGGTCCTTAGCTCTGTCTGCTACAGGGAAGGCTTCCATTACTCTTTGGCTGTTGGAAGCGATTTTATGAAGACGCAGATTGGATTCTACCAGCATTTGCTTTGCTTTACTGAGGATGGAAATTGCATCTTCAGGCATGCTAGCAGAAGCGAGTCCATCATCTACATAGAAATGCCTCAATACTAAGTGTTTGGCTTCTTGTCCATAGAACTCCGCATTTTTCTGGGCAGCCTTTTGCATGCAGTATATAGCGACAGCAGGAGAGGGCCTGTTGCCAAATACGTGCACTTTCATTCTGTACTCGACAATTTCCTTGTCTATGTCATTGTCTTCATACCAGAGAAAACGTAGAAAGTCTCTATGGTCTTCTCTGACAAGAAAGCAATAAAACATTTGTTGCACATCTGCTGTGAAAGCAATGGGTTCTTTTCTGAAGCGCATAAGGACACCTAGCAAAATATTGTTTAGGTCAGGGCCACTTAAGAGTACGTCGTTTAAAGAAACTCCTTCATACTCTGCACTGGAATCAAAAACTATTCTGACTTGGTTAGGTTTGTGTGGATGGTAAACACCAAATATGGGTAGATACCAATGTTCCCTATCTGTCTCAATTGGTCCTGCAACTTCAGCGTGATCGTTGTCCAGCATCCATTTAATGAATTCAGTGAAATCTCTTTTCGCTTCTGGCTTTCTCTGTAGTGTTTTGCTGAGTGAATGCAAACGCTTCATGACTTGCTCCCTGTTACAAGGCAAAACACGTCTGGGTGTGCGAAAGGGGAGAGGGGCCACCCAACTGTGATTGTCATCTTGGTAGGCCTCTCTATCCATAATCTGTAAGAAGGTCTGATCCTCTATAGAGAGGGCCAGTTTATCATCATCTTTAGTTTTCTGGAACACTGTAATCCCTAGATTGTCTGTCTCAATGTCGGAATTGACTTCTTCTTTGCCATATAGTGTAGAAGAGTCTCAGTGTTGTGTGGACCTGCCAAAGCTTTCCTTGACAACGAAGCTGTTGTGACAGGGACTGAGAAGAGATGTGCGTCCATCTGTTAACACAGATGTCTTCAAAGTACTAGTGTTGTCAGGCTGGTGCACTGTTCCCAGGCAAACTTCTCCTACAATGACCCACCCCAGGTCCAGTCTCTGTGCATAGGGGGAATTGTAAGGTCTATTGATTTGCTGGTGCACCTTGTGTACCTGAAGGATGTCTCCTCCAAGAAGTAGAAGGATAGAAACATCTGGCTGTACAGCGGGGATAAGGTGAGCAATTGAGCAGAGGTGGGGGTGATGATGGGCTACTTCTGGAGAGGGAATCTCTGTTTTGTCATCAGGTATCATGCCACACTCTATTAGGGTAGGAAGTGGGAACTGCACTTTCTTATTGAAGGATTCAATGGTAAAGCCAGTAGCTCTTCTCCCTGCGGTTTCAATTGTCCCCGCACATGTCCTTAGGGTGTATGGAACTGCACTTGCCTTAAGGTTAAAGGTTTCAAAGAAGTCTGACTGTGCAAGGGATCTGTTGCTCTGTTCATCCAGCACTGCATACATTTTCACTACTCTTTCTCTCTTGCCAGTGGGATATACAGTCACTAAACAGATTTTAGAGCATGATCGTGCACTCTTGCCTTGTCCACATACTTCAGTGCAATTCGACATTTCTGAAGAGAGTGGGGTCTCTTGTTGCTCCCTGCCCTGATCTTTCATGGGTTCTACAGTCTCCAGTGGTGCAGGAGCAGGGCCAGGGTGCAAAGCTGCAATATGTGTCTCACTGCCACATTCTGTACATTCCACTGGTATTTTACAGTCTTTGGCAATGTGGTAAGTAGATCCGCAGCACTTAAAACAGATGCTGTTTTGTTTAAGGAAGGACATCCGCTTTGAAATAGGTTTGCTTCTAAAGCCTTTGCATTTCTTTAGTGGATGTGGTTTTTTGTGTATTGGGCAATGTCTATCTGGGTTTTCTATTGTATGTACCTTATGGGTGCTTTGACAGTCATTGACTTCTGAAGGTACAACTGTTTTGTGTGTGGATACAGAGGTCTTACCGTGAGGTCTTTGCGGTCTTTGCGATTGATTGCCGCTGGTGGTGAAGGTGAAACTGGGATCTCTTCGGATTTTCACTTTCTGTTGGACAAACCTAGAGAACACAGAGAAAGGGGGAAAAGCGATTCCATAATCTTCTTTGAATTTACCTCCCACAGACATCCACTTGTCTTGCAGATTTGAAGGTAGTTTCTCTACTATGAGATTAGTGTCTCTGGCCGTATCTAGATTTGAAAGCCCTGGCAAGTAGCCATCCTCTTTGGCATATTTTATCTCTAACAGAAGATCACTCAGTTCTTGTAGCCACACGTTGTCTCTGTAGCCCACCTTAGGAAAGACTTCAAGTTTTTTCAACAGTGCTCTTTCAATTACCTCTGGGGATCCATACGTTTCTTCTAGTCTTTTCCAGGTCATGCTGAGTCCTGCTGCAGGGTTGAACAGGTTTGCTCTTCTCATCCTCTTTGCATGCTCTGCTGACTCGGTACCAAGCCATTTTATCATTAAATCAAGTATTTCTGCTGGTGATAAGTTCAGACCTCCAGTGGCATTCAGAAATGAAGCTTTCCATGCCCAATAGTTTTCAGGACAGTCATCAAATTGGAGAAAGGACCAAATGCGATTTTCTCCTGCACTCCGGGACCCAGCCGGTGGTGAGTAGATGAAATCAAACTCCGAAAAAGCAACCACCGGAGTATACAAGGTTGTGCAGCTCCAAACCAAGGCTGGGGAAGCCAGAACAGAACTGTGAAGTGAAACAACAAGAAGAGCACCAACCTTGCGCATTACCTCAGTAACCAAAATTTATTTAGTAAAAGAATGGTACTCACAAACAGCGAATAAAAACAGGCATGTAAGTCCTCCAAGGGACTTCAAAGGCAAGAGGCAGCACGAATCCCATCATGGGGGTAGCCACTCAGTACAGCTGACGCATTTTGAAGGTCATGCCTTCTTCCTCAGAGCTCTGAGGAAGAAGGCATGACCTTCGAAAAGCGTCAGCTGTACTGAGTGGCTACCCCCATGATGGGATTCGCGCTGGCTGTGGCAGGCGCAGCACCCTTTGGTGCCTTGTGCGCTGTGGCATTAGAAAATTATGCAATTGCTAGTTCTTTGTTTGATTAGATTGACTTTACTCTGTAATTCCTCCAATGCCGCTCTATGGATGCAGTAGGTTTAAAGAGCACACCGAATACTTTAGTTAACTTCTTTAATAACTTCAATCTTCTTCATATAACACTGCTTACAATGGCTTGTTTCATTTATCTTACAGTAGCTTATTTCTTTCATATTACAGTGGTTTAATTCGTATTACATTGGGTTGATTCGATAGCTTATCTCGATAGATTCGTTAGATTCGTTAGCTTATGTTGTTAGATTAATTCGTTAAATTATTTCGGTAAATTCGATAAATTCGGTGGAACTACAAGTAAACACACACACAACAGTTTTTATATACAGATCTACCTGCATTGCTAAACAACAGAGGAACACACAAGTGCATTAAATACCTATTTGGCCTTCTCTGTTTCCATAAAGCTTCTCTGACTGGAAACTTTGTCTGTTTCCTCTTCTGTCTGGTGAGCATGTGTCTCTAGAACAATCTAGCAGGGAGTTTTACACAGGCATAAATGTGAGGCTGTCTGTGATTGGCTCAGCTCTATACTAACTCTTAAAAGCATATTTTCCTTTTCTGCTTCTGCTAACACAATGAATATATAAATGTCATATAACATTCAAAGACATTAAATCACAGCAATGATTCTGCTTTTGGCTTTAACATATGCACATATACACTGTACTGAGGTTATTGGCAGGTTTGGTATACACATATATGTGAACCATATTAGCAACCTAGGACTGGTCTTAGCTGGCCAGCTACACTCCCACCAAAATTACCTATAATTCTATGTTCTCAGTAATAGGATTCGAACATGAATTTGAGGAATTTTCCATCAGTTTCTCAACTCTCAAGTGTCTTTGTTACTCTCAAGCAGAACAACTAACTTTTGTATTGGACGTTCCAACTTGAGTGGAGTTGTGAGACGATTTCCCTTTTTATCCAGTTTTGAGTCTCCCATTTGTAACAATACTCTTCTTACTAGTCCTTCTTCATCCTTTCGAGCTTCTAGGACTTTGGCCAATTTCCATTGACTTCTAGGTAAGTCGTCTTCCTTTACTAACACTATGTCATCAACATGAACATTTCTTCTAGGCGTTTGCCATTTACTTCTTAGTATGAGCTAAGCTAAGTACTCTTTGCTCCATCTATTCCAAAACTGCTCTGATAGATATTGAACTCTTCGCCATCTTTTCCTTACATATAAATCCTCTTTGGTGAAGCTGCCAGGTGGTGGCTGTATGTAATCAGCTTTAAGGTGAAGTAGATGGTTGGGCGTTAGAGGTTCCAAGCTTGTTGGGTCATTGATGTTGTTGACTGTAAGTGGACGACTGTTAACAATAGACATTACTTCATAGAATAGTGTCCTAAGTGAAGCATCATCTAATCTTCCGGCGTTCTTTTTCAAAACTGAACTTAGTACGTTTTTTACAGATCTGATTTGCCTCTCCCAGACTCCGCCTGTATGGCTTGCATGTGGAGCATTCATGTGAAAATCACACTGTTTCTCTAACAAGTACTCAGTTACTTTTTCTTTATCAATCTCTTTTAGAGCCTTGTTCAATTCGTTCTTTGCTCCAACAAAATTAGATCCTTGGTCAGATCTAAGTTCTCTGACAGTACCTCTAATGGCTATGAAACATCTTAAGGCGTTGATAAAGGCGTCGGTTGACATATCTTCCAACATTTCCAGGTGAATTGCTCTGGAGCTTAGACATGTAAATATCAGTCCATATCTCTTGTACTCTTTGCGGTTTTGTTTGGTGATAAATGGGCCGAAGCAATCCATTCCGCTATAAAGAAATGGTGGTGATGGGTTTACACGATCAGCTGGTAGATCAGCCATTCTTTGTTCTTCTGTAGGTCTACGTGTCTTTCTACAGATTACACATTTACTTATGTACTTCACTATAACTTTGCTTCCTTTCACTATCCAGTAACCACCTTCTCTCAAACAGCTTTGAGTAAAGCTTCTTCCTTGATGCAAGGATTTGTTGTGGTAGTGATTGATAATCAATCTTGTGAAGGTAGAATTTTTGGGTAGAATTGCTGGATGCTTAACTCTGTTAGGTAGCAACGCATTTTCCAGCCTTCCTCCCACCTTCAGTATACCATCCTGCAGAATAAGATTACGCTTGTACAATGGGTGGTTGTTTGGAAGTCTCTTAGGTTCTTGACTAAGTCTCTTCAATTCTTCACTGTAGAATCTTTGATGAATGAGTCTTATAACCGTTTCTTCAGCTTTCACTCTTTCCTCTACATTCAACGATTCTTTCTTTCTGATTCCTTTTGCTAAGCGTTGAATTCAAGCTACTATGTTTAAGACTGTATTCCACTTTGAACATCTGGCTAGTCGTTCAAGTATGTCATCTTGACACTTGGTGGCAGTGCTCAATGTTTGAACTACTTTTACTTCTGGATCACCCATAGACAGTTCTGTATAACCTTCACTGGGTATGATTTCCCTTTCCCAAAGGAACTCTGGACCGGTGAACCAGTTTGAATTCTTCAATTCTGTTACATTTAGGCCTCTTGAAGCATGATCTGCCGGGTTTTGCTTTGTGTCAACATAGTGCCAATGTTCTGGATTCGTTGTTTTCCGAATTTTTTTAACTCTGTTAGCGACAAAGGTGTGGAATCTTCGAGCTTCATTGTTTATGTAACCTAGGACAACTTGTGAGTCTGTCCAAAAATGCTCTTCATCTATTTTCAATTCCAATTCTTCTTTCAAAAACTGACTTACTGATGCTGAAATGACTGCTGCCGTTAGTTCGAGTCTTGGTATTGTCTGAATATTGTTGGGTGCGACTCCTATTACTCTGATGTAGGAGCACTGACCATAACCATGACTACTGGCATCTGAAAAGTGATGAAGTTCTATTTTTTTGTACTTTCCAAAATCAGGAGGTACAAAACATCTGGGTATCTGAATTTCTTTCAAATTTTGCAAGTCTCTTATCCAACTCTCCCACCTTGGCCTCAAGCCTGCAGGTATGGGTTCGTCCCATCCCAACTTCTGTCTGCATAATTCTTGCAGTATTTCTTTTGCTCTGAGGATTATTGGTGCCAAGAATCCCAACGGATCATATATTGAGGCTACTGCAGAAAGAATGGTATGTCTAGTTGGAACTTTCTCTTCCATGGATATTTCAAAGAAAAAATTGTCGTTTTCTACATTCCATCCCAATCCGAGTACATTCTGAACTGGAAGAGGATCATAGTTAAGATCCACATTCTTTATTGTTGATGCACGTTCGGAGTCACTGATGGATTCTAGTACCTCTCTGTTGCTTGAGATGAATTTGTGAAGACACAGGTTTCCCTTTGCGCATAACTCTTGGCTCTCTCTCACCAACTGAATTGCCGATTTTGAGGATTCTAGGCTTATAAGACCATCATCTACATATACGTTTTTCTTCAAAAAATTTGCTGCTGATGGACAATACTTTTCATTCTGATTGGCCAGATACTTCATACCATAATTGGCACAACCTGGGGATGATGCTGCTCCAAACAAGTGTACTTTCATCCTGTATTCCGCTGGCTCTGTATCTGTTTCTCCATCTTCCCACCATAGGAACCTCAGGAAATCTCTATCTTCTTCCTTCACATGAAATTGGTGGAACATCTTTTCAACGTCGCACATGACTGCTATGGGATACTTTCTGAATCTACAGCGTACTCCAGGTACAGTGTTTGTAAGATCTGGTCCCTTTAGTAGATGATCGTTCAATGCAACATCATTGTACCTTGCTGAGCAATCAAAAACTACTCTGATCTTATCCGGTTTCTTTGGATGATAGACACCTTGATGTGGGATGTACCACACTTCTCCATTTTTAGGCTGACCATCAACTTTCTCTGCGTGCCCTTCTTTGAGGATTTCTTTCATGAATTTCAAATAATCGTCTTTGAGTTTGGGATCTCTTCCCATCCTTTTCTTTAAGCTTTTCAATCTTGCCAGGGCAAGATCTCTGTTATTTGGCAGATGAGGTCGTTCTCTAAAAGGTAGGGGCATTTCAAGATAACCGTGTTGATTTTGCTGAATATTATCTTCTAGAACCTGTACAAACTTTATGTCCTCTTGGGATACACTCTTTTCATTAGAACTTACGTCTGCAAAGTTGGATTCTAGGATTTTGAGTACTTTCGCTGGACTTACAGTTGGTAACTCTTGGACAGATATTCTATGACACAATCCTGTCACCTGTCCTGAATCTGCAATCTGTCATTTTCCTCCAACAACACCCCATCCTAGATCAGTTTGGACTGCGTAGGGTTCACCCTTTCCTCCTGCGATTATCTTTCGTGGCACCAATGCCTCGGGACAGTCGTAGCCTATCAACAGTCCAACACCAAATTCCTTCAGCGGGGACATTTCATGAGATATGACAGATAGTGTTCCCATTTGTTGGCTGTTCCCATTTGTTGGTAGGTATGCGCTCTCGATCCAGAGGTATGTCGTCTTTTGTATAAGCTGGAGGTAGATTTAATATGCAGTTTGAGTGGAGTCCTCTAACTCTCAGTCCTTTGACTCTTTGACTGTTCACCAATGTGTCTCTTCCCGTCATTGTGGTGGGTTTGAGTTTCACTGGTTCTGTGGCCACTTGTAATTTCTTGCAGATTTCTTGATCAATGAAGGTGACGTAACTCTGGGCATCCAGTAGCGCATAGGCGTATACCTTCTTGTACTTCCTTTTAGGATTTGAAATACACACTGGTACAACCATTGACGTGCCATTGATTTCTCTTTCTCTCACTCTGCAAGAGAATACTGTCGCTTTATTTTCTTCCTCAGTGTCCTTGGGCATTAAGGATTTCTCTTTCTTTGGACGTTCTTCATGTAGTGGTGTAGGATGATGTCCTTTACAAATGCTGCAAGTGGCCTTTTTCTTGCATTCTTTAGTAATATGGCCTTTTCTTAAACATCCAAAACACAGCTGATTATCAAACACAAACCTTTTCTTTTCAACTGGAGACCTTTCCTTCAATTGTTGGCACTTATGTATGGAGTGATTCTCTTCACAGAACATACACTTGAAGGTAGTCTGAAGTCTTGTCGGTTCAAACTCTTTACTGATCCCAGTAGTGATGTTGAACTTGCTCTCATGGGCATCTGGACCTTTAGTAGCTGTGTTGGTTGCAAAGCTAGTTGCTCTTGTGCGTCTTGTCTCTCTTATAGGCCTTTCTTCTAAGGGTTTAAGACATAAGATGCTGTTACTGGATTACACGCTATTCGTGCTTCCTTATTGACAAATTCAGAGAACTCTTTGAAACTTGGGAAGTTTTTGCCTAGATCTAACTGTTTAGTCACATAGCGATTCCATCCAGAAGCCACTTGTTCTGGTAGCTTGGCTAGCATCCTGTGGTTTTCTAGATAGTCATTCAATACTTCTAGTCCTTGAACATGTGGGATAGCATTGCTGCATGCTTGCAGGAAGTCGCCATACTCTTGGAGCTTGAAGTGTTCTTTAGAACCTATTTTAGGCCAGTTTATCAACTTCTCTCTGAAAGCTCTTTGTACTAAGAAGGGATGACCATATCTTGCATTTAATTTTTCCCAAGCTTGCTTGTAGGCTTCTTCATCTTTCCTATAGAAGTTACCTTCAAGAACCCTTTTTGCTTCTCCGCCAGTATACCGCTGGAGGTAGAATAACTTGTCCACTGGATGGGAGCAATGATGTTCAATGATCATTTCAAAACTTGCCTTCCACTCTATAAACTTCAGTATGTCTCCGGAGAATACAGTTGGTTCCGGAACAGGAAGTCTAGTGAGAAATATTCTCTGAGGTTTCGCCGGGTCAACAGTTGCAACATCCTCGTGACCACTGCCATGACATATGGGAGTGGAATTATCTGGTTCTCTTTTTCCACTTTGTTCTGAATCAGGTGAGTCTCTCTCTTTTCTCTCTGAGCAGGGATGGAAGGACTATGACTTATTTCTTCACTACATGCTGGAGATTTCCTTCCATTTTCCTGGGCGTAAGGAAGAACGTAGGAGTCAGCTTCTCCACTTAGCACTGATTTGGATCTATGACTACCCTGATTTGTATACTCTTCGTGCACTCTGAGTCTGGCTTCTATAATCTTAACTTCCTTCTGCCTTTCCAGACTTTTCATTTCAGCTTCCATTTTATGACGCTGTGCCTCCATTTCGGCTTCCATTTTATGGTGCTGAGCCTCCATTTTATGGTGCTGAGCTTCCATTTTGGCTTCCATTTTATGGCGCTGAGCCTCCATTTTATGGTGCTGAGCTTCCATTTCCTGGCGCTGAACCTCAATGGCAGATTCCATCTCAACCTCTGCTCTTTTGGCAGCGAGTTGTTCAGCTAATTCCTTTCTTTTGGCTGACGTACTTGAGAACTCTGTTATGTGGCTTGCGCTTCTGCTAGTGATGGAAGTCAGACTTGAGATTGTGGTTCCTCCTAAGGACCTAGCATAGTCTTTCATGAAGAGCTCATTCATTCTCTTTCGTGCCTTGACTTCATCATACTTTGCTGCAGATGATAGTTCTCTCATAAGCTTCACTAAATCCCTAGTGACTGCGGTACATGTATCCATGTTTCTTACAACATCCTGGGAGGGTGTCAAGGACGACTGCAAGTTGACATATGCTGTCATAAGCTCTGACTCAGAATCTTCTACTGTCTCTATCATTTCACTCAAATTCTCCTTTATACTTTCTTGTTTTAGCTTTCTGCGAATGTCTATGGTGTATACTTTCCACCTCTCATACATTCGGGCAAACTTTTTTTCTTTCAGTGCTGCCTCTTGCTCCAAATTTTTTAGCACCTTTTGGGTCAGTTTTCTGTCCCATGATGAACGTCTTAGTTCACCTGTTTCAGCTATATTTGTTTGGGGCGAGACTACCGTTTCATTGCACCTTTCAGATTCAGAGGGGTTCTCTTGCTCTTCACCTTCTACCATATCTATCATTGCATCCGCTAACAGTGGGGTGGCAATGCTAGGCTCAGCCATTTCTGAATGCTATAACAAATAATATGAAAAATAAGGACCTGTCACTTTAAATGCAATACTAACAAATGCAAGAATAAATGACTTTCACTTTACATACATCAGAATCGTATATTATAACTGTCTCTCTTTTTTTTTTAAAAAAGTCTGTATTCTCTTGAGCACAAAAATGTCTCCTGCAGAAACCTATGTGCATAAGTGAGTAATAAAGGAAAGCTCTGACCTTAATTGAAAAGCAGGATACTGTGATCTGAAGGTTGCAGAAACAAACGTCAGTCTTAAAGGAGACTTTTCTTGATGCGGTGACTTGCGATGCTCTGCGGTGACTTTGTGATGCTCTGCAGTGACTTTGCGATGCTCTGCGGTGACTTTGCGATGCTCTGCGGTGACTTGAGACTAGTATCGTAAACTTTCTGGATGCAACACGTGGTCTCTTGATGGATAGCGGTGCGGCCACTCTAGCTCTGGACTCTGGCCCTCCCCCCATGCATCTCTTTCTCTCTCTAGGGGTGCAGGAGGTTTGGCGCTCTTTCTCTGACTGTCTTGCCCTTGCCGGTATGCCACTTTAAGAGTCGGCTGCAGCCTGACTAATGCGCACGTGCTATGGCCTGTACTGTTGTTCCGCTGAGGTGTCTCCGCGTGGTGGTATATGCCAGAGCTCTGTTTCTCTAGTGTACTCTTTACTGTGCAAGTTGAGGAACGCTGTTGCTTGACCTCTGAGGGTAATAGTTCCACTGTGGCAACCGCAGCACCCTTTGGTGCCTTGTGCGCTGTGGCATTAGAAAATTATGCAATTGCTAGTTCTTTGTTTGATTAGATCAGTGCTTCTCAATTATTTTCTGTCATGCCCCCCCTAGGAAGAAGAAAACATTTCGCGCCCCCCGCACGGCTGTAAATAGTATCATTTGTCTATAAAATTGTTATAAGTACACCTCTGCATAACACTGTATCCTTATTAACGTATAAGAGAATAAAAAAAGAAAGAAATGTGGATCAATTTACAACAAAGAATAGTTTTATTAACTGTAGCAGAAAAGATTTAAAGTGCATTAGAAATTCAAAAAAAATTAAATCCTTAATTAAACTATAAACATTTTTTGATTGGACATGTCAAACCATATGATACTGAAAAAATACATAAAATCAATAAATAATAATGAATTCAAACCGATCACCAACATTTACTTAGGACCTAATCACTGGCGCCCCATCATTGGTGTCAGTGGGAGGAATAGTGCCTCATTATTGGTGTCAGTGGGAGGAATAGCGTCCCATCATTGGTGTCAGTGGGAGGAATAGTGTCCCAACATTGGTGTCAGTGGGAGGAATAGCGCCCCATCATTGGTGTCAGTGGGAGGAATAGCGCCCCATCATTGGTGTCAGTGGGAGGAATAGCGTCCCAACATTGGTGTCAGTGGGAGGAATAGTACCCTGTCAGTGGGGAGAGGAATAGTGCCCCATCGTTGGTGTCAGTGGGGGGGAGGAATAGTGCCCCATCGTGTGTGTCAGTGGGAGGAATAGTGCCCCATCGTTGGTGTCAGTGGGAGGAATAATGCCCCATCATTAGTATCAGTGACACCAATGATGCGGCACTATTCCTCCCACTGACACCAATGACACTTGCTGACCACTGTTGCAGTATGGTGCTGCTGCAGCCAGCATATGTGGTTGCAGCAGCACCTCTGCACTGCACACTTACCGGCTTTTCCCTCACTCGATTTTCGCGGGTCCGCTCGGCTCCGCCTCCTCGCCCGTGATTGGCCGCCTGTGTACCTTTCCTGAGCTACAGTTCTGGCGGCCAATCACCGGTGAGGAGGCGGAGCCAGGCAGGAGTGAGGGAGTGGCCGGAGTGACGGAAGGAGCAGCGCTTCCTGGATGGATCATCGTGGGAGCCAGGTAAGAGACAGCAGCCCTCTGCCCACCCCTGTACTTAGTGTCCCTTCTGTCGGAAGGGGGGGGGACAGCGGCGGCACCACGCCGCCCCCCTAAAAAGTTCCACCCTAACGTATACCGGCGTATAAGACGACCCCCGACTTTTGAGAAGATTTTCAAGGGTCAAAAAGTCGTCTTATACGCCGGAAAATACGGTATGTTCCCCGAGGTCAAACGTGCCCCCCTTGACGGAGCCTCGCTCCCCCCCTGGGGGGCATGCCCCACTATTTGAGAAGCACTGGATTAGATTGACTTTACTCTGTAATTCCTCCAATGCCGCTCTATGGATGCAGTAGGTTTAAAGAGCACACCGAATACTTTAGTTAACTTCTTTATTAACTTCAATCTTCTTCATATAACACTGCTTACAATGGCTTGTTTCATTTATCTTACAGTAGCTTATTTCTTTCATATTACAGTGGTTTAATTCGTATTACATTGGGTTGATTTGATAGCTTATCTCGATAGATTCGTTAGATTCGTTAGCTTATGTTGTTAGATTAATTTGTTAAATTATTTCGGTAAATTCGATAAATTCGGTGGAACTACAAGTAAACACACACACAACAGTTTTTACATACAGATCTACCTGCATTGCTAAACAACAGAGGAACACACAAGTGCATTAAATACCTATTTGGCCTTCTTTGTTTCCATAAAGCTTCTCTGACTGGAAACTTTGTCTGTTTCCTCTTCTGTCTGGTGAGCATGTGTCTCTAGAACAGTGTTTCTCAACTCCAGTCCTCATGGACCCCCAACAGGTCATGTTTTCAGATTTCCCTCAGATGAAACAGCTGTGGTAATTACTAAGGCAGTGAAACTGATCAAATCACCTGTGCAAAATAATGGAAATCCTGAAAACATGACCTGTTGGGGGTCCATGAGGACTGGAGTTGAGAAACACTGCTCTAGAACAATCTAGCAGGGAGTTATTCACAGGCATAAATGTGAAACTGGCTGGGATTGGTTAAGGCTCTGTACAGTGTGAGGCTGTCTGTGATTGGCTCAGCTCTATACTAACTCTTAAAGGCATATTTTCCTTTTCTGCTCGCTAACACAATGAATATATAAATGTCATATAACATTCAAAGACATTAAATCACAGCAATGATTCTGATTTTGGCTTTAACATATACACATATACACTGTACTGAGGTTATTGGCAGGTTTGGTATACACATATATGTGAACCATATTAGCAACCTAGGACTGGTCTTAGCTGGCCAGCTACACTGGCCTCTTGCCTTTGAAGTCCCTTGGAGGACTTACATGCCTGTTTTTATTCGCTGTTTGTGAGTACCATTCTTTTACTAAATAAATTTTGGTTACTGAGGTAATGCGCAAGGTTGGTGCGCTTCTTGTTGTTTCACTTCACAATCAAATTGGAGAAAGCCTGAGCTGACCATTTCTTTGCGGATGAGATATTTAGTGACATGCACTGCACATTGTTGTTCGCACATATAATCTTTAGGTTGAGGTGGTGGGAACACCTGGGAATTCTGGTGCTTTATTTTTGGTTTGCTGGCAGCCACTGACCTCTTGTGGTTGATAGGGCCTGCCCAGGGGGTCTGTAGATCTTGGCCTGAATTCCTTTGCTTCAAGTTTAAGAGACTGTTCCTTTGTATGTACATCAGTAAGGTTCTGGACGTACTCACTTGTACGATCTGCAGAGGATAGAGGTTTTTCTGTAACCTTTGGGTCTTTATATGCTTTTTCACTTTCTGACCGGCTTGTTCCCATGTAGGCAGCGGCCTCTGCTTCAGTAACTGCAGCTGCAGTCTGTTGCTGCAGGATAAGCAATTTTGCCTGTTCTTGTGCTATGGCAGCTTTCTTAGCTGCTGTGGCACCTTTCTTAGCTGCTATCTCCTGCATAATCATGGCTACTTTTTCTGCTAAGGCAGCTTTCTTAGCTGCTATGTCTTGCATCATCATGGCTTCTTTTTCTGTGTACTGTAGCTGGACACGGGCAGCTTCTGTCACAAGCTCTAACTGCTGAGGAACTTGCTGAGGACATCTTGCTAGATCGTGAAGATCTGGACACATGTGACTGTGCATCGTCTTGCTGGGCACTGGGGCTGTTATCCCTACCTCGCTGTGTCTGCGGTAGTGTGTCATCAGCCTGGTACTTTGTTCCTGATCTTAGACTCATGCTGCAGTAATAGCGTCTCCATTTATTCCAGACCGCCACGTGGGTGTCCTTTTACTTGGCTGCTTCGCGTTATTGAACTGTTGTAAAACACTAGTCAGACAGTCTAACAATAATTCAGAAGTCAAGAAACGTGAGACATCAGATCTGTATGTATTCTTTGTTCTGAATAACTTTGTAAAACTACAACATAAGCACAAACATATGTGTCAGTACATTAAACATTATACAACAGCTTCATCCCATCAGTGAGTGTACTCACGGACAATTCCACCATAAGTCCAGGAATAGCTTGGAGCTCCACTGTATGCTACTTGCTAGTTTCAGCAGCAGTCACGAAATGGAGGATAGGAAGTTCCAGGTTAGAGGTTATTGCCTCTATGTGAAAATTACCACTTCCTGACAAATCCTGATATAACTAGGCATAATAGCTCTAAGCAATAGAAGGCAGCAACATCACATAACATTACAGTATATTACATACATTATTTTCAACAATATGGGCAGAACAAAAATAAAGCAAATAGTAGAAGTAAATTATTTGGGTTTAATGCACTTTAAAGTAAAATTGTTACAAAGTTGGAGAAATAAAACCGGGCTATGAACAGTGAAAACTGCATGTCAAAACCATTGGTAAATTTAAAAATATTAGTAGCTCATGTAGCAAATCTTGACAAACTAGTTTAGTTTAGCTCTGCCTCATGAACCTCTCATGTCTTTCTTTTTGTCAAAATGGCTTCCATCACTTTAACTGAAGCTTTGGAGGTGGAAATTAGGGCGATAACAAAAAGTTTTGTCTTTACAAGTAAGCTGGAGATAAATATGTACAGAATTGTTCGCTACCTTGATCTCTGGATCTGATGATCACTTTGATATTCTGTTTTCACTGAAGGTAACTCTTTTTTTGGGCTCACAACATAACTTCTATTGCAAACCCTCTGCCTGGGGCTTAGAGATTTTCCACATTCAGATGGGTGGGTGGTGATTGGGGAAAAGTTCCCTGAATTTAAATTTGAGTTCTCTCCATCACCAATGCCCTTCTAGGAACAGAATTTATTTTCCCTGTGGCTAATGTTTCTATATTGTAATGCTTGGATAATATTTTAGTAAATCAATTCCATTTATGAATGCAAACTGACATTCAACCTGCTCCAGGGACCTTACAAACCACTTCCTTATTGAAATGCTTCGGTGGTCAATTTAACCAGATACAAAAAAGTCCATTAGCAATTCTGTTAGTATGTTACACATTCAAATGTTCTCAAAGTTTCATTTTCAACCATTCTTATTCCACTTGTAACTGGTGAGCTCCATACTCCAATATGTATTTCTATAATTGGAATTAGGAGATTCAGATTTCCCATTGGAACTATACTGTACCCTCTGATGTCCTACTCCTAGAATTCAGGGATACAACATCTTCACATGGTGGAGTGGAGTGGTGGGGTGGGAAATTTACTCTGTTTATATTTTGTATCCTTGCATCCTCCCCTTCTCTTTCACCACATCACTTATCAGCAACACTCCCTTCTATTCCATCAGGGGACCTAACATGCCTGGAAAGAGGTCCTGCCTGTTGAGGGAACCTTTGAGACTTAAAACCCAAATTTCTTACATACAAGAAAGCCAACTCAAAAAAGATCAAGCACCTACACTTTCCAATTGTAAATGTACCCATTACCTCATTTCAACTTGTCCTCTGATTCTAAAATGAAAGAGGTCCTGATAGCAAATGTGCTTATTTTTAAAACTAAGACAGATGTAGGAGGCAGATACCTCTTTGTTAAGAGGTTCATCAATAGCAGATCACACCAACACAGACCATACCAACATATACAACCCCTACACAGACCAGGTAACTTTCTATGAACATACTGTACAGTAGATAAATTGACAGAGTGAAGAGGGAGTGTTGTCTCTAGGGGGTGACTTTATTGTCCCCCTATACTCTCTCTGTGACATACCTGGCACATGACATGACCCATAGTGGCCAAAAACAAGTCTCCTAAATTGTAAGCAGGACCCTCTGTTTCCTGTTGTACCAAATTGTATTGTAACTGTACTAACTACCTTCTTTTTGTAAAGCGCTGCGCAAACTGTTGGCACTGTATAAATCCTGTATAATAATAATAATAAACATTTTACTCCTTGGTACACTCTACCTACTCTAGGATCAACTACTTCTCTATACATCAGCGAAACCTCCAAAGCCTGAGGGAAGTCAGAAGGATGGAACCAATTACCTTATCAGATCATGCCTCAGTTACCATCTAATTGGACATAGGCGACTCTGTCCATAAATTCAGGCGATGGCAGCTGAACAAGTCCTTGATCCAACATGAACCAAATAAAACACATCTAGAGGCTCTCATGCTGTCCTTTGCCAAAAACTCCAGTCCAAACATCCCCACACTGGTGAAATGGGAAATTTATAAGGGCATTATAAACATTATGTACTGATTTGAAAAAAAAATAAAGCATTCAAAATTGAATTTCTTACAGTCCAAATTAGGAAAGAGGAAAATGCCCACAAATAATCCTTTGTCTTGTCCTTAGTTGCCGACGAGATCATCTCAACATCCTCTCTTTGGACAAGATCAAAGCTCAACAAAGTAGATTCCAGACTGAGATACCTGTATGATCATAGCAACAAACTCAATAGACTACTTACAAAAACTCTAAGGTAAACTCTGCTTAAATCCTACATCCCCCATAACGACCCTCCCAATGGGATGTCAATAAACCAGAGATTGCCAAATGTTTTATGGATAACTATTCTACACAACATTATAACCCAGACTGATTTTTTGGGACCACCAGCCTCATTACTTTCAAACATCCATGAAACTAAATTAAGAAATCTTGCCTATTTCTCAGTCATCAAAACTGGGGCAAGAAACATCATGGGCTAAATAGACCCCTACCTACTTCAACTAAACACAAGGAAAAATGGGATTCCCAAATCTGTACAGCCACATACAAGCTGAGAATACCAGACTGGTGCTAAAATTCATCCCTACATAAGATAGATATCTCTCAAACAGGAGACAACTGTGATACAGTGCCATTTTTTGATGTCCTGTGACTACCCACTAGTATACAATAGGCAGTTTACACTCACCTGGTGGTGGGTATTACAACATAGTATTGTATTCTTCTTGCTCCAAACTCCATTCTGACCTCTTGGTATCAGAAATACTTCCCATTGTGGGAAATCCTGATTTTCCTCCTGGAATTTATAACAATACCTTCAGATGGAAGCATTTCTCCTCACAGATTAGAAATAAACTAACCTTCGTTGTCCAACACATGTATCCAGCCCTTAATTTCTCAAATGTCTTACTAATACATCACTTTGTAGTTTCAGTGTGCTCTCAGTCTATCCTCATGAAATCAAACACCCCTCTTGAACTCTAAGGATCCCCTCTGTCACACACTCTCCCCATCCTACTCCTTGTTAATCTCAGTGGCACCAAACTTTTCCCCCCTAGGTTTCTTTATGGGAATCAAAATTAGGCCTAACCTTTTCTAAATCCCAAAGAGATAAAATGATCTTCTTTGCCACAGTGCCTCAATAGCCTGCACAGCCTTGGAGTCAGGCTCACAACTCACTTGCTAGGTGGTCTATAGTACCTAAGTACCTTCACAAACTTTACCCACAAACCCTTCCAATGTGTTTAAGATGTCTCAAAAAACCAAGTCTGCTCACACACATACACTATATTGTCAAAAGTATTGGGACACATGCCTTTCCACACACATGAACTTTAATGGCATCCCAGTCTTAGTCCGTAGGGTTCAATTTTAAATCGGTCTACCATTTGCAGCTATAACAGCTTCAACTCTTCTGGGAAAGCTGTCCATAAGTTTTAGGAGTGTGTCTATGGGAAGGTTTGACCATTCTTCCAGAAGTGCATTTGTGAGGGCAGGCACTGATGTTGGACGAGAAGGCCTGGCTTACAGTCTCTGCTCTAATTCATCCCAAAGGTGTTCTATCAGGTTGAGGTCAAGTTCCTCCACCCCAAACTCGCTCATCCATGTTTTTATGGACCTTGCTTTGTGCACTGGTGTGCAGTCATGTTGGAACAGGAAGGGGCCATCCCCAAACGGTTCCGACAAAGTTGGGAGCATAAAATTGTCCAAAATATCTTGGTATGCTGGCGTCTTAAGAGTTCCCTTCACTGGAACTAAGGGGCCAAGCCCAATCCCTGAAAAGCAACCCCACACCATAATCCCCCCTCCACCAAACTTTACACTTGGCACAATGCAGTCAGGCAAGGACTGTTCTCCTGGCAATCACCAAACCCAGACACATCCATTGGATTGCAAGACAGAGAAGCTTGATTGGTCACTCCAGAGAACAGCTGCTCTAAAGTCCAGTGGTGGCATGCTTTACACCACTGCATCTGACGATTTGCATTGCACTTCCGATGTAAGGCTTGGATGCAGCTGTTCGGCCATGGAAATCCATTCCATGAAGCTCTCTATGCACTGTTGTTGTGCTAATCTGAAGGCCACATGAAGTTTGGAGGTCTTTAGCTATTGACCCTGCAGACAGTTGGTGCTGACCCCGCTCTGTCATTTTATGTGGCCTACCACTTGGTGGCTAAGTTGCTATTGTTCCCAGTTGCTTTCACTTTGTTATAATACCACTAACAGTTGACCATGAAATATTTAGTAGCAAGGAAATGTCATGGATGGACTTATTGCACAGGTGGCAACCTATCACCGTACCACGCTTGAATTCACTGAGCTCCGGAGAGCAACCCATTCTTTCACAAATGTTTGTAGAAGCAGTCTTCATGCCTAGGTGCTTGATTTTATACATCTGTGGCCATGGAGGTGATTGGAACACCTGAATCCAATGATTTGGAGCGCTGGCCCAATACCTTTGGCAATATAGTGTATTTTGGAAGTGCCCATTTTTGCAAATCTATTCTACGTTCAAATTGATCATTATAAACTTTATAGGAATGGATCTTGGAGACAACGCGTCTTTTACACTCTAACAATTTGTCTAGTTGCCCCCATAATTATCTCTTTGGTGCTCTAAAGGTCCAGAAACTCAAAGTATAGAGAACTTTGTCTCCCATCAACACCAAGACGAAATTAATAGAAAGACGTGGTTTTATTGACACATTCTCAAAAATATACTACCAACTCCTCATGAAGTGACAAGACTAATTCATAATATTTCCCTCACTGTCCTAGAGGATATCATTACCTCTTGCCTACTCTATAACTTTAGCAAATACAACAGATCCTAGCTTCGTCACCGTTATCTTTTCATTTTCCCCTCTCTGCCACAGTTCCCTCCCTTATCCCTCCCCTCCTTTTTGATTCCCCTCACCTTCCTTTGAACTTCTCTCTATGCCTTTTCTGCTCCTCAGCTTCTATTTTCTAGTCTCTTCCTGCAGTAATTGAGCGTGTGGTTGCTAGAAACACAAGGAGTACACAAATAGTGTCATATTGGAGAAGAGCAGTTCTACACTGCTAGAGGATGTAAAAACATGTAGAATAACTCCTTGCTTACAGTGGCATCACATCAAAGAACGTCATGAACTTTCTTCTGTATGGTAAATATTGCAGTGCGCTATAATGCTTTGCTGGATGAAAGTGGTTATAAACCTTCTAATTCATAAATTACTTATATGCATGGACACTGGTTAAGAAGGATACCTAAAAGGCATGTTGCTGTCAGCGACTTGGAGGAAGATGAAGCTGTGTCTTTATTTGAGGGTGTTGAGGTGCAAGGGACAATAAGGTACACTTAATTTAACACTGAAAGGTAAATTACAGTATTAAAACCTAATATCCTACTAATTAGAAAAATTAAACAA
The DNA here is from genome assembly GCF_062004578.1 of Staurois parvus. NCBI lineage: Eukaryota > Metazoa > Chordata > Amphibia > Anura > Ranidae > Staurois > Staurois parvus. Next base: position 1,168,469 of record NW_028318304.1, read on the forward strand.
AACAGACTTTGCAATTATAGGACGCTCCTGACATGCAAAATACTAGTTCTATTTTGACAATGCCATAAATAAAAATATTTCTCACAGTGTGCAGCAATCACATCAGTGAATGTGAAATATGTTGTACACTCTATCTCTGACATCTAAATTGAGCAATCCAGACAGAAAATGTCTCTGGAGTGGAAGAATACAAGAAAACAATAAGCCGGGAGAGAAGGAATTCTTAAAGGGACATGTAATTAATTTCTAATCTTTCCATGTCATAAGGGCAACAAGTACACTAACCACTATTGAGTAATGTACAGTACCTTCTTCCTTAGAGGACTAGTAGACCTTTACTGTTTATCATATGATCTGAAAGAGACATCAGAGGACCAAGATATATTGGAGTGTCAAGTTAATTTAGGACGAACTTTTATAACAAACAAGTATTTTTCCAAACTTGAAAATGGTAATCAGAAAATAAAATAATGGGCAGTTTACTGTGAAAAGCAATATCTTCAGAACACAACTGACTTCTATTCAGTTAATAAGTGACCATCCTCTCAGACAATGGAATGATCGATACTAAGGTTAGCACATCTTTTAATATTTAGTATGGCCCTTGGTCTGTCCAACTTGATGCACATTCATGACAAAAAGTTGGTGAAATTACAGGATGTTCAGTCACTTAATTTTCCTTTTTTTAATCTTTTAATTTCTTTCAGTGGCTAGAGTAATTTTTAGGCATCTCTTTTGGCCAATAATAAGCAACAAATCCCCATATTCCAATGTTAGACTATCCTGTTCTATTTGAGATGATATCAAGATATGTGGTACATTTTTGGTTAACTTTAATGGCTGTGGTTTTGTAGAATTTTTTGAAGACATTTAATTGGGTTTGCTCATAGATGATGATTCTGTTAATTTTGGGTCTTTTTGAGATGATCACTGGAATGCTTCCTGACTTAGTGGTCTCTGGTGGTCTCTATCACCTTTGTGCTCTAAGACAGACCATTCTGGTTGTCATTCTTGGATTGCTTTAAAAACTCTTCCTGGCTCTTTGGTTTGACCATTTATTTTTAAGGGAAGTAGGGACTATTAATCTATTAAACCCATTCATTAGTTTCTTTTTAGTTCAAACTAATTCCTATTTGTTTACTAGGGTTTTCTAAAGTAAGAACATTGTATAAGCTGTTTGCTTTCAGACTTGGTCTGTATGATTCAATCTCTGAATGGTAAAGAACAGAGAGGAGCAGGGGCAGACTGACAACTCATGGGGCCCCTGTGCAATAGGGGATCATGGGGCCCCTGTGTCCTTGCCCACACTCAAAGCACACCCAAAAAAGCCTAAAAAAAGGTACCAGGGGCATTTCATGGGGCCCCCTACTGACCCCAGGACCTCGGGCAGTGCCCGAGTGCTCGAATGGTCAGTCCACCCCTGGAGAGGAGGAGAAGTCATTCCTCTAACTCAGTAAACAAAAGTTTAGCAATTTCAGCAAAGTGATCAAGATCAATAGGGAAAGCATGTGGAATAAAAAGGTTTGACGCCCCAGCTGGCAGAAAATAGGTAACTATGAAATACCCATTGCGATATATTTTAATAATGTATCATGTTTACCAGCTTAAAAAAAATATCCCCTATGCTCACTGATATTAACTCTCACCAAGAGGTGGTTACTTCTATTCAAGAATATTTTCAATCTAATTCTACTCCTGATATATCTCCAGTCACACTTTGGGTAGCACATAAGGCGGTCCTACGCGGCCGCCTTATCTCCATGGCTTCTTCCAGAAATAGAAAACGATGGCAGCAAATTCTACAACTTACCCGAGAATTAGAAGCACATCACAGAAGTCACATTGGTAACCCATCTCTCCTCAATAAACAGCTATTATCTCAAAAGCGTTTAGAATTGAATACTCTACTTTCTCAAAAGACCAAAAAAGCTCTTCGCTGGTCGAAGGCCTCATTTTTATTACACAGCAACTCAGCGTCCACTATATTTGCAAGGAAGTTGAATCACTCTTTGTGCCCTCCACATATCTATAAGTTACGCACTAACTCTGGCGCTGTATCGTCTCTTCCTCAAGAAGTTATGGGTATTTTTGAAAATTTTTATTCCAATCTATTAGCTTCTCCACAGTCGAATTCTGTTCCACCACCCAACTCGTGGCTGGATTCTATACCCCTCCCTGCTCTCTCACTTTCTCAATTAGCCTCTATTAATGCCCCTTGTACTTTAGAGGAAATAACCCGTGCGATTAACGCGCTCAAAAGCTCCACTGCACTGGGTCCTGATGGATATACTGTTCATTATTATAAGTACTTTGCTTCTACGTTGGCTCCCTATCTGATAACTTTATTTAATGATGTTTTGCAGGGAGGTAAGTTTCCTGAGGAGATGCTGCTGGCTAATATGTCTTTACTGCCCAAACCACAGACCACCATTTGCCACAAAACTATAGACCAATTTCAGTAATGAATAACGATCTGAAAATATTCAGCCGCATTTTGCAGACAGATTGGCCCCTGTCTCTCCTCTTTGGTCTCTCCAGACCAATCAGGTTTTATCCCGGACAGATTTACCACTGATAATATTCGCCTCACTTTAAACGTTATTCAAGATGCCAATTTGCATTCTAAAGAGGTTTTGTTGCTAAGTCTGGACATTAATAAAGCCTTTGATAGTGTTCTTTGGCCTTACTTGTTTACATTGCTGCAGAGAATGGGCTTCAATGATGAGTTTTTGTCTGGTATACACGCCTTATATGACTCTCCTAAAACGAGAATAAGGCTTCCCGGCTGTAACTCTGGCTTTTTTACATTGGGTAGAGGTACCCGTCAAGGTTGTCCTCTCTCACCCCTATTGTTTGCGCTGGTGTTGGAACCCTTGGCAATTGCAATCAGATCACACTCAGATATCTCTGGTTATCCATTATTAGTCTCACATTTCAAAATATGCATGTATGCTGATGATGTAATGCTTTTCCTCACTAACCACGGTATTGAATGACTTTGCTAAAGTGTCAGGTCTTACTGTTAATTTTACCAAATCGGTGATTATGCCTGTTAATATTCCTGATTCCCTAAGTGCATCTCTCCGTAGCTCTTTTCCATTTCGTTGGGCCACGGATCGGATTTCCTATTTAGGTATCAATCTCACTCCCAGATACTCAGATACATTTGCTGCTAATTACCCACCATGTGTGTCGTGCCTTTCTACTCTATTGAAGATTTGGCATGGTTACCCCATTTCCTTTCTGGGTAGAGTCACGGCGGTCAAGATGAATATTTTGCCCAAACTACTTTATCTATTTAAAGCACTTCCAGTCCCGGTTTCGAAAACATTTCTGGATCACTTTTTAATTTTATCTGGTGTAATAAACGTCCACGCTTTACCTCATCTGTTCTGTACCGCTCACAACGGACGGGAGGTCTAGGTCTTCCCAATTTTTGGCTATATTACCTCTCAACCCGTTTTGCACAATTATCACAATGGGCGACTGTAAATTTTCCGATCCCATGGATTAGATTTGAATCTCAGTCTATACGCCCATTTTATTTACCGGGTAATTTGTGGTCCAAAATCCCCCCTCAATCATTCACTTTTCACAATTCTATAGTTACCCATTCATTGACACTTTGGTCCAAATATACACTTAAATTAAATCTGGTCTCTTCGGTTCCTCCGGGTGTTTCGTTTTTTTGGTGATCCAAATTTTATTACGGCATTTTCTTCCCCTCAAACGTTTCGTTGGTGGTATGATAGATCTCTTATTAGATTATCTGATTTTCAAAGGGGAGGATCTTATATTACTTTGATATGCTGCGAGTATTTTTTGAGGGTCCGCTTCACGAGTACCACCGTTATCGACAAATTTTTTTCAGTCACATTTTGGCCTCATACCCTCCTCTCTGATCTCATTTTCTGAACGTATTAGCCGTGACTCTCCTAGGGGTAGGGGTCTTATCTCAGATCTTTATCATCAATTTTTGATCAGCTTCTCTCCCACACCCCCTTTATATAGACAAAGGTGGGAGGAGGATAGTGGTAGAATTTTCACCGATGAGGAATGGGATTCTATGGTGGATAACATATGTAAGAGTTTGAGATCCCTTTCTGTCCGTGAGACTGCCCTCAAGGTTTTAACCAGATGGTATTATACCCCGTCAAGACTACATGTATTGTACCCACAAACATCCCCTTTATGTTTCCAGGGCTGTGGCCTTACAGGTACATTAGTTCACATGTTTTGGGCTTGCCCAACTATATCCTTGGTTTGGCGTAGGATATCGGAAGTAACTGCTTCCTTGGTGGGCGCCCCGGTACGTCTGACTATACAGTCCTGTTTATTGGGAGCTCTTATCCCGGGGGCCACTGATGCTGTTATGAGATTGATACATACCATTTGTATTGCCACTTTATGGGCTAATGCCCTACATTGGAAATCCACCACGGTACCCTTGACCTCTGTTTTACATAGAGTTGACGCTGTGATGCTCATGGAGCGTATTCATTATACTTTGCTGGACAAGATGCACTTGTTTGATAAAAAATGGGAATTATGGAAGGTTCATAGAGATTCATTACATGACTAAAAAACATCCCATTTGAAGGTTATTTGGCATATGCTATTGACAGATGTGTCTTTCGACCCACTTTATCGTTTACGTTATTCATGTACTTGAAATCTTTTCTCTTTCTTTTTCCTCCCTATCCATCTTTTTTACGTATATGTACTCTTCTGAAATGTACTTTTCAAATGTGCCTTGTTACCAATGTACGCATTACTTGTAACTGTACTGTTGTTTTAAAGTCTACCCTTGAACAATAAAACCGTTTGTAAACAAAAAAAAAAAAAATATCCCATACTAAAAAAAAAAATGTAGTCCTGAGAAAATATATGGAGAATATTTATGCTCTGCTGAAAAAAAAATTGAAAGAAAACTTTGAAAACACATCAGATCTCAATGGGGAAAAATATGCTGGATATCTATACTGATATGGACTGGGTAATGTGTTAGGAATGTAAGGATACCCCATTGTTTGATGGAAATTAAAATTATCCTACAGAGGACTAAATTCAAGGACACCCTGAAAATCAAAGTGAAAAAAATGATGCAGCAGGCTAGTCCATTTTGCTGAAATTTCATTGCAGCAACTCAAAATGGTCCTCGGTAGTTTGCATGGTCCCCACATGCTTGTATGCATGCCTGACAATGTCAGGGCATGTTCCTAATGATATGACGGATGGTGTTCCTGGGTATTTCCTCCCAGATCTGGACCAGGGCATCATTGAGCTCCTGGACAATCTGATGTACAATCTGGCGGCGTCAGATGGACTGAAACATGATATACTAGAGGTGTTCTATTGGATTTAGGTCAGGTGAGCATGGCAGCCATTCATTGGTATCAATTCCTTCATCCTCCAGGAACTGCCTGCATACTCTCACCACATGAGGCCAGGCATTGTCGTGCACCAGGAGGAACAGGACCCACTGCACCATTGTAGAATCTGACAATGGGTCCAAGGATTTGATTCAAAAACTTAATGGAAGCCATGGTGCCATTGTCTAGCCTGCAGAGGTCTGTGCGTCCCTCCATGGATATGTCTCTATAGACCATCACTGACCCACGACAAAAACGCTCATGCTGAACGATGTTACAGGCAGCATAACATTATCCAGGGTTTCTTCGGACTCTTTCATGTCTGTCACATGTGCTCAAAGTGAACTTGCTCTCATCTGTGAAAAGCACAGGGCGTCAGTGGCGGACCTGCCAATTCTGGTGTTCAGTGGCAAATGCCAACTGAGCTCTATGGTGCCGGGCAGTGAGAACAGGGCCCACTAGAGGACATCGGGCCCTCAGACCACCCTCATGAAGTCTGTTTCTGATTGTTTGGTCATAGACATTCACACCAGTGGCCTGATGGAGGTCATTTTGTAGGGCTCTGGCAGTGCTCATCCTGTTATTCCTTGCACAAAGGAGCAGATACCAGTCCTGCTGATGGGTTGAGGACCTTCTAAAGCCCTGTCCAGCTCTCCTAGAGTAACTGCCTGTCTCCTGGAATCTCTGGGAGACACAGCAAACCTTCTGGCAATGAAACTTATTGATGTGCCATCCTGGAGGAGTTGGACTGCCTGTGCAACGTCTGAAGGGTTCAGGTTTCACCTCGTGCTACCAGTAGTGACACTGACCCTAGCCAAATGCAAAACTAGTGAAAAACAGTCAGAAAAGGTGAGTAGGGAGAAAAATGTCAGTGGCTTTCACCTGTAAAACCATTCCTGTTTTAGGGGTAATCTCATTGTTGCCCACCTAGTGCACCTGTTGTTAACTTCATTAACATCAAAGCAGCTGAAACTGATTAACAACCCCCTCTGCTACTTAACTGACCAGATCAATATCCCAGGAGCTTAATTGACTTGATTCTATACTCTGATTAAAAAGTGTTCCTTTAATTTTTTTCAGCAGTGTACAACAAGTTTTAGTTTTTGAAAGGGTGGAGTCAAACTATTATGTCTATATTCAAAGTATGAGATGTCAGTTACTTTTTTTAATCTTTTTAAACAATAAAAAGTACTTTTGGGGCAATTTTTTTAGTGCCCCACAGAAATATATCTAAAGCATTATGAATGTATAAGCCTAGCAATGTGGCATTCATAACTGGTTTCCATAGGCACATCCAACCAGGGAACATGAAGAGAAAATAAACTAGGACCAGAAGCATGACAGAAATAAAAACAGGATGAGTTTAAAGTGAATGTTTAGTCAATTTAAATAAAAAAATACATCAGCAGCTACAAATACTATAGCTGCTGACTTTTAAGAAACCGACACTTACCAGCACATAAAGTTCAGTTCTTTGTACACCAGAGCAGATTCTTTACTGGGCTTCAGATCCCTGGTGCTGCCATCTTGGATGTGGGAGCTGGATAAGACTTCCTGCTGTTTCACAGTATGCTCCCCACTGCACATGTGTGACAAAGCACAGTCAGACTGGTCCCATAGCCTCCTGGAATGGCACATGTGTGTGTGTGTGTGTGGGGGGGGGGGGGGGTTTATGGGCAGCCAAGCTGTCAGAATTCTCACCTAGGTGAGAATTACAGAAGTTGGAGCTGGTACCTGAGAGTAAAAGGTATCTGTTCCCAGGAAAAAAAGTCTCTCCAAGCCTCTGAATTCCAGGTCTCATATGAGGCCTTACCAATCCAGAGAGTACTATAAACCAGTACTCTTCTCTCCAACCAGACTGCCCCGGAAGCCCTGCAAGGATGAGAACCCCGAGTGCTGAAATGTCTCCTGAACTCTTCCTTTAAGGGATCATAATCCAAATAGTAGGGAAATATACAGTATCTCCCACCCTGGATGGTATGTGTATGTATGTATGTACAGTTGCAAGAAAAAGTATGTGAACCCCTTGGGATTGCGTGGAGTTTTGCATGAATTAGGCATAAAATGTGCTCTGAACGTCATCTAAGTCACAACAATAGAAGAACACAGTCTGCTGAACATAATACTACACAAACATTAGATGTTGCCATGGTTTAATTGCACATAACATGTAAACATTCACAGTGCAGGGAGGAAAAAGTATGTGAACCTTTGGACTTAATAACTGGTTGACCCTCCTTTGGCAGCAATAACCTCAACCAAACGTTTCCTGTAGTTGCAGATCAGACCTGCACAACGATCTGGAGTCATTTTGGACCACTCCTCTTCACAAAACTGTTTCCGTGTAGCAATATTCTTGGGATGTCTGGTGTGAATCGCTCTCTTAAGGTCATGCCACAGCATTTCAATCGGGTTGAGGTCAGGACTCTGACTGGGCCACTCCAGAAGGTGTATTCTGTGCTGTTGCAGCCATTGTTTTGTTGAATGACTTGTATGCTTTGGGTCATTGTCCTGTTGCATCACCCATCCTCTGCGGAGCTTCAGTTGGCGGACAGATGGTCGTACGTTTTCCTGCAAAATGTCTTGATAAACTCTGGAATTCATTTTCCCATCAATGACAACAATCTTTTCAGGCCCTGAGGCAGCAAAGCAGCCCCAAACCATGATGCTCCCTCCGCCATGTTTCACAGTGGGGATGAGGTTTTGATGTTGTTGTGCTGTGCCTTTTTTTCTCCACACATAGTGTTGTGTGTTCTTCCCAAACAACTCAATCTTGGTTTCATCTGTCCACAGTATATTTTGCCAGTAGTGCTGTGGAACATCCAGGTGCTCTTTTGCAAACTTCAATTGCTGCAATCTTCTTTTTGGACAGCAATGGCTTCCTCCGTGGTGTCCTCCCATGTACTCCATTCTTGTTTAATGTTTTCCTTATTGTAGATGTGTCAACAAAAATGTTAGCATGTGCCAGAGATTTCTGTAGGTCTTTAGCTGACACTCTGGGATTCTTCTTTACCTCATGCAGCATTCTGCGCTGTGTTCTTGCAGTCATTTTTACAGGATGACCGCGCCTAGGGAGAGTAGCAACAGTGCTAAACTTTCTCCATTTGTAGACAGTCTGTCTTACCATGGACACATGAACATCAAGGCTTTTGGAGATACTTTTGTAACCCTTTCCAGCTTCATGCAAGTCAACAATTCTTGATCGTAGGTCTTCTGAGAGCTCTTTTCTGCGAGGCATGGTTCACATCAGGCAGTGCTTCTTGAAACCAGTAAACCCAAAACAGGTGTGTGTTTTTTAAGGGCAGGACAGCTGTCAGCAACACATCCAATATCATCACACTGATTGGAGTCAAGGTTGGCTCACTCCTGGCTCCAATTAGCTCTGGGAGAAGTCATTAAGCTAGGGCCTCACATACTTTTTCCTCCCTGCACTGTGAATGTTTACATGTTATGTGCAATTAAACCATGGCAAAATCTAATGTTTGTGTAGTATTATGTTCAGCAGACTGTGTTCTTCTATTGTTGTGACTTAGATGACGTTCAGAGCGCATTTTATGCCCAATTCATGCAAAATTCCACGTAATCCCAAGGGGTTCACATACTTTTTCTTGCAACTGTATGTATGTATGTGTATATATATATATATATATATACTGTATGTGTGTTTTGTATTATATATATTCACTTTTTTATGTAATCGGGCCACCCAGTGTGCAGCAGGAGAAAGGTACAGTTATCTGTAAAATCTTACAGCAAGAAAGAAACTATGGATATTTTCACATGGGTTAACTGCTTTTATTTAGTACTGTTTTAACAGTCATTAGGTTTAGCTTTCCACAGTTCATTAAAGTAACCAAAAAGTGGGAAGCCAACAGTAGTAAGGTGTATGAAAAATGAACTTCAATAACACTCTTCTTCTCCCAGACATATTGGATTATCATACCACACATATGTTCTCTACTTTCCCACGGTCTTAGAGACCATCCCTTTTATTCTGGAATGAGTGTAATGGGAAGCATAAAAAAATTGCAAAATGTATTCTAATAAGTGTATAGATGAGTAAAGCCTTAAATGAGTAACCTATACCACTAAAATGAAAACCACATGGCCAATGCACCATTCAGCGGCTGACAAAAAAATAAAGGAACATTTGTAAAACATGCATATGTTAGATTCTAGTAGTCATAGAAAATCCTAACATATTAAGATAAAATATTGGTGAACTATGCCAGCAGTATTTAAAATGAACCTAGCCATGTATGTCTGCGTCTGACCTGTTAGTGTATCGCAAATATTCATTACCTCTCACAGATATCACAATACTTTCCAGTGCCTTCCTCTGTTTTTCTCTCAAAGCAATGTGCTGGCACAGTAAAGCACACACAGCACATAGTAAAACAGTACACAGTTAACCCTTTGATCACCCCAGATATTAACCCCTTCCTGCCCAGTGTCATTAGTACAGTGTCAGTGCTTTTTATTAGCACTGATCACTGTATTCGTGTCACTGGGGATATCAGTGACAGTCAGTTCTCCCTCAGTGTCAGAATGCCTGCCGCAAGTCGCTGATTGCCGCCATTACTAGTATATAAATAAAAAATTCCAGTATATATACCGCCATTTGTAGATGCTATAACTTTCATGTAAACCAATTAATTTACACATATTGGGATTTTTTTTTAGCAAAGACATGTAGCAGAATATATTTTGGCCTAAATTTATGACGAAATTTGATTTTTTTAAAAAAAATTTACTGGACATGTTTAATAGCAAAAAGGCAGAATTATTGTTTTTTTTCTCAAAATTGTCGATCTTTTTTTGTTTATAGTACAAAAATAAAAAACACACAGGCGATCAAAGATCGAAAGAAAGCTCTATCTGTGGGAAAAAAGGTCTTAAATTTCATTTGGGTGCAATGTTGCATGACCGCACAATTGTCAGTTAAAGTAACAGCGCCATATCATGAAAAATGGTCACAAAGGTGGGTAAATCTTTTGGAGGGCAAGTGGTCAATATAGTAAAAAAACAAACAGGAAGTCTTGGACTTTTGAGACATCACTTACACAGATTATCTTATTGAAAAACATAATTTTTATTCTCTGTATCCAAAATATTAAAAAAAAAACAATAATTTTATGAGTATAAAAAAACAATAGTGAAGCCGTGTTCTGGTCAATGCATCTTATTCAAGCATAACCTTCCAATGGTGCTCCTAAGTATCCATTGCCCCATCTGTTACACCATCACAACAAACCAGTCCAAACAGTCTGGTTCAATGAGATTCAGGAGCACAGTTGAAAGTTGGTTTGCTGTAATGGTGTAACAGGTGGTGCTATGGAGACTTGGGAACACCATTGAAAGTTGTGCTTACACATTATGTTTTTAAAGCACTTATTTTGTTTTTTTTTTCTTTAACCTCCCTAGCAGTCTGATTATGTCCATATTTCTGTGCTCAAAGTGGTACATTTTTTTGCATGGAAATATGGATAAAACTTGAAACACAAAATCATAAATTATAATTTAATAAATAATCATAAAAAATAATAATATAACAATAATAAATTTAATTCAATAATATAATCAAACCAAAAACACAGAAATTTGAAATATAGCACCAAGTTTGCACATCACTGAGCAAAGTTGCAAAATCCTTTTCAGTGTCTGATGACAAATTTCCCCACGAATCATTATCACTCAGTTCTGCAAGTAGTTCTAATTTACTATCACTGTTCTCTAGCTAGTCTAAAACCGCTTTTGACCTAAAGGGACACTTTTTGGACGCCATGGACATTTCTCAGTTTCCAGGTAGAAAGAACAGTAAAAATGCAGGCAGGGCACAGGACAAAGCACTAGGGACAAAATGTATGTGAAATGGTTTGATACAGTAATGTTTTACTATGTGATTTTAGTGATTTTAGTGAATGTCACTTTTTGTCATTTTCAAATTTCCCGCCGTTCCGTCCCCCGTACGTCCCGACGCTCGCAGGGGACGGAATCCAGATGACAGATGCCGGCATCCGCCGGATTACATTGCCGGGGACACTGCATGAGAGACATCGCGGGAGCGAAGGACAAGGTAAGTGATCGAGGGATCCCGGAGCAGTGCCGCATGGTAAGCCCGGGTGTAGCTCGGGGTTACTGCTAGTGGTACTGAAACTTTACCCCTAGCTACACTCGGAAATACCGCCAGGGAGGTTAATATAAATTCTATTAATTTCGCAGTAGCCATCTTTTTAATTTAACAATATGTGTAAATGACACCTCCAAAAGTCTGAGCTTTCCTTCTATTTGTTAGAAAGCTACTCATTTACTCACCTCCACTGTTTATACAGTGTGAACAATTTTGTCCTATTACATGGCAATGGCTTAGGTAATGGTCCATGTTGTTCACCTTGCCTAGTTTCAAAATGGAATAGCGCTTACTATTGTGTCTCTTTGTGCAGTTGGTATGTATAAGGTTTGCAGCTGTCATTTAAGCACTGATCTTTGCCAGCAATCTGGTTATCTGGAAACCCCTTTTTATAAAAAAAAAAAAAAGGGAGTCTCACATACAGAAAGCCTAATGTATAACAAAGCATAAAAAGCAGACCAACTCAGCTCACATTTAAGAATCTTTCTTAACTTTGGCTACAGTGAATTGCCAGGTTAAATGACACCCAAACCAAAATATATGTTGCAGCTTAACAGTTCTTAGGCCTGGTGACTACAATTTTCTTGTCAGGTTTACCAGTTCTTGGATGTGGTAACTGTGTTTGTTTTTTTTCCAGGTTTACCAGTTCTTGGATGTGTTAACTGCACTAGTATTTTCCAGGTTTACCAGTTCTTCGATCTGGTAACTACATTAGTTTTTTCCAGATTTACAAATTCTTAGATGTGGTAACTGCATCTCTTTTCAAGGTGCTTGTTCTATAAGTACAGTAAGTTCTTTTTTTCAAGGTGCAAGTTCTATGTAACTAACTTCCTGTGCATATAACAGATATAGATTGTTAGCCTTTTTTGGTAATTTAATTGACAATGCTGCTGATTGGGAGTTTGCCTGTGACCGTCTCCTTGCTGGATTGGGTTATCTGTTTGCTGGATGGGGGATGTTTCTTGCTGGATATGTGGCTGTCTCTTGCTGGATATGGGACTGTCTACTGCAGTATATGGGCCTGTCTCTTTGCTGGATTTGGAACTGTCTCTTACTGGATATGGGGCTGTCTCTTTTCTGGATATGGGCCCATGTCTTTGTTGGATATGAGACTGCCTCTTGCTGGATATGGGGCTGTCTTTTTGCTGGATAAGGAACTGTCGTTTTGCTGGATATGGTACTGTTTTGTCTCTTTGCTGGATATGGGCCTGTCTCTTTGATGGGTATGGGGGATGTCTCTTGCTAGATCTGAGGATGTCTATTGCTGGATATGGGGTTGTCTCCTACTGGATATGGGGTTGTCTGTTTGCTGGATATGGGGGATGTCCCTTGCTGGATATTGGGCTATCTCTTTGCTGGACTGGGCTGTCTGCTAGATTGAGCTATCTGTTGCTGGATGGGGATGTCTCTTGCTGGATATGGGCCCATCTCTTTGCTGGATATGGGATGTCTTTTGCTGGATATGGGCCTTTCTCTTTGCTGTATATGGGGATGCCTCTTTCCTGGATATGGGTTTATCTCTTTGCTGGATATGGGCCCGTCTCTTTGCTGGATATGGGGGATGTCTCTTGCTGTATATGGGGGGTGTCTCTTGCTAGATATGAGCCTGTCTCATTACTGGATATGGGGATATCTCTTGCTGGATATGGGCCTGCCTATTACCTGGATATGGGGATATCTCTTGCTGAATATGGGTCTGTTTCTTTGCTGAATATTGGCCAGTCTCTTTGCTGGATATAGTAATATCTCTTTGCTGAATATGGGCCTGTCTCTATGCTGGATATGGGGATGGCTCTTTGCTGAATATGGGCCTGTCTCTTTGTTGGATATGGGGAATGTTTCTTGCTGGATATGGTGGGGTGTCTCTTGCAGGATATGGGGCTGTCTCTTGCTAGATATGGGCCTGTTGAAATCATCAGGAAGTGCCTCTAAGCTTACTTTGTTGCTGAATATTTCTAATGTTTTCTGCATTTTACTACATTGCTTTTTATTAACACATTTCATATAAATTACTGGTATAGCTCCCTCCAAATTATACTTAGTTACCTGTGCTCTAAAGGGGGCGGTGCTATGAGGTGTGTAGGGGTGGTGACAAGAGGAGGTCCTGGGGGTGGTTCTAGGGGGTGGGTAGGGGGCAGAGACAGGCATGGCCTAGGGGAGGAGGGGTGAGTTCCTGCACCTTTTCTCCGATAAAAAAAGCCCTGGTTACATGGATGTACACTGAGTCTGGCTGTATGATGGTCACTACCTGTACATAGCTGTCCATGTAAACAAAATACCTCCAGGGCCTCCATTTCTCTCTGCATTTCTCTTTAGTATTGTAATCGGTAGAGGTCAGTTTCCCCATGCAGAGTATTTCTTGATTTTAGATTATTACAGTGACCTAGGTGGTGGTTGTGTTTAAATCCATAACACAGAAATGCAGGCTCTTGCCATGTTCACTAAATGGATTGTGAGAGAGGCTTTGTATTTTTCGATGAGTTTCTCTGTCAGGTGGAGGTTGAAGTTCTCATTTAAGTCAACTGAAGTTAAGTGTTTAATCATGGATGTCACATACTCCCTAAACCTTAATTTAGGGCAATACCAGAAGACATGAGCAATTCGCCCACTGCCTCGAGGTATCCTAGATTTTCAGTACTATTTTATGAAGAAGGTATCAGACCTGATACCACCTGGATAAGATCTTGTAACTTATTTATTGGTACCTCTTTGCAAAGAATGATTTATGGGAGAGATGTAAGATCTTGTCTATATGCTTCTATGTATAAGTCACTCCTAGGCCTGATTCCCACTGATTAATACATTTTGAATTCAGGGCCTCAGAGGAAGCGGTTGATAAAACCTTAAGTAAGCTAGAGCATGTGCCTAGTTGGTTTGCCCTTCAGGCATATGGATTCGTACTGTCCTAAAATTCCAAAGAAAGTGTCTAAGCTGTATGGTGCTACAAAAGTCCAGGGATGGGTCTGATCAGGAAAAGAGTCGCTTAAGATTTCTATTACTTTAACCGAGTATAAAATCTTGGTGTCCAATGATAGGTGTCATGGGCAATGTAGTGGGAGAAATAGTGGTAGTCCTAAAGGCAGTTTTTGTTACTTGTAAGGTGCTATCAATCAGCTGGTGAGCTTGTGTAAGCCGTGTACCGGGGTGGGCTCCCCAGGATACAGTGAAGTCACGAACCTCAACACCAGCTTTTGCCACAACAGAATTTTACTTAGATGTGGCAAATAAACACAACCACAAATGCTGGAAACATACAATAAATTTACATACACCCAGCCCAAAGGCTTGTGCTGCACAGCACGGCGCCTTCTGATGGATGAAGGTAGAAAGTGAAGTAATTTACCTGCTGACGGGCACAACTAAGCTGCCACACCTTACCTGTTATTACCCTAAAAGAGCAGGAATCAGTGTATGGGTGTATGGTATGGGACAGCCTGCGGTGCAGCACAACAGCTTACAATTTTACACAAATCTACAGTATTCCCCCTCCCATAACTGGTCCTGTAGCACGTGCCTGAGTATTCCTTCTGAGCAAAACGCCAGTCTGGCTTGAATTTGTGGGATTTTATCAGCTCTCCAATGTGAAATGTCACTTTAAGTTGTGGAGTCCTTCCAATAATCAGTAACAACACTTGTGGCCTGACACAAACAGAGATCCTAACTAACTAACTATAGGCCTGACCTCAGTCTCTAGGTGCCAACACTGAAATGAGGTGCGTGCACGATCTTACCGACCCGAGTCTGCTTTGCATCCGCTGGTGACTCTGAACAGAACAAATGTCTCTCCAACAAGCATGCGGTATCACAGTATATGCTGCTTAGTTCCTCTGCTCTCATCAGTATTCCTGGCAGCAATCTTCCTTTCTCTGAACGGGATCAGGGTCTTGGACACAATCAACTTCACTTAGCTGCAGCTCTGGTTACTGAGGGATGCTTTCACACCTAGATGTCCTCAGATTCTCAGCTCACAGGGCCCCTTATTCACCATGCTCCAAAACATGGCTTCTCTCTCTCCTTCCTGTTCTCTCTCTGCTCTGTGTGAAAACCCCACCTCTTCATGAATATACAAATATCTATGCAGTCTGAGGCTGTGTTAGAAAAACAGTAACATCTTGTGGCTAAACCGCAGAATGTCAGTCAAAACATTTAATTAACTCCACACAATAATTTACTTCCACACCAGTGTTCAAACAATGAGAGCTGTTTCCCCATCTCACACTTGGACCTCTGGGGGAACCTGGGTCAGCAACCAAAGCTCCCTATGTAAGGGGAGTTAAAAAATACACATAGAAATGGAAAAGCACTTGTAAGTGTAGATGGAAATGACACAAGAAATATATTATAAATAAAGTATTACTCACCTTAGTGAGTTGCTGTCATACATTTTATGTGTATTCCAGTTGTATAGACTTAATCTAGGGGAGGTGGCAGCTCCCCTATCACCAGCCATTTCCTATTCCAGGTGCTGTAGTATGTCTTTTGTTCATGACCTTAATCAACAGTGCAGATGGGCTTGTGGTTAGTGGTTTGAATCTAAAGCACAACAACTTGGAAACTGCATTTATTTTGTTTTCAATGACTTATTATTTTCTTGGAACAAGATACCATTTCTTCTTCAGGAATGCAGATGACAACACTTAAACAAAAAAAAAACCTTAGCTGACACCCTCAGGCTCTAATAGATCTAACCAGACTCCCCTCCGTGAGTACTCTCCGGGAGTCCTATGGTTTGAGGATTGTTTACTCATATGTGAAATATTTGGTGCAATGGATCACCTGTATTATGTGAGTGGCCATTGTATAATATAATAAATTGTCAGTTTCTTTAAACGATAAAGCACTATTGGTTTGCTTATGTTTTTCCTATATGTGTGCTAGCGGAGGAGAAGGAAGGAGCTGAATCAGCAGCGAAGGAGAGTCTTGATAGAGAGTCTTGACCAAACCTAATTGTGCGGTCAAAAATCTCAGATGAGAGCACAACTGGTGTTGGTGTTGGTGAAGACACATTGTATATGTTAAAAAGAAGATTTGAATGGCACAGATCATCATTAATATTGAAAGAATCACGATATGGAGATGGACTTTATTATTTAGTATTTTTGTGTTTAAATTTTGTAATTCTTTCACATTGGAATTTTATATACATTATTGGTTAACATTAAGAGAAGCGCAGCACGATTATTTTATGTTTTTTTAGCACATTTTTATGAGTATGTGTAGGTGTGAGTAGCTTTTCTAATTTAATTTAATTTTTATTTTAAATTAAATTTTTTGGGGATTGCTCACAGGATTTCACATTTATAATTGTTATTTCACTCCACAACTTTTAGTGGAGAGACGTATGAAAAAACACCAGAAAAAATGCCTGACAAAAGCTCCAAACAACACTTGAAAGTAGGATGCTTAGGTGTGAATGTCAACTAAATATAGTGGCTACAGTTCTATACTTCGGAGCACAGAGGAGCAATGGAGACACCTTTGGACAGCATTTGGGTGGGCTTCACTAATAAATTACAATTGAACTCCAGCTAAGCCTTTTTAAGCAAAAGGTTTTTTTAGGGTAAAGATTTCACATAAATAAATAAAAGCTGACCATTGTAAGCACCCTTTGCAGTGTTAAATGGTTTGCTTCAACCCTCTAACTGCTGCTTTGTCTGGACAGCTTGGTCTGTTAAGCACTTCCAGACCGGACACTTTTACCCCCTTCCTGACCAGGGCAATTTTCAGCTTTCAATGCTATCACACTTTGACAATTGCGCGGTCATGAAACACTGTACCCAAATGAATGTTTTACCATTTTTTTGAGACAGATAAAGCTTTATTTTGGTGGTATTTATTCACCACTGTGATTTTTATTTTTTTTGCTATGTAAATGAAAAAGTCCAAAAATTTTTAAAAAAGGGTTTTTTTTATAAAATTTTGCAAATAAATAATATTTCATCATAAATCTTGGCCAAAATTTATTCCGTTATTTTTTTGGTAAAAAAAAAATCCAAATTAGTTTATAGCCAAAAATTATAATTTTTAAACATTTTTTTTACATTTTTATTAAATTTTTTTATATATTTTTTTTTTTTTTACATACTGTCACCCTAGCAGTACAGTGTCACCATGGTGACACTGTACTACTTGTGAGGGGTGATGAAGATTTTTTTTTTTTTTTACACTGATTGCTTTCACACCCATATAGGATGTAAAAGCAATCATTTCTCTTTCTCTCTGTCTGCATTTTTGCATTTATTGAGAAGTACTGAGTGAGCTGTGATTGGTCACAGCTTGTCACATGGTACAAGGCTGTTGTGAATAGCCTTGTATCATGTGACCTCTGTGATCATTCACAGATTTCACACGTAGTAAGCAATGATGTCACAAGTGACATCTTGCTTACTACTTTGCATGTGATCACTGATTGGCCAATCAGTGATCACATGATCGGGACCTCGTGCAGAGGTCCCGTCCGACGATCTGTGTTTCACTGTGTCCGGAGGACACAGCGGGCACCGGATCGTGGTGCTGCGCGCTCCCAGGGAGCGCGCACAAGCAGGGTGTGGGGAGGCCATTTATAAACGGCCACCCGACCCTGCAGTGCCACCGTCCGGCCGTTTATATACAACGGCCGGTCGGGAAGTGGTTAAAGGAGGTTGAAAAATAAGACTTATTGGCTGGATTGCCATATGAAAGAGGGAAAAAAGACAAACAACAAAAACAAAGGCAGCCACACATCTAAAAATTGGGAATCTGCAATATATTCAATTTTTGTTTTGGGGTATAATACTGCTTTAAAGTCTTAAAATAAGATGTTATGTTATAATTGTAAAATAACCTTTACAGTGTATTGATCATATATACTCAAATGTTTCTCATAAAAATCTATTATTTTTGATCTATAAAAGAACTAGAAAGCTATATAACTAAACATAATTTTATCTTACCAGAAAAAAAATTATTTTATTATATTGAAATTGTTGAAATGTAGATATGCAATGGGGTGGATTAACTAAAGGCAAAATATGAGTTGCACTCATTTTCCTTAGTAAATGTATATGTGGTAAAGCTTCACTTTGTAAATAGTACCCAATAAGGTGCAAGAAAAATAATAAAAATAAAAAATAAATACATTTTTTGCTTGCACATGATTGGAAAATGGAAATCAGCAGACCTTTACCGCATTTACAAAGCTCTGGGGAAAATGAGTGCAGCTGCACTTGCGAGGTGCACAGCCTATTTGCCTTTAGTAAATCAACCCCAATGTCTATAAAATATATGTAAACCATTATCCATTAAAATATATCTGGTTACCAAGCCCTATAAAATGTGTACTCAGTCACATATCAGTAAACAAGAATCTTAATTTATTTTATTCTTTATGTTTGGAGGATCATTTTTAGAACCTATCATTAAGTTAATATCATTAAAATACCTTGAGCCTGACCCAAATTTCCAAGTAAAGTTTGCTTCCAAGAACTCTCCAGAAGGGGAGATGAGATATTGGAACTGACTCCTGTTGGAAGGGAAAGTTTTTTTTTTCAATGCTAATTAGGTAATTAGCAAACTTAAAATTCAGCTTGATAAAGAACCTGTTTTAAGACAACTGCCTGGTCAGTTAAAAAATAAACTACTAATTGCAAGTAGACATAAAAATTACATAATTTGACAAACAAAAAAAGACTGACAATTTTGAAAAAATCAAACAATATTTGTAACTTTTATTCTTATATTTTTAAATGTATTATGTTACATGTCTTTGCTAAAAACAAATCCCCATAAGTGTATATTAATTGGTTTACATGAAAGTTATAGTGTCTACAAATGGTGGTATGTATATATATATATCCCAGTATACTGGGATTTTCATTTTTTTTTATACTAGTAATGGTGGCGATCAGCGACTTATAGCAGGAATGCAGGACTGCAGAACTGCGGTGGGCATTCTGACTAACTGCCACTGACATCTCCAGTGACACTAATACAGTGATCAGTGCTTATAAAAAGCACTGACACTGTACTAATGATACTGTATTAAAATCTGGGGTGATCAAAGGGGTAACTTTGTGTGTGAGGGAGTGATTAGACTGTGTATTGTGTTGTGCTTTACTAACGAGACCTGCTGCTTTCTATCTCTCTGTATAATGTCCATGCTGACAGGAGGGAGACCTGTGCTGTTTACACACAGATCTTTCCCCGCTCACCTTCGTTGGCGATCACCAAGTCCCGGCCAGAAATCGTCAGCTGGGACCCGGTGATTGACATCTTCAGGAGGCAATAGCAGTGCGGGAAGGGCAGTGTGCACATTCCCTGCCTGGAAATGCAGTCACGTATATTTGTGTGATTTTGCACAGAGCGGCAGCTACGGGGCGATCATCAAGCGGTTAATGAATAGCCAAAAAAAGATAAGTAGATGGAATGTGCTACAGAGAACAGTTGGTTGAGAGTGAAGAATTGGATGACTTCTAGGCTGGAGTCACTGTCAAAAAATTACATTATCATTATAGAGGATTGATATAGCTCCAACAGTTTATGTAGCGCTTTACAACATGAGGGCAGACAGTACAATTGCCTCTTTGACAATAGCACTACCATAAGAGGCATGTGCCAATGCAAAAAAAAGAAAAAAAAGTAGAGCATAAAGAAAGTCCTTGTTATGTGTGTAGCACTACGCCCCTAGGAGTTGCTAAGATTTGGGTCCCCCTATAGTCCTGCACAGCCAGACAACACGCATTTCCTTCCAGACTTGTACTCCAGAGACAGTAAACAATCCTTCAAATCTGTTTTTTGGATTTTATTAGGGGATGATAATTTGGATGGGGATGAGGGGTACATGGGATGCCCAAGGAACTGTAAAACCGAGGACAACTTCTTGAAACTATGTACAAGTAGTCAGAAGGGTTTACTCTTCTTTTCTTGGAGAGCTAATCAGTCTTTCCTGGTGTATTATTGTTATTATACAGGATTTATATAGCACCAAGTTTACACAGCGCTTTACAACATAAGGGCAGACAGTACACTTACAATGCAAATTAATACAGGAGGATTCAGAGGGCTCTGCTCGTTAGAGCTTACAATCTAAGAGGGAGGGTAGTAGCTATGGGGGTGGGCTAATGGACAAAATACATGTACATGTAATACTTGTTAGGTCGGGGCAGGATAGGCCTCTTTGAAGAGATGAGTTTTCAGGGATAGTCTAAAAGTGGACAGAGATGGAGATAGCATTGGAAAAGGGAGTTCCAGAGGATGAAAACAGCTCTGGAGAAATCCTGGAGGCAAGCATGGGAGGAGGTGACAAAAGAGTTAGAGAGCAGGAGGCCTTGGGAGGAATGAAGAGAACAATTTGGTTGGTATTTTGAGACCAGGTTAGTGATGTAACTAGGGGCTGAGTTGTGGATGGCTTTCTAAGTTGTAAGTATCTTGAATTTTATTCGTTGGATGAGCGGGAGCCAGTGGAGGGATTAGCAAAGAGGGGTGGCAGACACTGAGTCAGTCAGTGGAAGGGGCGCATCGTGGAGGAAATATCATGAGCTCAGTTTGGATAGATTAATTGTCAGGAAGTGATGTGTCATCCAGACTGATATATGTCTGTTAATAGATTAGTGATGCATGAGGAAACTGATGGAGTGAGCCGAGGGGTAGAGAGATTTGGGTGTCATCAGCATAGAAATGGTATTGAAAGCCATGGGAGGCAAACAGTTGACCCAGAGAGGAGGTGTAGATTGAAGAATAGGAGGGGGTCCCAGAACAGAACCTTGAAGAAACCCAACAGAGAAAGAAAGAGGAGAAGAGGAAGTAGACTTGTAAGTGACACTGAAGGTGCGGTGTGATAGGTAGGATGAGAACCAATGAAGGGTCACGGAGACCAAAGGAGTAGAGTTTTTTTTTTGAGGAGGGAGTTGTCCACTGTGTCAAAGGCAGAAGAGAGGTCCAGGAATAGGAGTAGAAAACAGTGTCCATTGGTTTAATCCATTAGTAGATCATTTATAAGTTTGAGGAGAGCAGTTTCCATGGAGTGGTGAAAGCAAAATCCAAACTGAAGGGGATCAGGAAGGTTATTCTCAGTGAGGCTCTGCTGGTTGTAGACCAGGCGTTCAAGGAGTTTGGAGGAAAAGGGAAGTAAGGAGATGGGTCATAGGTTGTTAAGATTGGAGATGTTTAGTGAGGGCTTTTTAAGTATGGGGGTGACTAGTGCATGTTTTAGAGAAATGAGGAAGATGTCAGAAGAGAGGAAGAGATTGAAGATGTGAGTTAGAGAGTGTAGGACAGAGCCTGAGGGTGACCGTAGCATTTGTGACAGCACAGGGTCCAGGGGGCACATAGTTAGGTGGGAGGTTGTAGTAGTGGGGTTGAATACGGGAAGTAGTGATTGCCCCTGTGGATGTGGAATGTTAAGTAAGGGAGGTATCTGCACATCAGAGATCTCCTCACGAATTGTATCGATTTTCTTTTTGAAGTGATTGGCGATCTCCTGGGCAGTAACTGAGCTAGTGGGTGGAGGCAGTGGAGGATGAAGAAGAGAGTTGAAGGTAGAGAAGAGATGATGGGGACTGGATGAGAAAGTGTTAATGAGAATAATGAAATAGGTCTGCTTGGCAGTGTGGAGGCAGGAGTAGTATTTCCGGAGGGCAGATTTTTATTGGTTGAAGTCATTCTAAGACTTAGTCTTATGCCGCAGACACTTAAGAGCGCAGCTATGTTTTTTGAGACCTCTGGTGTCATCCGTTTGCCAAGGTTGTAGGGGTCGGGGCCTGACTGTGCATGTAATGAGGGGGGCGAGCTTGTCTAGGGAGGAGGACAGTGAACTGTTGTAGACAGAAGTGGCTAGATCTGGACAGAACAGGGATTATATTTTGTCATAGAGGTGGTCAGTAGCAGAGTAGAGAAGAGAAGAATTGAGATGGTAAAGGTTTCTATGGGTAACTGTTAGGTGGTTGGAGGGAAGGGAGATGGGAGACAGGGAAAGAGTGAATCAAATAAGGTGGTGATCAGAGAGCGGGAGAGGGTTGTTGGAGAGGTTAGAGAATACAAGGTCAAGGGTATTGCCATTGGAGTTAGTAGAAGTCTGTATCCATTGCTTCAGGACAAAAGAGGAGGCTATATTAAGAAATTTAGAAGTAGCAGGAGTGTTAACATTAAAAAAGATATTGAAGTTGCAGAGAATGATTGTGTACCACCTCAGACCCCAAATGAAATCTCCTCTTCACCCAGCTGCCTGAAGGAATCCTTGGTCAACAGGTCCCAGAAGCTTCCACCTTATATGAAAGCAGTTCCAGATGGGGGCTAGTCGGGTTTCCCACATGAATGTCCTTTCCCCTTATCTGGCCCAGGGGGTGTGGGGTTTCTCACTCAGTCTCTCCTGCAAGCTTGTGGGTTGGTGTTTGCCTTCAGGCCTTACACTGGGCTGGCTCATTCCTTGCTTCCCAGGCTGTCTTCTCTCAGGGGACAGTGAGGCTCTGAGATCCTCCCTGTAGGTAGGCCCCTCTCCTGGACCACCTCCCAGGCTCCACACTCCATCCTGCTTAGTCCAACTTCCACCCAAACTCTCCTGCTGCTGAGTAGGCTCAGTCACTCTTAACCACTTGCCTACTGGGTACTTCTACCAGGCCAATTTTCAGCTTTCAGCACTGTCGCACTTTGAATGACAATTGCGCAGTTATGCAACATTATACCCATTTTTTTCTCACAAATAGAGCTTTCTTTTCGTGGTATTTACTCGCAGCTGGGTGTTTTACTTTGCGCTATAAACAAAGAAAGAGGAAAAAAAAATTTGGAGAAAAAAAGTTTCTTTGTTTCTGTTATAAAATTTTGCAAACAGGTAATTTTTCTCCTTCACTGATGTGTGTTGATGAGGCTGCACTGATAGGCAGCACTGTTGGGCACTGATAGGTGGCACTGATAGGCAGCACTAATGAGGTGGCATGGATAGGCAGCACTGATAGGCAGCACTGAAAGGTGGCACTGATAGGCGGCACTGATGAGCTGGCACTGACAGGCGGCACTGCTGGACACTGACTGGCGCAACTGCTGGACACTGACTGGTGGCACTGCTGGGCTGCACTGATGGGCACTGCTGGGCACAGGTGGGTGCAACTGGTGGGTTACACTTCTGGGCACTGATCATCAGTGCCCTGATGATCGGTGCCAATCCCTGCTCTGAAAACTTCTCGGTAGTACCTTCCTCACGCTCTGACAGCATGAGGAAAGTGCAGCAGAGAACCGGAAATTGCATTTTTCGATGATCAGCGTGTCATTGGACACGGCTGATCACGTGGTAAAAGGCCGCTGTGATTGGCCTTTTATGACATCACGTGATCAGCTGTGTCCATAGGACACAGCGATCATGGAGATCGATGGGTGCGTGCCCCCGGGGGAGCGCAGGAGAGCGTGTTCTGGGAGGATGTCATATGACGCCCTCCCAAAACTGGCCGGCCACAGTGTAGCCGTCATTCGGCTATCTGTGGTCGGCAACAACTTAAGGGTTGTCCTGACCCCATGCCAAGCCTCCTGCTTGAGGATTTGCCAGGATCCCTTGAGAGTGCAGCCACTCCTCACCCCCACCCACTGAATTCTAGAGGCTTCTCCAACTATCTAGATCAGGGGGAAGTTCCAGAAAGCTGGTCTGCAGAGCCTTTGAGCCCTGACCAATATTTGACCCCCTCTGACTGGTTCACCAGGCTGCTAGTCAGCCTCTAACTAAAAAACAATCATCTAGCTCCCTCTAGCTTCCTAGGATGGTGTTACAAGTGGTTTTGAGTGCAACATAAAAAATGATAATATTTTAAATTGTAGGCTTAGGGGATACCTTAAAACTGTAGTGTTATGAAACCGTGCCATTTTTGTGGAACGCCTCAATGACAGTGAGTTTTGGCTAAGCATATTTTAAAGAATATGTTTCCCCAGCATTTCATATTCCTGATATGTGTCTATGTACCACATACTTGTGTTAAAAAGTATCCTGTTCTCTCTGTTTTGTTCCCTGTGAAATACCTGGCGATTCTGTCAGTCTCTCTGCTTTCCCATTTCAAAATGACCACACTAGGCTTAGCACATCTATCTAAGCATGGTCAGTTTTCTGGCTGTGCTGGGAGAACAGCCTGTCTGTCCTCCAATGGCCAAGACTTGAACTACACACCGGCTCCTTGCTCCGCTCAGCCATTCATTGGAAGGATCATTATTGTACTGCTCCTTCTCCATCTCTACTTCTCTAAGCCCCTTAGGTAGCTGAGAACAGAGATTATGTGATTATTTATGGAAAAAAAAGTGTCTATCTATCTATCTATCGATCTATCTATCCACACACACAAACATGTTGACTTTAATTTCTATTTTAAACTGAATGGGTTGTTTTACAAGGTAAGGCTTCATGTATACTATAAGTATGAAATGTATTTATATTTCTTTTAAAATGAGCTGCTTGGCGTACATACAGTAGCAGCAACTGAGTTTGATTTTCAGTTTAATAAACATTTTTTAGGTAGTTTTCGCAGCAAGAAGTAGTACTAAGCTTGCTTTGACTGGAAAATGTAGCAGCCACAACAGATTTAAAAGTGTCTTTTTAAAGTTTTGAGCTAAAGCCCTCAGGTATTGATGGTGATGGTATACCATGATTGTATAAACTATAGTTTGTGTGCTCCTTTTCTTGGCATGGCTAATAGGCGAGGATTGAGCTGAAGCTGGAACTTTTGCATACTATCACAATGGCTTCAGCCTGAGCTGGGTATAGACTTTGACCATCTTAAAAGGTTACAAAAATATCAAACAAAAAACGCACTCCCCCCAGCCTCCTACCCCCCAACTCTTTAAAAAAATGTTCAAACTGTACCTTTGGGTATATTTCAGTAGAAATTGGTCAGCAGCAGGACAGTACATAAACCTTTAAATAGGCTGCAAATAAAGAAAGACAAGTCAGGTTTTTTTCACCAATAAAACTTGGTGTAGCATCTGAGACATAGTAGCCAAAAATATTTTTCAGCAGCAGGGCAGTATGTAGGCTTTATTTTGGAAATGTGGTAGGTTTTGACTTACAATAAAATTGAAGCATCTGAGACAGTAGCCCATAAAATTGACCAGCAGCAGGACAGTATGTAAGCAAATTCAATAAGGCTGCAAAGAGGGAGAGTTTGTTTTATTTTGCTTCATTTTGCAATAAAAAATTGATTAAAACATCACAGTAGCCAAAAAAATTTCAGTAGCAGAAGAGTGCTTGAGCACTTGATTAGGCTGAAAATTGTGCCACACAAAACAGCTGTTTCTGTATAATAAAAAATTTGACTTTTGCAGCCAGGATCGAGTTGCGGAAAAATTGTGCAACACCATGAAGGTACATGACCTGCATGGGTCACAATATTTGACACATAATGCACGGTGTTTCCCTGAAAAAAGAAACAGGGGAGAAGTGCCAGAAGGTGGCAATGGTGGTGGCCATACATTTTTATTCTAGGCAGCACAAAAATAAAAACCTAACTCAGCTGCATTCCCAACAGGAGTTTGATGGTTCTCTGTTTACCCACAGTTCACTCATTTTTATGAATGTCAGATGCTCCATGCTGTAGGAGGACAGGCAGATTTGTCACTCTGTAATAATTCTCCTGCTGCATTGAAAACTCTCCTACACTTGCAAAAGGACAGGCAAGTTATTCCACTGCATATTGTAATCTATGTGATCCTTTTTTAATATCCATTTTAAAAACAAATTTGCATCAGAAGACTGGAGCACCACACCGTGATGATGTAATAAAAAAAAACTGGTTTTATTCCAAACATGTAATGACCATAATAGCCAACATACTTTGGGGGGGGGGGGGCATACTTTACTACCTTTATCAGGGCTACAATATGATATAAAAATATAACATCATTAAATTTTCCTTGAGTTGTTGTGCCATCATGGAGGAAAGCAAATGTAAATGAAACCTATGTTTTTATACTGTGGAAAGTCCCACATGTATCTTGGCCAACTGTGCTAACAGAAATATCTACAAACTGAAAGGGAACAAAATGTCTTCTTCTGATTGGAATCCTTACAGGTGGTAGAAACATCTTGGAAATAGGGCCAAGAGCTTTGGTCTGAAGTGAGATTAAGAAAACATTGTCATTGTTTGGAGTGTTCTGTGTTCCAGCCCTCAGGTCAAAACAGTGTCGATATGTAACAGAAGCACTGACTATGCACCCTGGGTGAACTATATTTGGTAAGGAAAAGATAGGAAAGACATGATGGGAGCATGTCTGGGTCTGTTTCTGGAGGAGCAGGGGGCCTGAGCCAGAAGCCAATCAAGGCAGAAGTCAACCGGTCCAGCAGGTGTGCTGGGACTGGAAAAGCTAAAGCTGTAACTATACAATTGGAATAAAAAGGTAGGATTTATTGTTGCTACAATTGCAAAATGTAAACTATTACTGCTTATCATATCATTATTAGGGATGAAGTTTAGGTTTGGGTTGACAGAGAATTAAACCCAAACTCTAGCTTTTTGAGGTTTGCTGAATGTATGTATTAAATGGTCAGATTTAGCCTGCTGCACCTGGAAGTGATTCATTTAGTAGTGGTATCATCACCACCACTAAATAAATTACTTTCTGGCCCACAAACCAGAATTTTTGAAATGGTAAACGAGCCAGGGGGTATCCTTTGTTACAGTATGTCACTGACCATATTTACTCCTAGATTGTAAGCTCTAACGAGCAGGGCCCTCTGTTTCCTCTTGTACCAAATTGTATTGTAACTGTAATGCCTACCTTAATTTTGTAAAGCGCTGTGCAAACAGTTGGTGCTATATAAATACTGTATTATAATAATAATAATAATATTTGACCAATTATGTCAGCCCGCATCTCCAATTGGTTTGTTAATATTAAGCTACTAGCTGGGGAGATGTAATTGTGTCAAGAGTCTGTTGAGAGCCGGATCTTTATGCACAGGTCGTCATGTTTGCCTTATAGGGTCATCAGGTCTTAGCAGATAAATCTTCTTGCTGCAGGAGGTGATTTTATTTACACCATGGGACATTTTTTTTTAAGGGTTCAGGAAAGGACTTTGTCATGGGTGTGGGTGTATTAATTTACAATTTCCTTTTTTCCCATAAATGGGTAACAAGGAGTACTATTAGGTACCCTTACTCATTACGGTAAGGAGGAGATAGATATGTGGGTCCCTCATTTTTTTTTAAAGATGCATCACCTTGCCAAAGATCAAAGAAAGGAGTCTGGTATGGGGTTTTGTGTGTCCCACATCCTTTTTTCCCCTCAAATCTATGCCAAACCCTTATTAAGGAAAGATGTGAGTCTGGGATGGACTTTTAAAAGGAAGCTGCTGCAGGTCAGCCAGGATTGTCAATATACTGTGGCTGTGCTAGAATGACAGACTCCCGTATGCATGCATGAGATGACATCATTTCACCACAAGCTCAAAATCCAGCACCCAGAAATAGTCAGGGAGAAGATGACAGTGGCCACTGAGGGATTAACCATTGCATGGCTGGAATAAGGGGATGAGTACTTCTTTGTTTGATTCCACTTTAAGCCTGCTGACCATGGAAGTAGTGAATTATGGATTCAAACAGGTTCTCAACTAAACAGACTTGGCACATGCAAATTTGAACCTGGTGGATTTGCCTACAAAAAAAATGTTGGAGCGAATATGGACCTCACACCTAAAGCCCAATGTCTTTTGCTAAACTTCCCATCCACTCTTTCTCTCAGGTCTCTGCAACCTATAAGGTTTATTGCTCTGTTGTACAATATTGCAGATAGTAAATGTTAGGAGGGCGAAAAAAATACTCTTACACAGAAAGTGTGCAGAGGACACATGACAACTCTAAATTTCTAACAGGATATTTGTTGGGGGTTTTTTGCACTTCTCAAACAGATATGAAAATGATTTCAGTGTATATGTAAAAGGGAGCAAATAGAAGTTCACTGTCAGGGTTTACACACTCTTTTAAGTGTAACTGCATTGCATCTGAGTACCACAAACCACAAATTCATTTTAAATATTTAAAGCAAACTCACTCATCCATCCATGTCTCCATGCTTTATTTTGCTGAGAAATAATTAACCACTTCCTGTCAGGACACTTTTACCCCCTTCCTGTCCAGGGCAATTTTCAGCTTTCAGCGCTATCACACTTTGAATGACAATTGCGCGGTCATGCATCCAAAAATTTTGAAAAAAAGTGTTTTTTTTTAATAAAATTTTGCAAATAAATAATATTTCATCATAAATCTTGGCCAAAATTTATTCCGTTATTTTTTTAGTAAAAAAAAATCCAAATTAGTTTATAACCAAAAATTATAATTTTTAAACATTTTTTTTTACATTTTTATTTTATTTTTTTATATTATTATTATTATTATTATTATTTTTTTTTTTACATACTGTCACCCTAGCAGTACAGTGTCACCATGGTACTGTACTACTTTTGGGGGGTGTCGAAGATTTTTTTTTTTACACTGATTGCTTTTACACCCATATAGGATGTAAAGCAATCATTTCTCTTTCTCTCTGTCTGCATTCTTGCAGTCATTGAGAAGTACTGAGTGAGCTGTGATTGGTCACAGCTTGTCACATGGTACAAGACTGTTGTGAATAGCCTTGTACCATGTGACCTCTGATCATTCACAGATTTCACACGTAGTAAGCAATGATGTCACAAGTGACATCTTGCTTACTACTTTGCATGTGATCACTGATTGGCCAATCAGTGATCACATGATCGGGACCTCGTACAGAGGTCCCATCTGATGATCGGTGTTTCACTGTGTCCGGAGGACACAGCGGGCACCGGATCACGGTGCTGCGCGCTCCCAGGGAGCGCGCACAGCTAGAAAAGGCGGGTGCCGTTTATGAACGGCAACCCGCCCCTGGAGTGCCACCGCCCTGCCATTTATCAACAGCAGGCGGATGGCAAGAGGTTAAAACAAAACACCCCTGGCATTTCTGGCATTGGCCATCTTGAGTAAGGGCAGATGATTCATGTAGCAATTACTTCCTGGAATCCATCTAGACCTAGCTCAGGCATAGGCTGAGCTAAGAACCCTCCCTCCTCCCCTCCTGAAGATTCCTGGATTTATGCCATCATTTGCCTAGACATGGAAGCTAGGAAATAACTGAAGATATGATAAAAAAAAAGCTAAAGAAATGAACTATGATATCATTTCCTATCTATTTACTAATGCTATCAGAATAAGGATAAAAATAGTCCATTTTGATTAAGAGAGTGAAGTTCCGCTTTAAGTTCCATACTTAATACTTCATACTTTGGAGAAACATTAATATAGTTTATTTTTATTTAGCAAAATATGTTAATAGTTACACAAGCAACTTTGGGCATGCATCAAAAGATCCATCATGCAGTTTGGAAGTAATACAAAAAAGGAATGTTTTGGGTCTCACTCAATTCCTGCAGGGAAGATCGCAAGAAAGAGAGAGACGCGTTAAATAGCCGCCAGGCATGTGTAATTATAACAAGGGTGTACAAAAACAACACAGCCAGAACAAACTGCAAAGGAACCATCTCTTCCTTTTTACAGTCTGGGAAATTTATTTACCTGTCAGCTAATTTGGCTTGTTATGAAAGCTCTATACTATACAATGTGCATTTGTGCAATAATGAGAGTTCTTTAGCACCACATTATAAGTTGCTGGTTACAATAAGATAATGCAGGTAATCAGTCATGGATTTCAAAACATACACTATATACTGAAGATGAAAAGAGCTTTTCTCAGAAAAATAGATTGATAGAAAATATAAATATCATTCAGAAAGTTTTTCAGAAGTTGCTGTCTATGTTATTATAATGAAACTGTTTGTTCTTTTCAACAGTGGGACTTTGCGGGGGCTTCTTGCAGATAGCTTGGCTTCACATAGACGTCTTCTAATTGTAACAGTACTCACAGGTAACTTCTTTGATCTTCCTGGAGCTGATTGTTGGCTGAGTCCTTGCCATTTTGGCTATTCTTCTATCCATTCGAATGGTAGCTTTTCGCTTTCTTCCACGTCTTTCAGGTTTTGGTTGCCATTTTAAAGCATTTCCGAACATTTTAGCTGAGCAGCCTATCATTTTCTGCACTTCTTTATATGTTTTCCCCTCTCCAAACAACTTTTTAATCAAGGTACGCTGTTCTTCTGAACAATGTCTGGAACGACCCATTTTCCCCAGAATTTCAGAGAGAAATGCACTGTAACCAGCATGTACAACATTCACTGCCTTCCTTTCTTAAATAAGGGCAATCATTTCCACCTGTTTTTCAAAGAATGAATGACCTCACTAATAGAACTCCGCACTGCTATTATTTTGAACATGCCCCTTTCAATTAGTGATTCAATTACACAGAATCAGCAGCATTCATGTCATGACTGTTGGGTCTTTTGGATTTCTATTACTCTACTACACATGCTAGTAAATTATTTGCCATGTAGAAATATCATTTCTACCAAAAACAGTGATTGATCAGGTTAGTGATGTCTGACTGCTATTATTTTGAACACAACTGTATATATTGTGGCAGAGCATTCCAAAGGAACCCTGGGAAAGTCCTGTTCGGGTTTTATAGATCTCCCCGGTTCTTTACCTATACCTTTAGGGATCTCTGATATGAGGTCCAGTGCAAGGTTTACCTCTCTCTCTCAATGGGCGATTAAATCCACCTGGGACCTGTAGCCAGAGCTCTCAGCCTGGGTATAAGACAAGTCCTACCCTGCATCTGCACAATATGCTTAATGACACTTTTGTGGGGTTATTGCTCCCCCCTAATGTTTCCTTGGCAATGTCTAAGAGTCCCTTAGGGTGTCTCCCGTAGAGCAACTCAAATGAAGAGTACCCAGTAGAGGACTGGGGAACCTCCCTGATGGTAAACATTAAGTATGGAAGAAAAAAGTCCCAGTTTCTCCCATCCTTTTTCAACATCTATTTTAACATTTTATTAAAGCGTTCCACCAAGCCATCCGTTTGCAGGTGCTACATAGTTGTTCGCAACTGCGTCACCTTAAACAATTTGCACATTTCTCTGGTTTCCTGTGTCAATAATGGGGTGCCCTGGTCTGTAAGAACCTCCTTAGGAACCCTAACATGACTGAACACCATGAACAACTCTTTAGCTATGTTTTTAGCAGATACATTGTGCAGAGGAACTGCCTCAGTGTAACGGGTAGCATAATCCATAATTACTAGGATATATTAATGGCCCTGGGCAAAATTGGGCAGTAGACCCACAAGGTTCATGGCACTCCTCTCAAAGGGCACTTCAATAATGGGTAAGGGCACTGAAGGACTTCGGAAGTGGGGCAGAGGTGCTGAGATTTGACACACCGGACAAGACTGACAAAAATTCTCAATGTCTTTCTGTACCAGAAAAACCTGCGCACCACCCTTTCAGTGGTTTTCTCCACCCCTAAATGAACTCCTAGTAAGTGCCCATGGGCAAGTTCCAACACCATCCTTCTGTATGTCTTAGGGACCACCAACTGTTCAACAATTTCTTCATTCTTTTTGTATACCTGATACAATAAACCTTCATTGCTGCTGAAATGAGGAAAACAGGGCCTGTCCCCTGGTTCGACAGGTACATCATTAATCATCACTATATTTTCCCCTGGTAAGGGTAGGGTATTTTCTCTGCTCCATACAAAAGTTTTCCTTGTGTACCTTAAGGTCAGTAAACTCTAGTTGTGGGGACATCTTCAGGCTCCTCCAGTTCTCCCACCATTACTGTCAGGGATGTGGGTGTGACCAGAGATGTGTGTACTGACACAGGGAAACACAGGCTCCAGATATGGTATAAACAAGACAATTTATTAAGCTAACACAAATACATACAACAAGGTGAAACAAACCCAAACCTAAACTGGTATAGATACACAGGTACATACACATATAGAGCACAACATAGTCAGGCAGGCCGGGTCGATAACTATCGGGCAGGTAGGTACAGGAGGAGCAGGTGGAGAGAATGGTCAGGGTCACAAGCCAGGGATAAAACAGGAGAAGTCAGCAGAGGTCAGGATCAGGCAGGGTCGGCAACAAGTCAGGCAGAAACAGGAACAGGAATGCAGGTTACAAGGTACAGGGGCCCATGGAAAAACACACACCAAGGCACAGACTGCAGGTCTGGCCATCCCTTAAATACACCTGCAATCAGCCCCAGGTGATGGCTAATTGCCGAAGTGAACCTCTGGTTGTTGAGAGCACCCGCTGGCCAGCCGGCCAGCCCTGGTACTGCAGCCCACAAGGCAGGTGAGTCCCACCACTATTGGCAAGTCCATTCCTGACAGTACCCCCCCCCCAGGTGCGGCCTCAGGACGCTCCAAACAGTCCTAGCTGGGCAAAATGTTCCACTGCCCGGGTCCGGTGACTGGCGGGATATCAAAGACTGGCATATCGGGCTGGGCAATGGACGGAGGCACTTCGAGCTGGGCACCGGACGGAGGCACTTCGAGCTGGGCACCGGACGGAGGCACTTCGAGCTGGGCACTGGACGGAGGCACTTCGAGCTGGGCACCGGACGGAGGCACTTCGAGCTGGGCACCGGACGGAGGCACTTCGAGCTGGGCACCGGACGGAGGCACTTCGAGCTGGACACCGGACGGAGGCACTTCGAGCTGGACACCGGACGGAGGCACTTCGAGCTGGACATTGGACGGAGGCACTTCGAGCTGGACACCGGACGGAGGCACTTCGGGCTGGACACCGGACGGAGGCACTTCGGGCTGGACACCGGATGGAGGCACGTCGGGCTGGACACCGGACGGAGGCACAATAGGCTGGACGCCGGATTACCAGGCGGAGCAGCGGGCACTGGGCCACCAGGCGGAGCAGCGGGCACTGGGCCACCAGGCGGAACAGCAGGCACTGGGCCACCAGGCGGAGCAGCAGGCACCGGGCCCCCAGGCAGAGCAGCGGGCACTGGGCCGCCAGGTGGAGCAGCGGGCACTGGGCCCCCAGGCAGGGCAGCATGCACCGGGCCACCAGGCGGAGCAGCAGGCACCGGGCCCCCAGGCGGAGCGGCGGGCACCAGGCAACCAGGCAGGGCGGCAGGCACCGGGCCCCCAGGCGGAGCAGCGGGCACCGGGCCGCCAGGTGGAGCAGCGGGCACTGGGCCCCCAGGCAGGGCAGCAGGCACCGGGCCACCAGGCGGAGCAGCAGGCACCAGGCCCCCAGGCAGGGCGGCGGGCACCAGGCCACCAGGCGGAGCGGCGGGCACCGGGCCCCCAGGCGGAGCAGCGGGCACCGAGCCGCCAGGCAGAGCAGCGGGCACTGGGCCCCCAGGCAGAGCAGCAGGAACCGGGCCACCAGGCGGAGCAGCAGGCACCGGGCCACCAGGCGGAGCGGCAGGCACCAGGCCCCCAGGCAGGGCAGCAGGCACCGGGCCACCAGGCGGAGCAGCAGGCACCAGGCCCCCAGGCAGGGCGGCGGGCACCAGGCCACCAGGCGGAGCGGCGGGCACCGGGCCCCCAGGCGGAGCAGCGGGCACCGAGCCGCCAGGCAGAGCAGCGGGCACTGGGCCCCCAGGCAGAGCAGCAGGAACCGGGCCACCAGGCGGAGCAGCAGGCACCGGGCCACCAGGCGGAGCGGCAGGCACCAGGCCCCCAGGCAGGGCGGCGGGCACCGGGCCACCAGGCGGAGCGGCGGGCACTGGGCCCCCAGGCAGGGCGGCGGGCACCGGGCCACCAGGCGGAGCAGCAGGCACCGGGCCACCAGGCGGAGCGGCGGGCACCAGGCCACCAGGCAGAGCAGCAGCCACCGGGCCCCCAGGCGGAGCGGCGGGCACCGGGCAACCAGGCAGGGCGGCAGGCACTGGGCCATCTGGCTCGACAGCGGGCATCGGGTCACCAGGTACAACAGCGGGCACCGGGTCATCAGACATTGGATCGTCTTGCTTGACCGCGGGCACCAGGTCATCTGGCTCAACAGCGGGCATCGGGTCACCAGGCACGACAGCGGGCATCGGGTCACCAGGCATCAGGTCATCTGGCTCGACAGCGGGCACCGAGTCATCTGGCAAGGCAGTGGGCACCGAGTCACCAGGCATGACAGCTGGCTCTGAGTCAACTGGCACGACAGCGGGCATCGGGTCACCAGGTATGACAGTGGGCACTGGGTCATCAGGCATTGGATCGTCTGGCTCGACAGCGGGCATCGAGTCATCAGGCACGACAGCGGGCATCGGGTCACCAGGCATGACAGTAGGCACTGGGTCACCAGGCACAACAGCGGGCTCTGAGTCAACTGGCGGAACAGCGGGCACCGAGTCGTCTAGCAAGACTGCGGGCACCGAGTCATCTGGCAAGACTGCGGGCACCGAGTCATCTGGCAAGACTGCGGGCACCGAGTCGTTTGGCAAGACCGCGGGCACCGAGTCAACTGGCGGAACAGCGGGCACCGTGCTTCCTCCACACATGGGATGCCCCACCAATCTGGGAGTGATACTGCCACATTCCCCCAGCTCTCTGCCAAGAGGTCAAGGACTTGATCGGTAACATGACAAATGGGGCATACTACAGAGTGGGGTCAACTGGGAGAGCCGCAGTCCATGGGCTGCCCCATTTGTCATGCTGAAAAAGAAAGATGGGAGCCTACAGTTGTGTGGACTATCACAAGTTAATTTCCTGCACTAACCAAGATGCCTACCCACTACCCAGGGTGGAAGAGTCCTTTATGGCCCTGGGCCAAGCAAAGTTTTTCTCAACACTTGATCTGACGAGTGGTTACTGACAGATGCTATCCCACTTCAAGTACAAAATATTCTACAAACCAGGGAAGCTTAACTGGCATGCAGATGCACTTTCCCGATACCCAGTGGAGCGCCTAGGCGAGGATTTCAGCCTTAGCAGAGAAGATGTGGAGGTGTCCCCCTATCCTCCTCACTCCCACTTCCACCTGTACACTTGGGACTTCTGCCTGGGCCCCGAAGTGGCCACCAAAACTGCATATGCTGGAAAAGTGGGCCAAATCCAACAAGAGGACCCTGACCTTATACAGGTACAGGGCTTTCTGACTCAACGGTGCAAACCTTCCTCCCAGGAATTCCAGAGATTTTCTGACACCACCAGGACAATGGGATTGCCTCAAAACCCAAGGCAAAGTTCTTTATTGGCAGGCCCGCATCCCCACTGAGCACAGAGATATATTACAGATCATGTTTCCCCAGTCGCACATCTTCTAAGTCTCCAGGGTGATGCACTCTCTCAGAGCAGGAAAAAAGTGTGTTGGGAATGTGCCACCTGTACTGTTTACAAAGCTTTGGCAAAGAAGTTCACCCCAATATCCATTAAAACCTTGGAGCCCTGAATTAGTGAACTTGCTGATGATCTCCAGCTCTTTAACAGGGTTCTGTTATGCCCTGATCTTTGTGGACCACTTCACCAAATATGTTGTGATTGTGTCCACCAGGGATCAGACAGCTCAGACAATGTCCAAGTTTTTCTGGGAGCATGTAGTCCAGCAGTACAGTTGTCTACATGGACAATTACCTGAAAGGATTCTGATTAGGTGGTTTAGAGTTTTTTGCATGTGATGTTTGCATTACTGCTGTTTTACTTTGCTCTGTGTTTTGTTCAAAGCTGAGGACAGCATCTGTCAAAGGTGGGAGGAATTTTGGCAGGTGTGGTCTGCTTTCTCCACTGTAGGTGTTGCTCAACCAGAGTGGTACTGCAGGTGGACAGGAAGTCAAGAGAAACTTGGTTTCTCTATGGTTCCAGTGTCTCTTGGAGCATCCAGGTGTCCCTGGCAGTCATCCTTGGTCAAGCAGAGCATTTTTAGGTCTCTGCCCTCCAGGCTTTGGTGTGCATTGCAAAGTGGCTAGTGTAGGAAGGGATACCCCATCTGTAAGGGACAGCACTAGTGGTAGGGAAAGGTTCCAGAGGAGCAGGGAAAGCATATGGCTTAAGTCTACAATTCCTCAAACACCCTCTTGGGTTGGACCGGCATTGCCTCACTCCACCTCCCTCGCCATGTGCTGTCTACAACTTGAGCCTACCACCTCTGACTCTCCACTGCATTAACTGTGAGTTCCTGCTCTGTTCTGCAAGTTCTACAATATACCAGTTTCTGCATCTTGAGCCTCAGTGTTGTACCACGCTGATCCTAACCCACAGGTGCAGGCTGATTAGTTGGCTGACTTTAGTGGGAGTCTTAAGGGCAGGGTAGCAGAGCAAAAGCTTAGTCTACATATTTATTTTCCCCATGCCCACCATCCAGATTTATCAGGACCCAGCCAACAACCTGTGAAGAATTCAGTAGGTTGCTGTGGGACGGAGTGTCCTCATACTTGCTGTGGGACGGAGTGTCCTCATACAGTATGTAAGTTGTTCTTGTTCAATTTCTTTTTTTTAGTTTTCCAGAAGTACAGAGGTTACATGAGTACAATATAGAGTGTATGTTATGTAACAGTACATTGTGGAACACATAATGGTTTTTGCTGTATATCTGATGTAATGAAGGTCTACTTGCACCTTGCAAGGTACCATTGCAACCATTAGGCAAAAAAAGAAAAGAGGGAAGGTAGCAGGGTACAGGAATCAAAGATAATGTAAGGAGGGATACAAGGAATGAGTGGCCAGGGGGTGGGGGTTGTAGCAATCATGCATACAGAGATGGATGCGGTCCTCCATCTTGTTAAGGGTCTTCCATCTTCTATCATGTCCTACTCCCTCATCAGCTTTCCTCATACCCCCTCCCTCTCTGTTGAGCGACATGTGGTCTGGATAAGGCAGAGATCACAGGTGTCAAGCTCAGTGGGAGAGCTCCAGGGCTATAAACCTCAATTAGCTGGTCCCCAGATGTTTGCCAGACCCTTGCTAGTGAGGGCTCATTAAGCCATAAACCAAGCCCACACTGAACTTCAAGGCATTCCAAGGAGTCGTAAAAACAGACCTACATTTAAAAACTCACTTTTACATATAATTACTAGAGATGAGCGAATCGAAGTAGGCGAAGTGGAATTCGTTTAGAATATTAGGAAAATTTTGATTCGCGTCGAATCCGAAAATAAGCAGACTTCGGATGCGCGAATCGAAATTTTTCCTAAAATGGCGGCGACATGTGCGGCGATGGAGCGGGGATGTCTGGGAAGGCGCGCAGACAAGGCGCGCTGACCCATAATGCAATCATTCATGACATGTGATCGCATTAGCCAATCAGCAGCCAGCCAGCACAGTGTAATGGTCGAGCTATAAATGGCGGCCATTTTAGAATTCTCCATTTGCCTCCAGTCATTCAACAGAGGCAGACCTGGCTGTATGCAGGGAGAGAGTTAGGGACAGAGAAACGTTACTTAGGGACACAGAAACGTTAGTTAGGGCCACAGAATCGTTACTTAGGGCCATAGAAACGTTACATAGGGCCACAGAAACGTTACATAGGGCCACAGAAACGTTACTTAGGGACACAGAAACGTTACTTAGGGCCACAGAAACGTTACTTAGGGACACAGAAACGTTAGTTAGGGCCACAGAATCGTTACTTAGGGCCATAGAAACGTTACATAGGGCCACAGAAACGTTACATAGGGCCACAGAAACGTTACTTAGGGACACAGAATTGTTACTCAGGGACAGACACAGAATTGTTACTGAGGGACACAGATTTGTTACTGAGGGCCACAGAATCGTTACTTAGGGACAGACACAGAATTGTTAGTGAGGGACACAGATTTGTTACTAAGGGCCACAGAAACGTTACTTAGGGCCACAGAAACGTTATTTAGGGCCACAGAAACGTTACTTAGGGCCACAGAAACGTTACTTAGGGCCACAGAAACGTTACTTAGGGACACAGAATTGTTACTCAGGGACAGACAGAATTGTTACTGAGGGATACAGAATTGTTACTGAGGGCCACAGAATCGTTACTTAGGGCCACAGAAACGTTACTTAGGGCCACAGAATTGTTACTTAGGGACAGACACAGAATTGTTACTGAGGGCCACAGAATCGTTACTTAGGGCCACAGAAACGTTACTTAGGGCCACAGAATTGTTACTTAGGGGCAGACACAGAATTGTTATTGAGGGACACAGAATTGTTACTGAGGGCCACAGAAACGTTACTTAGGGCTACAGAAACGTTACTTAGGGCCACAGAATCGTTACTTAGGGCCACAGAAATGTTACTTAGGGCCACAGAAACGTTACTCAGGGACAGACACAGAATTGTTACTTAGGGACACAGAATTGTTACTCAGGGACAGACAGAATTGTTACTGAGGGATACAGAATTGTTACTGAGGGCCACAGAATCGTTACTTAGGGCCACAGAAACGTTACTTAGGGCCACAGAATTGTTACTCAGGGACAGACACAGAATTGTTACTGAGGGATACAGAATTGTTACTGAGGGCCACAGAATCGTTACTTAGGGCCACAGAAACGTTACTTAGGGCCACAGAAACGTTACTTAGGGCCACAGAATTGTTACTTAGGGACAGACACAGAATTGTTATTGAGGGACACAGAATTGTTACTGAGGGCCACAGAACCGTTACTTAGGGCCACAGAAACGTTACTTAGGGCCACAGAATTGTTACTTAGGGACAGACACAGAATTGTTACTGAGGGACACAGATTTGTTACTGAGGGCCACAGAAACGTTACTTAGGGCCACAGAAACGTTACTTAGGGCCACAGAATCATTACTTAGGGCCACAGAACCGTTACTTAGGGCCACAGAAATGTTACTTAGGGCCACAGAATTGTTACTTAGGGACAGACACAGATTTGTTACTGAGGGACACAGATTTGTTACTGAGGGCCACAGAAACGTTACTTAGGGCCACAGAAATGTTACTTAGGGCCACAGAAACGTTACTTAGGGCCACAGAAACGTTACTTAGGGCCACAGAATTGTTACTCAGGGACAGACACAGAATTGTTACTGAGGGATACAGAATTGTTACTGAGGGACACAGAACCGTTACTTAGGGCCACAGAAACGTTACTTAGGGCCACAGAATTGTTACTTAGGGACAGACACAGAATTGTTACTGAGGGACACAGATTTGTTACTGAGGGCCACAGAAACGTTACTTAGGGCCACAGAAACGTTACTTAGAGCCACAGAAACTTTACTTAGGGCCACAGAAACTTTACTTAGGGCCACAGAATTGTTACTTAGGGACACAGAATTGTTACTCAGGGACAGACACAGAATTGTTACTGAGGGATACAGAATTGTTACTGAGGGCCACAGAATCGTTACTTAGGGCCACAGAAACGTTACTTAGGGCCACAGAATTGTTACTTAGGGACAGACACAGAATTGTTACTGAGGGACACAGATTTGTTACTGAGGGCCACAGAAACGTT
The DNA here is from genome assembly GCF_062004578.1 of Staurois parvus. Taxonomy (NCBI): domain Eukaryota; kingdom Metazoa; phylum Chordata; class Amphibia; order Anura; family Ranidae; genus Staurois; species Staurois parvus. Next base: position 1,208,252 of record NW_028318304.1, read on the forward strand.
ACTTAGGGCCACAGAAACGTTACTTAGGGCCACAGAAACTTTACTTAGGGCCACAGAAACTTTACTTAGGGCCACAGAATTGTTACTTAGGGACACAGAATTGTTACTCAGGGACAGACAGAGAATTATTACTGAGGGATACAGAATTGTTACTGAGGGCCACAGAATTGTTACTTAGGGCCACAGAAACGTTACTTAGGGCCACAGAATTGTTACTTAGGGACAGACACAGAATTGTTATTGAGGGCCACAGAATTGTTACTGAGGGCCACAGAACCGTTACTTAGGGCCACAGAAACGTTACTTAGGGCCACAGAATTGTTACTCGGGGACAGACACAGAATTGTTACTGAGGGACATAGAATTGTTACTGAGGGCCACAGAACTGTTCCTGAGGGCCACAGAACTGTTACTTAGGGCCACAGAAACGTTACTTAGGGCCACAGAAATGTTACTTAGGGCCACAGAAACGTTACTTAGGGCCACAGATTTGTTACTGAGGGCCACAGAACCGTTACTTAGGGCCACAGAAACGTTACTCAGGGACAGACACAGAATTGTTACTCAGGGACACAGAATTGTTACTGAGGGACACAGAATTGTTACTCAGGGACGCAGAATTGTTACTCAGGGACACAGAATTGTTACTCAGGGACACAGAATTGTTACTGAGGGACACAGAATTGTTACTGAGGGACACAGAATTGTTACTCAGGGACACAGATTTGTTACTGAGGGACACAGAACCGTTACTTAGGGCCACAGAAACGTTACTTAGGGTCACAGAATTGTTACTCAGGGACAGACACAGAATTGTTACTCAGGGACACAGAATTGTTACTGAGGGACACAGAATTGTTACTGAGGGACACATAATTGTTACTGAGGGACACAGAATTGTTACTCAGGGACACAGAATTGTTACTCAGGGACACAGAATTGTTACTCAGGGACATAGAATTGTTACTCAGGGACAGACACAGAATTGTTACTGAGGGACACAAAATTGTTACTGAGGGACACAGAATTGTTACTGAGGGACACAGAATTGTTACTCAGGGACAGACACAGAATTGTTACTCAGGGACACAGAATCGTTTAATTAAAGAGTATGTCAGACAACATGCAGAGGAGTGGCAGAGGAGGCAATGTTTTAGGAGCGAGCAGACGTGGCAGCAGAGGAAGGGGTCGAGGCAGCACTATTCGCAGCCAGAGGCCAGTGCTCCCGGTGTCATCCAGCGGTCGTGTCTCCACCGACAACCCTGCCATCATCGATTGGTTGGTTGGCTCGGTCATCTTCCTCTTCCCAGGTCACCTCTGACACCTACAGCCAACGGTCGGTGGGTACGTCAGACACAACCGTTAGTTGGCATGGCCCGGGACCAAGCCCACTGAAATCACGTGTCCTCTACCTGCCCCTGTCCTTTGGTGTTCCCTCACCAAGCGAAGTATCGCATGCTGTGGGCTCAGCCCCACTGTACAGTGAGGAAGAGCAAACAGAGGGCGGTCAGGAACGGGGGGAGACATCCGCCTCTTCAGCAGCCAGGCGAAGAAGTAGTGTCGAGGAGAGTGGCTCGGTAGCCGGTCTAGAGACAGGTCTGTCTCCTGACCCACACGCAGCCGAGTGGGCTAGTAGTGAGGCGGAGACCCTAATTGATGATGAGGAGGCTGATCGCACTTGGCAGCCTCGTCGTCATCAGGCTATTGCTTCCGCATCATCAGGAGAAGAGGGTGGCAGCTTGGCAGCGAGCAAAACAGTCGGTGGGTTGCCCAGGAGGCAGCAGGGTCGCAGCAGTGTCAGTGGAGGCAAACGACCACGGAGTACAGCACCAGCTCCACTGCAGCCTACCACCACGGCCAGTAGTGGTGCCGGTGTGCACGGAGGAAGCAGCAGTCAGCCAGTGAGGAGTATCGGGGGCAAAGTTTCCTACTCGGCGGTGTGGCAATTTTTTGTCAAGCCGCCCGAGGAAGTAAACGTAGCCGTATGTCGACTATGTGGCCAGAAAGTCAAGCGTGGCCAGGGGGCCCATGTTGGGACTACAGCGTTGCGGCAGCATATGCAGTGTCGCCATTTGGTGGCCTGGGAAAACCGTGATAAAGATACGGCGGTTCTGCCCGCCCCAGCCCCCGCTCCATCACCCGCTCCGTTACTTGCTCCGTCACCCGACGTCAATCGCCCTCTATCAGCCATTCAAGGCTCCAACACCTCTGCTGAGGGGAGTTGTCGCTCGTTGGCATCTTCCGCTCGTTCAGATGCTCCTTCTCCTGCTACTCCTCTTCACGGATTCCGTCAGCAGTCTTTCTTGGAATCCGTTTCCAAGAGACAACAGTTTGCGAGCACGCACCCGACGGTGCAAAAGCTGAACGTCCTCCTGTCCAAGTTGCTGGTGCTGCAGTCCCTCCCTTTCCAAGTGGTGGACTCAGCACCTTTCCGAGAAATGATGGCTTGTGCCGCACCGCGGTGGAGAGTGCCAAGCCGTCATTTCTTCGCCAAAAAGGCAGTGCCAGCCCTGCATTCACATGTAGAAGAGATGGTGGGCCAGTCTTTGAGCATGTCAGTCTCTGCCAAAGTGCACGGCAGCGCCGACGTGTGGAGCTGTAACTACGGTCAGGGACAGTACATGTCATTTACGGCCCACTGGGTGAACGTGGTGCCGTCACAGCCGCACCAGCAACTTGGACAGGTCACGCCGCTTTTGCCTCCACGTTTGCACGTCCTTGGTCCACAAAAGATGTCCGCCTCTACCACCTCTTCTTCCTTCGTGTCCTCAGCCGCCACCCCCGTGCCAAGTCCCATTACCCGACCGGCATATCACATGTGCAGGGCGCAACGGTGTCACGCTGTGCTGCACCTGGTATGCCTTGGAGAACGTAGTCACACAGGGGAGGAACTTCTCAGTGTAATGAACAGAGAAATCGACAGATGGCTGTCTCCGCGCAAACTCAAAATCGGAACCATGTTGACCGACAACGGAAAGAACATGGTGTCTGCTCTGCGTCAAGGAAGGTTGTGCCATGCGCCATGCATGGCTCACGTGTTCAATCTGGTTGTCAAGCGGTTCCTAAAATCCACCATCCCACTGCAAGACATCCTTAAAATGTCACGTAAACTTTGCATGCATTTCAGCCATTCCTACACCGCAAAGCACACCCTCCTTGAGCTGCAGCGGCAGAACGGAATTCCACAGCATCGCCTGATCTGCGACGTTGCAACAAGGTGGAATTCAACCCTACACATGTTAGACCGCCTTTACGAACAGCGAAAGGCCATCACCGATTTCCTGATGTTACAAGCGGATAAAGGTACTCCCCTGTGTAACTTCGATGTGAGCCATTGGCAGCTCATGCGTGACACCTGCCGCTTGCTCAGGCCCTTTGAGGAGGCCACGCTATTCGTGAGTCGCCAGGACTATGGGATGAACGACGTCATTCCTCTGTTGCACGTCCTGGAACAAATGCTGTTAACAATGGCTGGTCAGGGTGCGGTAGACGTGGCGCACAGATCTCAACGCCACATGACCCCTGTGGGGGCAGGACAGGAAGAAGAGGAGGAGGTAGAGGAGGACATTTGTGCTCAGGAATTATTGAGTGAAATGGGTGGTTTTTCCACTCAGCGGACAGGAGTGGAGGAGCAGGAGCATGTGGTAGAGGAGGAGGAGGAGGAGACAGAGGACCCAGACGCACCATGGCAGTATGCTGTGGAGATGGAGGCAGGGAGTCCCTCGCATTCCTTGGCACAAATGGCCCATAGCATGCTCGATTGCTTGCGTACCGACAGCCGAATAATAACCATCAGACAGAGGGATGACTTTTGGCTGTCTACCTTGTTGGACCCTCGCTACCGTTCAAAAATGGTGGCCTTTTTTACACCTGCTGAGAGGGAGGCCAAAATAACGTACTATAAAAACCACCTATGTAGTCAGTTGGTCTCTGCCTTTGTGCGCCAACGTCCATCCTCAGACACTGTGGGCCCTGTGCGCTCGCGTTCTGCTGCCATGGCAGCAGGGGAGGGGTGAGGTGGTAGGAGCAGTGGTAGCTCCACCAGCAGCGGCTGCCTCAGTCTGCAGTCGATGATGAGTAGCTTTCTTCACCAGCGCAGTGAGGAAACTACTAACCAGCGGCAGCAGCAGCAGCATCAGGTGGACCTGGAGCAGGACCTCAAACAACAGGCTTGGGCCTACTTGGACAGCACCCTGCCAACCGAGGTAGACAATCCCCTTGACTACTGGGCAACGAAACTTGACCTTTGGCCCCAACTAGCTGAATTTGCCCTTGAAAGGCTGTCATGCCCGGCCAGTAGCGTGGCATCGGAGCGCGTGTTTAGTGCGGCAGGAGGTATTGTAACTCCGCGGAGGACACGACTGTCCACCCAAAGTGTGGAGAGACTCACGTTTGTGAAAATGAATCAGGCGTGGATTAGTCTGGATTTCAAACCACCAGTTCCTGACACAACTGACTAAATCCACCATGAATCATGCCCCTGCCATGTGCCACTTTCAGGTCTCCTCACACACTGCTGGTGTGTTGAATTTTTTGACATAGGGTGCTGGCAGATTACGGGCCTCCCATAGCTGCTGCCAGGCCCCTAATCTGCCATGGGCCCCTATACCGCCTCCTCATGCTGCTGCCAGGTCCAGAGTCTCTCATGGGTCCCTGTACGGCCTCCCATTGCTGCTGTCTCCATCGCCACACTCTGCCATGTGCCACTTTCAGGTCTCCTCACACTGCTGGTGTGTTCCATTTTTTGTCATAGGGTGCTGGCAGCTTACGGGCCTCCTATAGCTGCTGCCAGGCCCCTAATCTGCCATGGGCCCCTGTACCGCCTCCTCATGCTGCTGCCAGGTCCAGAGTCTCTCATGGGTCCCTGTACGGCCTCCCATTGCTGCTGTCTCCATCGCCACACTCTGCCATGTGCCACTTTCAGGTCTCCTCACACACTGCTGGTGTGTTGAATTTTTTGACATAGGGTGCTGGCAGATTACGGGCCTCCCATAGCTGCTGCCAGGCCCCTAATCTGCCATGGGCCCCTTTACCGCCTCCTCATGCTGCTGCCAGGTCCAGAGTCTCTCATGGGTCCCTGTACGGCCTCCCATTGCTGCTGTCTCCATCGCCACACCCTGCCATGTGCCACTTTCAGGTCTCCTCACACACTGCTGGTGTGTTCAATTTTTTGACATAGGGTGCTGGCAGATTACGGGCCTCCCATAGCTGCTGCCAGGCCCCTAATCTGCCATGGGCCCCTGTACCGCCTCCTCATGCTGCTGCCAGGTCCACAGTGTCTCAAGCCATGTGCCACTTTCAGGTCTCCTCACACTGCTGGTGTGTTGAATTTTTTGACATAGGGTGCTGGCAGATTACGGGCCTCCCATAGCTGCTGCCAGGCCCCTAATCTGCCATGGGCCCCTATACCGCCTCCTCATGCTGCTGCCAGGTCCAGAGTCTGTCATGGGTCCCTGTACGGCCTCCCATTGCTGCTGTCTCCATCGCCACACTCTGCCATGTGCCACTTTCAGGTCTCCTCACACTGCTGGTGTGTTGAATTATTTGACATAGGGTGCTGGCAGATTACGGGCCTCCCATAGCTGCTGCCAGGCCCCTAATCTGCCATGGGCCCCTGTACCGCCTCCTCATGCTGCTGCCAGGTCCACAGTGTCTCATGCCATGTGCCACTTTCAGGTCTCCTCACACTGCTGGTGTGTTGAATTTTTTGACATAGGGTGCTGGCAGATTACGGGCCTCCCATAGCTGCTTCCAGGCCCCTAATCTGCCATGGGCCCCTATACCGCCTCCTCATGCTGCTGCCAGGTCCAGAGTCTCTCATGGGTCCCTGTACGGCCTCCCATTGCTGCTGTCTCCATCGCCACACTCTGCCATGTGCCACTTTCAGGTCTCCTCACACTGCTGGTGTGTTCCATTTTTTGTCATAGGGTGCTGGCAGCTTACGGGCCTCCTATAGCTGCTGCCAGGCCCCTAATCTGCCATGGGCCCCTGTACCGCCTCCTCATGCTGCTGCCAGGTCCAGAGTCTCTCATGGGTCCCTGTACGGCCTCCCATTGCTGCTGTCTCCATCGCCACACTCTGCCATGTGCCACTTTCAGGTCTCCTCACACACTGCTGGTGTGTTGAATTTTTTGACATAGGGTGCTGGCAGATTACGGGCCTCCCATAGCTGCTGCCAGGCCCCTAATCTGCCATGGGCCCCTTTACCGCCTCCTCATGCTGCTGCCAGGTCCAGAGTCTCTCATGGGTCCCTGTACGGCCTCCCATTGCTGCTGTCTCCATCGCCACACCCTGCCATGTGCCACTTTCAGGTCTCCTCACACACTGCTGGTGTGTTCAATTTTTTGACATAGGGTGCTGGCAGATTACGGGCCTCCCATAGCTGCTGCCAGGCCCCTAATCTGCCATGGGCCCCTGTACCGCCTCCTCATGCTGCTGCCAGGTCCACAGTGTCTCATGCCATGTGCCACTTTCAGGTCTCCTCACACTGCTGGTGTGTTGAATTTTTTGACATAGGGTGCTGGCAGATTACGGGCCTCCCATAGCTGCTGCCAGGCCCCTAATCTGCCATGGGCCCCTATACCGCCTCCTCATGCTGCTGCCAGGTCCAGAGTCTGTCATGGGTCCCTGTACGGCCTCCCATTGCTGCTGTCTCCATCGCCACACTCTGCCATGTGCCACTTTCAGGTCTCCTCACACTGCTGGTGTGTTGAATTATTTGACATAGGGTGCTGGCAGATTACGGGCCTCCCATAGCTGCTGCCAGGCCCCTAATCTGCCATGGGCCCCTGTACCGCCTCCTCATGCTGCTGCCAGGTCCACAGTGTCTCATGCCATGTGCCACTTTCAGGTCTCCTCACACTGCTGGTGTGTTGAATTTTTTGACATAGGGTGCTGGCAGATTATGGGCCTCCCATAGCTGCTTCCAGGCCCCTAATCTGCCATGGGCCCCTATACCGCCTCCTCATGCTGCTGCCAGGTCCAGAGTCTCTCATGGGTCCCTGTACGGCCTCCCATTGCTGCTGTCTCCATCGCCACACTCTGCCATGTGCCACTTTCAGGTCTCCTCACACACTGCTGGTGTGTTAAATTTTTTGACATAGGGTGCTGGCAGATTACGGGCCTCCCATAGCTGCTGCCAGGCCCCTAATCTGCCATGGGCCCCTGTACCGCCTCCTCATGCTGCTGCCAGGTCCACAGTGTCTCATGCCATGTGCCACTTTCAGGTCTCCTCACACTGCTGGTGTGTTGAATTTTTTGACATAGGGTGCTGGCAGATTACGGGCCTCCCATAGCTGCTGCCAGGCCCCTAATCTGCCATGGGCCCCTATACCGCCTCCTCATGCTGCTGCCAAGTCCAGAGTCTGTCATGGGTCCCTGTACGGCCTCCCATTGCTGCTGTCTCCATCGCCACACTCTGCCATGTTCCACTTTCAGGTCTCCTCACACTGCTGGTGTGTTGAATTTTTTGACATAGGGTGCTGGCAGATTACGGGCCTCCCATAGCTGCTGCCAGGCCCCTAATCTGCCATGGGCCCCTGTACCGCCTCCTCATGCTGCTGCCAGGTCCACAGTGTCTCATGCCATGTGCCACTTTCAGGTCTCCTCACACTGCTGGTGTGTTCAATTTTTTGACATAGGGTGCTGGCAGATTACGGGCCTCCTATAGCTGCTGCCAGGCCCCTAATCTGCCATGGGCCCCTATACCGCCTCCTCATGCTGCTGCCAGGTCCAGAGTCTCTCATGGGTCCTTGTACGGCCTCCCATTGCTGCTGTCTCCATTGCCACACTCTGCCATGTGCCACTTTCAGGTCTCCTCACACACTGCTGGTGTGTTCAATTTTTTGACATAGGGTGCTGGCAGATTACGGGCCTCCCATTGCTGCTGCCAGGCCCGTAATCTGCCATGGGCCCCCGTACCGACTCCTCATGCTGTGACGTTGCAACAAGGTGGAATTCAACCCTACATATGTTAGACCGCCTTTACGAACAGCAAAAGGCCATCACAGATTTCCTGATGTTAAAAGCGGATAAAGGTACTCCCTGTGTAACTTAGATGTCAGCCATTGGCAGCTCATGCGTGACACCTGCGCTTGCTCAGGCCCTTTGAGGAGGCCACGCTATTCGTGAATCGGCAGGACTATGGGATGAACGACGTCATTCCTCTGTTGCACGTCCTGGAACAAATGCTGTTAATAATGGCTGGTCAGGGTGCGGTAGACGTGGCGCACAGATCTCAACGCCACATGACCCCTGTGGGGGCAGGACAGGAAGAAGAGGAGGAGGTAGAGGAGGACATTGGTGCTCAGGAATTATTGAGTGAAATGGGTGGTTTTTCCACTCAGCGGACAGGAGTGGAGGAGCATCTGGTAGAGGAGGAGGAAGAGGAGACAGAGGACCCAGACGCACCGTGGCAGTATGCTGTGGAGATGGAGGCAGGGAGTCCCTCGCATTCCTTGGCACAAATGGCCCATAGCATGCTCGCTTGCTTGCGTACCGACAGCCGAATAATAACCATCAGACAGAGGGATGACTTTTGGCTGTCCACCTTGTTGGACCCTCGCTACCGTTCAAAAATGGTGGCCTTTTTCACACCTGCTGAGAGGGAGGCCAAAATAACGTACTATAAAAACCACCTATGTAGTCAGCTGGTCTCTGCCTGTCTGCGCCAACGTCCATCCTCAGACACTGTGGGCCCTGTGCGCTCGCGTTCCGCTGCCATGGCAGCAGGGGAGGGGTGGGGTGGTAGGAGCAGTGGCAGCTCCACCAGCAGCAGCTGCCTCAGTCTGCAGTCGATGATGAGTAGCTTTCTTCACCAGCGCAGTGAGGAAACTAATAACCAGCCGCAGCAGCAGCAGCAGCAGCATCAGGTGGACCTGGAGCAGGACCTCAAACAACAGGCTTAGGCCTACTTGGACAGCACCCTGCCAACCGAGGTAGACAATCCCCTTGACTACTGGGCAACGAAACTTGACCTTTGGCCCCAACTAGCTGAATTTGCCCTTGAAAGGCTGTCATGCCCGGCCAGTAGCGTGGCATCGGAGCGCGTGTTTAGTGCGGCAGGAGGTATTGTAACTCCGCGGAGGACACGACTGTCCACCCAAAGTGTGGAGAGACTCACGTTTGTGAAAATGAATCAGGCGTGGATTAGTCTGGATTTCAAACCACCAGTTCCTGACACAACTGACTAAATCCGCCATGAATCATGCCCCAAACATGTGCCACTTTCAGGTCTCCTCACACTGCTGGTGTGTTCCATTTTTTGTCATAGGGTGCTGGCAGATTACGGGCCTCCCATAGCTGCTGCCAGGCCCCTAATCTGCCATGGGCCCCTATACCGCCTCCTCATGCTGCTGCCAAGTCCAGAGTCTGTCATGGGTCCCTGTACGGCCTCCCATTGCTGCTGTCTCCATCGCCACACTCTGCCATGTGCCACTTTCAGGTCTCCTCACACTGCTGGTGTGTTCCATTTTTTGTCATAGGGTGCTGGCAGATTACGGGCCTCCCATAGCTGCTGCCAGGCCCCTAATCTGCCATGGGCCCCTATACCGCCTCCTCATGCTGCTGCCAGGTCCAGAGTCTGTCATGGGTCCCTGTACGGCCTCCCATTGCTGCTGTCTCCATCGCCACACTCTGCCATGTGCCACTTTCAGGTCTCCTCACACTGCTGGTGTGTTCCATTTTTTGTCATAGGGTGCTGGCAGATTACGGGCCTCCCATAGCTGCTGCCAGGCCCCTAATCTGCCATGGGCCCCCGTACCGACTCCTCATGCTGCTGCCAGGCCCGTAATCTGTCATGGGCCCCTGTTGTCGCTTGTTGGCATATTCCGCTCGTTCAGATGCTCCTTCTCCTGCTACTCCTCTTCATGGAATCCGTCAGCAGTCTTTCTTGGAATCCGTTTCCAAGAGACAACAGTTTGCGAGCACGCACCCGACGGTGCAGAAGCTGAACGTCCTCCTGTCCAAGTTGCTGCTGCCAGGCTCGTAATCTGTCATGCGCCCCTGTACCGCCTCCTCATGCTGCTGCCAGGTCCAGAGTGTGTCATGGGCCCCCGTACCGACTCCTCATGCTGCTGCCAGGCCCGTAATCTGTCATGGGCCCCTGTACCGCCTCCCCATGCTGCTGCCAGGTCCAGAGTGTGTCATGGGTCCCTGTACGGCCTCCCATTGCTGCTGCCAGGCCCGTAATCTGCCATGGGCCCCCGTACCGACTCCTCATGCTGCTGCCAGGCCCGTAATCTGTCATGGGCCCCTGTACCGCCTCCTCATGCTGCTGCCAGGTCCAGAGTCTCTCATGGGTCCCTGTACGGCCTCCCATTGCTGCTGTCTCCATCGCCACACTCTGCCATGTGCCACTTTCAGGTCTCCTCACACTGCTGGTGGTTTCCATTTTTGTCATAGGGTGCTGTATGGCCTCCCATTGCTGCTGCCTCCACCGCCACACTGTGGCTCCACACTCTGGTTTTGGCCCCGAGACTGCCCAAATGAGTGAAGTGTGCGGTGATTCTAAGATCGACGGCACTCATCTGCATGTCATACTGACTGTCAGTATTATTTCTCTTCCCCAGCAGACTCCAAGGGCATTTAAATTAAAGGTACAGTGTTCTGCACTAATATAAAGGCTCTCTGAAGCCTAGAAACACCCTTTTATAAGTTAAATTCGCAGCGAATATATTCGACTCGAATCGAAATTTTCCCACGAATTCGCCGAATCAGTCGAATCGAATTTTTGAATACTTCGCTCATCTCTAATAATTACATATCTTGGATTATGAAAGACTTACATAAACATGGAGCCCATATTCGAACGACTCACTTGAAGACTAGTCTCCTGTTATTTTACACCCCCTAGCTGGCATACACAGGAGAGCAGAAAATTATATCTCCTGAACCATTCAAGCAGTTGTCTCATGTTTCATATGTAGACGTTCCGCCGGTGATTCTGAGTATTAATCTACTAGTGGCCAGGCTGCTAAATGCACCGAGAATAAGTTATGAACCATGACATCAAATGGAAGAGTTTTTGGTTAACGCTTAGGTCTCCACCTACACCTCCCTCCCCCAAAGAAGGCGATTGGTTTACTGCTCCAGGGAGACACCCTGTGGAGTTATTAGAAAAAGCTAAGCTAGGCTGAGGTGAGGAAAGAAAAGAGTTGAAGAATCTCCCTGTTTTAACATCGGAACTGACAGTGGGAGATAAGAAATCCTTTTGCTCTGAAACCTGATCTGCTTAACCCAGGACGTGTGGCAAGTACTTTAACCCTCTAAACTTCTCTCTGTTATCTCTTTGCTGTGCTATTGTTCTCTGTATATTTATATATATATATTGGCTACATCTTTTTCTGTAAAAATTTTTATTGCACCCTTTTGACCTTTTAGTAATAAATCTTACTTTCTGAAAGTGTTGAACTGTTTCTAAAGCCCTTTAATGCAAACTACGAATTCCTGCCTTTGAAGAATGCTGCTGTGTGTGTGTTTTAAACTTCGGTATATCTCTGCCTGTGGTGACAGTGGTATACCGGCGATTATTCAAACATCATAGTGTTATTGCTGATATTGACGAGTTTCCTCTTTCTCTATACAAAAAGGAGGTGGTGGCAGTGTGAAGGGTTAATTGTGTAATTAACCTGACCCAGTAACAATTGCTCTGAGGCTGCCGGCACACAGGTTGTGGTCCATTAGCTGGAAAATCTGTGTGCAAGGTGCAGCTGGCATGTGACAGCGTGGTTTTAGATTGGCTAGTCCTTCGGTCACGAGTTTGGTGAGAAGGGCTGGCGTCTGACGCCGCGATCGTCACAGGGGTCAGTTCAGCTAGCTCAGTAAGGAATATGGTCTAAGTGTTGCAGGCTAGGAAAACATATTAATCCTATTAATCCTATTGAAGTCTGCAGGCAGAAAATCAGTAGTCCAAAACTTTTTTAATTCTAGACATGGAGCCCAGAAGTTGGCTGTAGGCTTTTCATTGACAAGGGTCCAATTCAATCTGAATTTGACTTCTGAGATGTGAAGTGTTACAAATTGCTATGCTATTTCATGCCCTCTAGTTCTAGTAAGCAATGGACACTTGTTTTTAATGCTGTAAGGTTTTTATTGTAAGAGGAAAAGGTAGTTACCCAGGGTGGGGACAAGGTAGTTATCATAATGTTGAAGCGAAAAACAATGCACCCTGAATACAAAATGCAGAACCACAGCTGAAAAATGTAAAACTTTGTTGAAAAAGGTAATTAAAAAACACTTACCTTGTTCATTCACTGCTTGGAGGAGTTGGTGATATCATTATGCCCAACCAGTGCCTCCCAGAAAAGCTGAGAGATCAGAATCCATGAGCATGTCCTGAAAGCAATGAAGCACAAGGATGTCATTAGTAACTCTAAAAATTAGGTGAAAACTCCACTCCACTGACTAGGCATTTCCCTTTCATGGAAAAAATGTCACAATGCCAGGGTCAAGGCAAGCCTTGCATCTTGGGATGAGGGGAAGGTCACACTTTGGCGTCTTTTCCTTGGGTGCCAAAGGACCTTGTCCCACCACTAAGTGTAATATTCTTTACCATCCTCCTTGTGTTTGCAGGAGTTAAAATACTGTTTTGAAGATATACAGTATGTTGTAAGGTCACATAGTGACAATTCATGTGACAATGTGCTTTGGTGTGAGTTCCTGTGATCTCTGCTGAAGGGTAAGATCAAAGTTCAGAATTGTTGAGGTATCTTTTCAAAAGAGATCACATCAAAGACATGTCTATAATTTGGGATCCAGCAAGTTAAGTATTTATCTAAAGAATTAAAGTCACATGTTTGATTTAAAGCCAGTATAGTGGGTAAGGTTAATGTAGGTGTTAGTGCCTTTTGGGTCCAATTTAAATTGTGTTCAGAACACTTACTTCAAAAATGCCCAACACAATGTAAATTATTATTATTAATAATAATAATAATATTATACAGTACAGGATTTATACAGTTTGCATAGCGCTTTACAATATGAGTGCAGATAGTACAGTTACAATACAATTCAATATAAAAGGAATGAAAGTGCCCCACTCATTAGACCTTAAAATCTAAAAGGGATAGTCAAGTGATACAAAAGGTATTAACTGTGGAGGATGAGCTGATGGAGAAAATAAAAGTACAGTTGCTAGGTGGAGGCAGGATAAGCTTCTCTGAAGAGAAGGGTATTCAGGGATTGCCAAAAGTAGACAAAGTAGGCAATAGTCAGACAGATTGGGGTAGGGAGAGAGAGGCATAGGAGAAGTCCTGGAGGTGAGCTTGGGAGGATGTGACAAGGGAGCTAGAGAGCAAAGAGTCTTGGTAAGAACAAAGAGAACAATTTGGTTGGTATATTGAGACTAGGTTAGTGATGTAGCTGGGGGCAGAGTTTTGGATGGCTTTATAATTTGTTGTTAGCATTTTGAATTTCCTCTGTTGCGTGAGCAGATGCGAGTAGAGGGTTTGGCAGAGAGGGGTAAATCCATGTTTTACTGCACCAACAGTACTAAAATGAAAAATAAAGGTTATTAAAGCAGAACTCCAGCCAAAAATATTTTACTATGTTTTGGTGGACTGGGAACGTGTTGAAATATCTGATAGGTGTTTTAATGTTAGTTGCCATGTTGAGTGATTTTCCTTGGTGACAGCCATCAATGTTGGGATTTTCCATTAGGTGGTGGAGAAAAATTTGCCATGTGTATTGCAGCAATGAAAACCTAATTGAGGTTGTGATTCTTATACACTCTATCCCAGGGTCCAGCATAATTTTCCACATTGTGTCAGTTTTACAGGTATTAGACAACCAGCATTCCAGTATACAATAATAAGTCGTAGTCATATAGTTTGTTTCAGATCAGCCCCAATTATTGTACCTCCAAATCTCAGATCAGCCCCAATTTCTGCACCTTCAGTTCTCAGATCAGCCTTATATTCTGTACCGCCATACCTCAGATCAGTACCTTCATAACACATTTCAGTCCCAAACCCTACACCACCAGAAAAGCACAGGGTTTATATTCAAACCTGTCCCAAGCGTACACCCAGCGACTGACGCAGTCCTCCATTTTGCTAAGAAATCTCCATGTTGGCCCTCATTCTCCCCCTTTCCTCTCTGTTAATCCACAGGGACATATGTGTGTTGGAAGGGTCACAGGCAGGCCAGGTTACAGCAGGGAACCCCAGAGCTATAAAACACCTCTCTGAGCTAAGTGCCTGGTTGTCTAAGAAAGCTGTGGAATATAACACCTCATAAAAGAAAACGCTATCCTTCCCAGGAGTTCAAAGACATTCCAACAAAGCACAGGAACCAGATAACACTTTTAATATCCATTTTCCCCCTATGTCTCATATCTTGGAATATGAGAGACTTACAGAAAAAACAGGCATATCTTCAAATTGACCACGAAGAGACAAACGGTCTGATAGGTCACTCTCCTTGGCTGGAATACATAAGAAAGCAGAAAAGTAGATCTCTTGAATCATTCAGTGTATAATTTTATATTTCATATCTAATCATTCCTCAGATGTGTCTGCATAATAATCTACCCGCGGGTGGAATGTCACTTGTGCATATGGAAAGTTATGACCCAAAATATGAACTTTAAGAGATTTTGGCTCTAGTTTAGGGCTACTCCCAGACGATCCCTCCCTAAACGGAGCATTGGTCCTTGACTTCAGAGACACCCCCTGCTAGGGAACTACAAGATGGGCTGTCAGGCCTAAGAGAGGGTAGTTGAGGAATTCTCCCGTCTAACATCAGAACCAACTTGGGAGATCCGTGTCCTTTCGCTCTGAAACTTGATCTGCTAACCCAGGACTTTAGCAAGTACTTTAACTCACTAACTTCTCTCTGTTATGTCTTTGCTGTGCTGTTGTTCTCTGTATATTTATATATATATATTGGTTAAATTTTTTTTCTGTAAATATTTTTATTGCACCCGTTTGACCTTTTAGTAATAAATCTTTCCTTCTGAAAGTGTTGAACTGTTTCTATAGCTCTTTATTGCAATTTACGAATTCCTGCCTCTAAAAGAATGCTACTGTGTTTGTTTATTCCTCTGTTTAACCAGCCTGCGGTGACTGTGTTATACAGACGATTATCTCAACCATTATAGTGTTATAGCTGATATCGCCGAGTTTCCTCTTTCTCTGTACAAAAAGGAGGTGGTGGCAGTGTGAAGGGTTAATTGCGTAATTAACCTGACCCAGTAACAATCGCTCCCAGGCTGCTGGTACATAGATTGTGGTCCAATTAGCTGGAAAATCGTTGTGCAGGGTGCAGCTGGGTGTGGCATTGTTACGCCCTTGACATCGCGGTTTTAGATTAGCCAGTCCTTCGGTCACGAGTATGTTGAGAAGGTCAGGGGTCTGACGCCACGTTCGTCACAATACCTGCTACAGGTGATGGTTCTAATACAAGAAGAAAGAGGTTGGGTAGGCTGGTTTGATTAATATACTGACATCCTCAGCCACTTTCAGGCCTACTCTGGTATTGTTCCAGGTTGGCACCTGGAAGATGGGCCCTGACACAGAAGGCAAGCCAAGCTTTGTAATTGACAGTTTAGTGAGCTATCAATTACAGCCTATGGCAGCAGTGCTTTGTGGTGCCACTGAAAAAAACAATGTGTGCCCACTCTGACACGTGCCATAGGTTGCCAAAGTCTGCTCTATACGAAAAAAAATTTGGCTGCAGCTTTATTTTAACAGTATGTCATATTAGTGGTAGAGGTTGGCAAGGTCTGATGGGAAAACAGCAGGAGATTAAAGGAGGAGAGCAGATACCTGACTCAGCATATCAGTGTGTAGACCAACATTACCAGACCTTTTTTGAACAGAATATGAAGAAATGTTGCACAGGCCATTTTAAGAGCTTTCTATTAAGCAGTAAGGAAAACGTTAATTTGAAATTGGTCCAGAACAATCTAAACTAGAAAAGCTACAATTTCTGGGGAAATTGTGTAAAGTGTTCTTGCCTCCACCAGTAGTCTACAACTGGAGTGGGCGGAGTAACTGGGTGGAGTGGCTTGAGTAACTGTTGTGTGGTTGGAGTGGCTGGAGTAACTGTGAAAAGGTTGGACTGGGCAGAGTAATTTTATGGAGTGGGCAGAGTAACTGTGTGGAGTGTTTGGAGTGAGTAATGATAGTAAACATTACACTAACCAACTGATTGATCAAATTTAAAAAGTGCACATGGCAAGCTTGATAGAGTGAGAAATGCATTTCAACTTTTATTTTTCAGCTCACACTCTAGCTTTTGTCACTCTGCTGCCTGCTCACACACCTGGGTTCCTATGGCAACTCACTCTACAGCAAGGGCAGAGAAGAGCGGTTAAAAACAAACTGCTCCAACTTTCTCACTTCACTGGCGGTTGCCATCTTCAAACGGTTGTAGTTTAAAAACTATAAATCCTACACCGAAGAGCTTTATATTGTGAGAATGACAAGACCCAGACCTACATTTTGATGTCTCTGAAATAATAACAATGAAGGCACAGTCGCAGTTTAGAAATTGCCCTTCAAATTTGAGGTGGCTAGAGTGGAGTTTCAATGAATGTCAATGGGCGGCGTGAGTTGCAAACAAATGGTCATATTGTGAAAACTATCAGGATTATGGCTTAGCCATGGACATTTGTAGTGGCAGCAGGGATAGCTGAACATTTTGATATAAGATTTGTGTAGATGAGCTTGAAAATGAGGGAGTGATGGCAGTTTAGAAATCATGTCCTGATTTTTCAGCTTACACTCTAGCTTTTGTCAGCTCCCACTCTAGTTTTGAACATTCCGCCATTCATTCCTATGGGACCAATTTCACCACAAAAACGCCGATATTTTGTGAACCATTCGGCGAAACGTTCCACAAAGTAATAGCACACCAATCGGGAATAATCCGCACGTTTCGGTATATTACTGTCTATGTAGTGTAAAAACTGTGGGAGGAGTTAGGGTGGTAAATTTGGCATTAATAATAAGAATATATATGTGAGATAACAGTAAGTGGTCTTGCCATGCAAGAGCACTTAATAATGTATTTTAGTTTGCATATTATTAATAGCTAAAAGAAACAAAAAGCATCCATGGCTAAACATGAGAAATCTTGGTGTGTACGGCTATCCTTACACTGCTTGCATTTTAAATATGTAGTATTTATTCATGTATTAATGAATACAGAACTGCAATATTTGTGTCTATATCTGTCAAGAGTTTGGCTTTAATTTGATTATCTCGCCACTCTAACTTATAAAAAATTAATGTTGTTTCAGAGACACTGCATGACTTTCTTACAGCAACAAACGCAAATCAGTATTTTTTTTGTACTTCCTTTTGAAATTGGAAAGAGCATTTACATGTTGTGTGAGTATTGTGTACTCTTTATTGATGGTGTCTGCTCAGCTGTAATTTGCCTTCAAGCCATGAGATAAGATAATGGAAGAGGAGAAATCTTTTGATGTCTCTTGAAACTCAAGTGCCTTTCAGTTAAGTAGAATAGATCCCTGCAATCCTATCTACCTGTTTCAGTCTAAACAAAAGGTCCAAGAGGTGGACTACTGTGACTGGAACAATGCCATGGCTAAGAAGTTTCAAGAAAAAGATACTTTTGTGTGTGTGTGTGTGTGGTGAGCTTTCTACCCTAGACTTCACATTGTCTTGGAAAATGATACAAAGAAAAAAAAAACTTACAGTTGGCTATAGATGGGTTGAAATTTGACCAGTTCTGTTGAAAAGGGTTCGCAATAGGGAGTGTAGACATCCAATAGGCTGGATGAGAGGCAAGTCCTCGAAATGCATCAGCCTATTGTATGTCTACACTCCCTATTGCGGACTGTTACTCAGCACGGTGTTGACTAAGCTGTTCTTTTATGACGTGCCTTGACTTTATTGTCGTTTGTGAGTACAACATCTACTTTCTTATTAAACATTTTTTATGGTAATGCGCTAGGCCTGTGCGTCCTCTGTTTGTTCTTTCCTCATTCAGTTGATTTCTGTTGAATGGGACTGGGAAAATGTCTGTCAATCAGTGGTTGTGAGCTCATATCAGTGAATTTTGACAGCAGAGGAGTACCGCTGTAAGGGATTTCCGGCAAGAAGAATCGCGATTGGGAACGCGCATGCACATAGGAATTCCCGCAGAAGAATTGCCGATTGTGCGCATTCATGCAGGAACGCGCGATCGCGCACATGCACATGCGCACGCACGGTGAAGATTGGCGCCAGACGGCCCATTTTAAGGAGAGCCTCTGCTCAGGTTCAGTGCTGACTGGTCTTCACCTCCCCTCTGTGTCCTGCTTGTTTCTGTACGATTCCTCCGTTACCAACCCAACTTATTCCTGACCCGACTTCGATTACTCTCCTGCTACCGGTTCCTGACTTCGGCTCTGCTCCTGACTTTGGCTCTTCCTTCTGATTCTGTACTGCGCTGCCCCACTGTTGATGACCTTGGCTATCCTATGACCCTGCTCCAGTCTCTTGTCCTTGCTACCTAACTTGCTCTGCTGCACGTCTGGCAATCCACTGAACCTGCTCTGTCTGTTATTACGGTGCCTAAATCAGAGGATCATCTGTCTTTCAAGGTCATCATCTGCAAGAGCTGCAAACAACAACTACTGGCGCTCTTGTCCCCCTGGTCCCTAGACTCCCTCTGTTCCAACCTCAGCGGGGTCAGGGTTAGTGACACAAGTGAGGCCGACCTTGTCAATTCAGTCTCCAATCAGGTATGTGACAACCGCTGTCGGAATGCAATTACACAGCATTGGGAGACATTTGCCAATCAGTAGCTACCTAATTTAACTTAAAACAAGACTTGCAGAAAAACTTTGAGTATCTGGAGAGTAAACCGCTAACCGACTCTAATGTCCTCACAGACATGGATCTCACAGCAGTCTTTGATGCAGCCACTCAAACGGAGACCAGTATGATCTTTGGAACTCCTGCCCTACCGGAACCCCGGGTGCCTACGCCTGAGTTTTCAGGACTTTTCATAACTCCTGCAAGTTATATTTTTTCCCTGCTTCCAAGGACCTTTTTTTCACCAAATACTAAAGTGGGGTTTATCATCACGCTTCTTAGGAATTAACCTCAATCCTGGGCATACCACCTCAGTGAACAACATGATCCGGCCCTTCAAAAACTTCAGTGAACTCGTTTTTTACAGCAATGGCACAAATCTATGCTGATCCTTTCCTGCACCAAACCGCTGAATCTATGCTTAGTCAGCTACAGCACGGCCAAAGGCCTGTGGAAGAATATGTCACTGACTTCCGCATCTGGAGTTCTGATATAGTGGAATGAGTCTGCTCTCCGCTACCAGTTCCGTCTTGGTCTTTCTGATACCCTGAAGGATGAGCTGGCCCGAGTGGGGGTACCAAACAGATTGGAGAGACTGATAGACCTGACGATCCACATTGTCCGTCGGTTTTGGGAAAGACAGGATGAGAGGACTAATGGGAAGATTCTGATTTGCTCAGAAATTGGGTCCTCCATGCCCTCTACGAATGTTGTTCCGTCGGATTCACCCACTAAGCCAGCTAGGAGAAGCTTTTGAAGACCACAGTTGTCCACAGCAGAACGCCTTAGACGGCAGAAGTCCAACCTCTGCCTCTACTGTGGTGATGCAGGTCATTATGTGGCGACATGCCCCATAAAACCTCATAAATCCTCTCCCAACTGTTTTTAAATGATGCACCCCCAAGGGACAAGCC
This sequence comes from Staurois parvus, assembly GCF_062004578.1. Taxonomy (NCBI): domain Eukaryota; kingdom Metazoa; phylum Chordata; class Amphibia; order Anura; family Ranidae; genus Staurois; species Staurois parvus. Next base: position 1,227,930 of record NW_028318304.1, read on the forward strand.
GAAAACACATCTATCTTTTCAACTTCAACTACGAAAGGACAATCTCTGTCCCGGCCATCATAGACTCGGGTGCTTGTAGTTGTTTTATGGATGCTCACTTCACTATCCAGAATAAGATTCTGCTCCGTACCAAAGCACAAAACTTGCAGTTCATCTGGCAGACGGGTCTGGTATCAGTTCTGGCCCTGTAACACAAGAAACCATGCCAATATTCTGCTACTCCCCTTCAGGACACCAGGAATTTCTATGTCTGGCTATCATCACCTCCACGATTTTTCCAGTTATTCTCAGTATGCCTTGGCTAAGAGCACACAACCCAACCATCAATTGGTTGTCTGGAGAGATCTTCTTCCCTTCAGAGTATTGTCTGAATCACTGTACTCCTAAAGAAACAAGTGTAGCAACTCCTCTTCTCAGTATTCACTCTGATCCCGAGACCATGAAACTCGTTCCTGTGGTGTATCACGAGTATCTGGACGTTTTCAATAAAAAGAGTGCCAATACCCGTCCTCCTCATCGCTCCTATGACTGCCCGATTAAGCTCCTGCCCGGCGCCGAAATTCCTTTCGGTCGAATTTACCCCTTATCCGAAGTCGAATTAGAGGTCCTCCGGGGGTATATTAACGAAAGTCTGCAAAAAGGGTTTATTCGGCCTTCTACATCACCTGCAGGAGCCAGCATCTTCTTTTTTGAGAAGAAAGATCATACTCTTAGACCTTGTGTAGACTACCATGACCTAAACAAGATAACGGTCAAGAATCGTTATCCCCTTCCTCTAATTCTCAAATTATTTCAAAGGCTGCGAGGAGCATGTTTCTTCTCAAAATTAGATCTGAGAGGCGCTTACAATCTAGTGAGAATTCTTGAAGGTGACGAATGGAAGACGGCCTTTCAAACCCGATTTGGGCATTTTGAATATCTGGTAATGACTTTCAGTCTCTGTAATGCCCCAGCAACTTTCCAACACCTAGTAAATTATATATTTTGGGACTATCTGGATCTATTCCTAATCGTTTATCTGGATGACATCCTGGTTTTCTCCAGTTCTATAGAAAGTCATCGGGATCACGTAAAGAAGACCCTGGATAGACTACGCCAGCATCGCCTTTAAGCAAAGGCCGAGAAATGTGAATTCAAGAAACGATCTATCCAGTTCCTTGGGCTTGTGATCACTTCTGAAGGCATCTCTATGGACCCCCAAAAGGTGTCCTCCGTCTTAGAATGGCCCATTCCAAGAGACAGGAAAGCAGTGCAGCGCTTTATAGGGTTTGCAAATTTCTATAGGAAGTTTATCAAAAACATCTCTGGAATCATCGCACCTGTAACACAGCTCACCAGGCAGCATATTCCCTTCAAGTGGACTCCTGAAGCCCAAGCATCCTTTGAGCAATTAAAGACCCTGTTCACCTCCACACCTATCCTGAAGCATCCAGACCCTGCTCTAGCCTTTGTCCTTGAAGTGGACGCTGCGGAGAATGCTGTAGGAGCCATATTGTCACAAAGACAGGGACTCAAATCTCTTCTGCACCCTGTTGCATTTTTCTCCAGGAAATTAAATGTCTCTGAAAGAAATTATGATGTGGGAGACAGAGAGTTACTAGCCATCAAGGCAGCATTGGAAGAATGGCGCTACTTACTGGAGGGAGCATCCCACCCTATTCTCATCTTCACAGATCATAAGAACTTGGAGTACCTAAAAATGGCAAAACGCCTCAGGCCACAACGAGCAAGATGAGCACTATTTTTCTCCCGCTTTGTTTCCCATCTGACGTACCGTCCTCAAAAAATGGATCAAAAAATGGTAAAAACTGATGCACTTTCCCGTATGTTTCCCGACCCAATTGTACAATCTGAACCTGACACGATTTTGCCTGCCAAGAATTTCTTACTTCTCCAGACAGACCTCGTAACGCAAATAAGAGAAGTAGTGGTAGTGCAATTCACATCCAAATTTTGGAAAGCTCTGTGTGAGACATTAGAGATCGAGTTACGCTTTTCTTCTGCTTATTATTATTATTATACAGTATTTATAAAGCGCCAACAGTTCGCTCAGTGCTGTACATTACAATGGGAGACAGAACATGCGACATGCGACAGTACAATAACAATACAATGCGATACATGAGGGGATCGAGGGTGCTGCTCCTTGGAGCTTACAGTCTAGGAGGGAAGGGATAATGGTACAGGAGGAAACATCTGTGGGGGATGGAGTGGTAGGAAGAGTGGAGGAGGTCGGGAATTAGCAGGGGGTGGGGTAGTCTTCCCTGAAGAGGTGGGTTTTCAGGGTGCGCCTAAAGGAGAGAAGAGTAGGTGATAGTCTGATGGATTGGGGTAGGGAGTTCCAGAGTATGGGTGACGCCCTGGAGAAGTCTTGGATGGGCATGGGAGGAGGAGACTAGGGAACTAGAGAGAAGGTGGTCTTGCGAGGAGCGGAGAGTGCGTGTAGGGTGGTACTTGGATATTAGGTCGGTGATGTAGTTTGGGGCAGTATGATGGACAGCTTTGTACGTCAGTGTTAGAATTTTGAATTTGATCCGTTGGGCAATCGGAAGCCAGTGGAGGGATTGGCAGAGGGGGGTGGCAGAAACGGAGTGGTTGGTAAGGTGGATAAGTCTGGCTGCCGTATTCAGGATCGACTGAAGTGGGGATAGTCTGTGGCGAGGCAGGCCAGTGAGGAGGGAGTTGCAGTAATCGAGTCATGATATGATGAGGGAGTGGATGAGCTGCTTGGTGGTTTCTGGGGTTAGGAACGTGCGTATTTTGGTGATGTTGCAGAGGTGGAGTCTGCATGAGTTTGTTAGTGATTGGACTTGGGGCTGGAAGGATAGATTGGAGTCAAGAATGACACCAAGTACTCTGGCCTGAGGAGCGGGCCTGATGGTGGCATTGTTGGACGTGATGGAGAAGTCAGTGGGGGGTGGTGTGCGGGCTGGGGGAAAGACTAGGAGCTCGGTTTTGGAGAGGTTCAGTTTAAGGAAGTTGAGCGACATCCAATCTGATATGTCGTTCAGTAGGCTTGTGATTGAAGCGGAGACTGAGGGGTAGAGGCGAGGGGTCAAGAGATAGATTTGCATGTCATCGGCATAAAGGTGGTAGTTGAAGCCGTGAGAGTGTATGAGTTGGCCAAGGGAGGAGGTGTAGATGGAGAAGAGAAGGGGCCCGAGGACAGAGCCTTGAGGGACCCCAACAGAGAGGGGGAGTGTCAGGATCCAGGTGTTCTGCGGCATCGCGTCGGGCGGCGCATGCGCAGAACACCAACTCTCTCTACCCGGCGGGCGGTAGGACCTGGCCGCGCATGGCAGCGGCGGGGTTCGCGCATGCGCACTCGGGATCACGGACGCGCGCCTGGCACCAATGACAGAGGGAGGCGGGCTATTTAAACGTAGGAACAGGTATGTTAGTTGCAGTTTGGTCTTGTATCCTGTGTCCTGTATCCTGTTCCTGTGTTGCTGTATACTCCGTTGCCGACCTCTGCTTGTTCCTGATCCTGCTCTCTCCTGTTTGACCCCTGGCTTGCCTGACTACTCTTCTGTCTGATCCCTGGTACTGTATTTGCCCGCATCCTGCTGAACCTGGCTTGTGACCTGACCATTCTTAGCTCGCTCCTCTGTACCTCGCTGCCCGCATAATACCGACCCGGCCTGTCTGACCACGCATACCGTATCCATCCATCCATCCATCCATCCGGTTTGGATCAGACCTGTGTATCTGTCTGCCTCTTCCAAAGTAGATTCCATTCCTGCACTCCCCTGTCAGTATTCTCTACCACCGCAGGACGCACTCGGGGGTCGCGACCTGGTTTCAGTCTGCACCAAGTCCATCCCCACCATCAGGGGCCCTGGTGAACAGCAGGCTGGGACTTAGACCCCGCGCCCTGGGAGCGTCCGTGCGGTGGGCTGCTAGAGACTCTGCCAGGCGGCTTAACAGTACCAAACAGCCAAAAATGACGGAACCTGGAAGAGGACCATCCCCCCTGGAAAATATGTGCCAGCATCTGGCGGCTCTTACTCAGGCGGTAAGGGCGCTGGAGGAGGGCTATAATCACCTGGATGGTCGGATCCAGACCCTAACCACCACTATTTCGGCCCCCCAAGATCATAGTCCCTCAGCTCCGGCCAGTGGTACCCCTGAAACCCTGGCCGGACCAGCAGCACCTACACCTACACTTATGCCAGAACCTCATGTTCCTGTCCCAGAACGATTCAGTGGGAATCGCACCAAGTTCAGAGCATTTCGTAATGCCTGCCTGTTGTACTTTAGGCTCCAGCCACGTACATTCGCGACAGAAACCGTGAAGGTGGGGTTTATTATTTCTTTACTACTGGATGAACCCCAAGAATGGGCGCATCGACTATTAGAGATCCAGCAACCACCTCAGCTGGAATCTGTGGCAGCATTTTTTGAAGCGATGGGCCTCCTTTACGATGATCCCGAACGAGCAGCATCAGCTGAATCGGCCCTTCAGTCTCTCAGGCAAGGTCGTAGGCCTGCAGAGGAGTATGCGGGTGAGTTCAGGCGGTGGATGGGAGACACGCAATGGAACGATGCTGCCTTGCGCAACCAGTTCCGCATAGGCCTGTCTGAGTCCCTGAAAGACGAACTAGCCAGGGTAGGCATACCAGCCACACTAGAAAATCTCATGACCCTGGCTATTCAGATCGACCGACGCTTGCGGGAACGCAGGATGGAGAGGTCAGGCCAGGGCCTGAGGCCTGCTTGGATGTTTCCCCATGCTCCAGGACCAGTCAGTAGCCCTACTGGGAATCGCAATCCAGAACCCCTGGATACGCCGGAACCAATGCAAGTTGGGCTAGCTCGTCCCTCCCTAACACCTGAAGAGCGTCAAAGACGCCGCCGCAACAACCTGTGCCTCTACTGTGGGGAAGCTGGCCACATGGTACGTTCCTGTCCGGTGAAGGCTGGTAAGTGCACTTCTGTTTACTCTGCCACACCTACCACAGCCAGTCACAATGTCAATTATTTAGCGGTACCCATTTCATTCCAGCTCCCCGGAAGGGTCGTGACGGCAACAGCGATCATTGATTCCGGGGCCTGTAGCTGTTTTGTGGATCTGGACTTCGCGGCTCGACTCCAGATTCCCTTACAGGTTAAAGAATGTGGGTTTAATATTTTCCTAGCCGATGGATCTCGGATCAAGTCTGGGGTGGTGGATCGGGAGACCCCGCCTCTCTGTGTGACTATATCCGAGACTCACCGGGAATTCCTGTGTTTGAATGCTATCTCCTCCCCTCTGTTTCCAATTATTCTGGGGCTTCCGTGGCTGCGGGTCCACGACCCCCAGATTAATTGGAAAGCCGGTACCCTCCGGTTCGGCTCTCCATACTGCCAAGAGCATTGTTGTCCACATGAGCCGGAGGCCCCACGCACACTATTCTGCGTAGATACTGACATGGAGCTGACACAACTCGTCCCTTCAGTTTACCATAAATACCTTGACGTATTTAGTAAGCGGGGAGCTGACAATCTTCCTCCGCATAGGGCCTACGACTGTCCAATCGATCTGCTCCCGGGATCTGAGGTACCTTTCGGGCGGATCTTTCCTCTGTCAGAAAAGGAACTGGGGGTACTAAAGGAATATATTGAGGAAAATCTTCAGAAGGGGTTCATACGCCCCTCCACGTCCCCGGCCGGGGCGGGTATTTTCTTTGTTGAGAAGAAGGATAAATCCTTAAGGCCCTGTGTGGACTATAGGGAGCTTAACAAGATCACGGTAAAGAACCGTTACCCACTTTCTTTAGTACCAGAACTGTTTCAGCGACTCAGGACTGCATCTGTTTTTACGAAGTTGGATTTGAGGGGGGCTTACAATCTGGTCCGTATTCGGGAGGGTGATGAGTGGAAGACTGCCTTCCGTACTAGGTTCGGGCACTTCGAGTACCTGGTAATGCCCTTCGGTCTGTGTAACGCCCCCGCCACCTTCCAGCACTTCATTAACGATGTGTTCAGGGACTTCTTGGATATTTTTGTGGTCATCTATCTTGATGATATCTTAATTTTTTCTGCATCTCTGGAGGAGCATAGGGGTCACGTCAGGGTAGTGCTGGAAAGGCTCCGTTTGCATGGGTTATACGCAAAGGCAGATAAATGCAGTTTTGAGCAGCACAGAATCCCCTTCTTAGGCTTAATTATTTCTACTACTGGAATAGCGATGGATCCACAGAAGATCTCCGCAGTTCTGGAATGGCCGGTGCCGTTAGATAAAAAAGGGGTTCAGCGGTTCATTGGCTTTGCCAATTTTTACCGGAAATTCATTAGGAACTTTTCAGGCCTAGCATCCCCCATCACGCAACTTACCAAGCAGGGAGTGCGTTTCAAGTGGACATCTGAGGCGCAGGAAGCCTTTGAGTCCCTAAAGAGGTTATTCACCGAGGCCCCAGTATTGAGCCATCCTGATTCTTCACTACCCTACATCTTGGAGGTGGATGCATCCGAAAACGCGGTTGGGGCTGTGCTTTCCCAAAGGAAGGGCGTCAAGGAACTGATGCATCCCGTGGCATTTTTCTCCAGGAAACTGTCTTCGGCCGAAAAGAACTATGACATAGGGGACCGAGAACTCCTGGCCATCAAGGCAGCGTTGGAGGAATGGAGGTACTTGCTGGAAGGAGCCGTGCACCCGATATTGATTTTTACGGATCACAAGAACCTTGAATATTTAAGAACGGCAAAGCGCTTGAGACCAAGACAGGCTAGGTGGGCACTTTTTTTCTCTCGGTTTGTGTTTCATATTACTTATAGGCCTGGATCAAAGAACACGAAACCAGATGCTCTTTCGCAGATGTTCGAAGACCCAAAGGAGGCCCACAAACCTGACACCATCCTGTCGTCTGGTAATTTTTTGGCATTACAGACTGAGCTACGTTCCCAACTACAGGCAGCATCCATAGGGGCTCCAAATGTTCCAGGGGTGCCACTACAGAATAGAGACGGATTATGGTGGAAAGGAGAACGAATCTTGGTACCTGACGAATCTCGCACCACGGTCTTGGGTCATTGCCATGACCATCCCCTGGCTGGGCACTTCGGGACCCGGAAGACGTTGGAACTTCTACAACGTATGTTCTGGTGGCCCAGCATGTCCAAAGATTGCGAGGCTTACGTAAAGACCTGCGCGGTCTGTCAAAGGAATAAGCCTTCCAGGAACAAGGCTTGGGGGCTCCTGCGACCCTTACCCATCCCTAACAGACCGTGGGAAATGATTTCAATGGACTTCATTGTAGAATTTCCTCCATCTCAAGACCATACCACCATTTTCGTGATTGTGGACCGCCTATCCAAGATGGCCCACTTCTTGCCTCTCAAAGACACACCATCCGCTGCGGAGACAGTGCAAATCTTTGTGAGAGAGGTGGTGAGACTCCATGGAATTCCTAAGGATATAGTTTCGGATAGGGGTGCCCAGTTCACCTCCAAATTTTGGAAGGCACTATGCGAGACCTTGGAAATCAAGTTATCTCTCTCCTCGGCATATCATCCACAGACCAATGGACAGACCGAACGTACAAACCAGACCTTGGAACAATATCTCCGATGTTACACATCATTCCTTCAGGACGATTGGCTAACTCTTTTACCACTGGCCGGATTTGCTTACAACAATGCTAGCCACTCGACTACTCAGCAATCCCCATTTTTTGCCAATTACGGCTTCCACCCGACCTTTTTACCTGACACAATTCCTGAGAGTTCGGTGCCAGCTACACAGGACATGTTGCACTTCCTTTCTGCAAACAATAGGGTCTTACAAGAGGCGATCCTGAAGGCCCAGGAGGGCAGTAAGAAAGCCTTTGACAAAAGGAGAAGAGGGGAGCTTATGTTACACCCAGGGGACCAGGTCTGGTTGGCCACAACAAACCTTAGGATGACATGCCCATCACGGAAATTGGGACCGAGATTTATGGGTCCATTCCAGGTAAAGAGGAAGGTTAACGAAGTGGCGTACGAGCTCGTACTCCCGGAATCCTTTAGAATACACCCGGTATTTCATGTGTCTCTGTTGAAACCCGCGGCACCGGACAGATTCCCGAACCGGAGATCTAGGCCTCCTGACGCCATAAACGTTGATGGGGAGGAGGAATTCGAGATTGAGACAATTCTAGACTGTAGGAAGAGGGGAGGTCAGACCCAGTTTCTCATTAAGTGGAAAGGGTATGGTCCAGAGGAGAACTCATGGGAACCCTCCCAGAACATTCATGCCTCTAGATTGATTTGGGATTTTTTTGACAACCACCCACGCAAGAGAGAACTGTTGGGCATCCGGCGGCTGCCCGTAGGGGGGGGGGGGGCAATGTCAGGATCCAGGTGTTCTGCGGCATCGCGTCGGGCGGCGCATGCGCAGAACACCAACTCTCTCTACCCGGCGGGCGGTAGGACCTGGCCGCGCATGGCAGCGGCGGGGTTCGCGCATGCGCACTCGGGATCACGGACGCGCGCCTGGCACCAATGACAGCGGGAGGCGGGCTATTTAAACGTAGTAACAGGTATGTTAGTTGCCGTTTGGTCTTGTATCCTGTGTCCTGTATCCTGTTCCTGTGTTGCTGTATACTCCGTTGCCGACCTCTGCTTGTTCCTGATCCTGCTCTCTCCTGTTTGACCCCTGGCTTGCCTGACTACTCTTCTGTCTGATCCCTGGTACTGTATTTGCCCGCATCCTGCTGAACCTGGCTTGTGACCTGACCATTCTTAGCTCGCTCCTCTGTACCTCGCTGCCCGCATAATACCGACCCGGCCTGTCTGACCACGCATACCGTATCCATCCATCCATCCATCCATCCAGTTTGGATCAGACCTGTGTATCTGTCTGCCTCTTCCAAAGTAGATTCCGTTCCTGCACTCCCCTGTCAGTATTCTCTACCACCGCAGGACGCACTCGGGGGTCGTGACCTGGTTTCAGTCTGCACCAAGTCCATCCCCACCATCAGGGGCCCTGGTGAACAGCAGGCTGGGACTTAGACCCCGCGCCCTGGGAGCGTCCGTGCGGTGGGCTGCTAGAGACTCTGCCAGGCGGCTTAACAGGGAGGTGGTAGCGTTATAGGTAACGCTGAAGGAGCGTTGTGAGAGGTAGGATGAGAGCCAGGAGAGAGCGGAATCTCTGAGGCCAAGGGAGTGTAGTTTTTAGAGGAGGAGGGGGTGGTCGACTGTGTCAAAAGCCACGGAGAGGTCGTGGAGTAGGAGCACTGAATAGTGGCCATTAGCTTTGGCGGTTAGCAGGTCGTTGGAGAGTTTGAGTAAGGCGGTTTCGGTGGAGTGTAGGGGACGGAAGCCGGACTGTAGGGGATCAAGGAGGTTGTGGTCATTGAGGTGGGAGCTTAGGCGATTGTAGACTAAGCGCTTGAGGAGTTTGGATGTGAATGGCAGCAGGGAGATGGGTCTAAGGTTGTTCGGGTCAGTAGGGTCCAGTAGAGGGGAATGCACTGGAAGAGAGGGAGAGATTAAAGATGTGGGTGAGGGAGCGTAGGATGGAGGAGGAGGGAGGTCGTAGGAGTTGTGAGGGGACAGGGTTGAGGGGGCAGGTGGTGGGATGGGCTTCAGAGAAGACGTTGGTGACCTCCTCAATGGTAGTAAGGTTGAAGGAGTGGAGTGTTGAGGGGGCTTCAGTGTGAGGAATGTTAGGTGAGGTGGAGGTCTGAACAGTGGTGAGGCTGAGGGAGAGGGGTGATGAGGGGGTTGCTGTGTGAGGGGGGATGGGTGGGGAGAAAGTTTGAGCAGCGGCGATGTCCTTGCGAATTGCGTCAATCTTGTTTTTGAAGTGATTGGCAATCTCCAGGGTGGTGAGTGAGGTGCTGGGTGGAGGTGAGGGCAGAAAGAGTAGAGAGTTGAAGGTGGAGAAGAGCCGGCGAGGATTGGAGGAGAAGGTCTTGATGAGGGTCAGGAAGTAGGCTTGTTTGGCAGTGTGGAGGAAGGAGGTGTAGGTGTGGAAGGCAGATTTATAGCGGGTGAATGCTAGTTGGGATCTGGTTTTGTGCCAGAGTCGCTCCAGCGCACGACTGCGTCGTTTCAGAGTTTTGGTGTGATCAGTCTGCTAGGGCTGGAGCGGGTGGGGTCTGATGTTTCGTGTGGTTAAAGGCGCTAGCGAGTCAAGGGCGGTTGATAGCGAGTTGTTATAGGCAGTCATGGCCAGGTCGGGGCAGGACAGGGGAAGGATGCTGTCGTAGCGTTGATCAGCTGTAGAGTGGAGGGGGGCAGGGTTCAGGTTGCGGAGGTTACGGCCGGTAGTAGTATGACATTTGGAGGGGTAGGCGTTAGAGGACGAGGAGACAGAGAAGGTAATAAGGTTGTGGTCAGAGAGAGGGAAGGGGTGTTTGTGAGGTTGTGGGGAGCTGGGAGAAGACAAGGTCCAGGATATTCCCGTCGGAGTGGGTGGTGGATTGTATGCACTGTGCGAGTGCAAAAGAGGAGGTTAAGTGGAGGAGTTGGGTAGCCAGGCAGAAAAATCATCAAGGAAGCAGGATATGGGTCCAGGAGGCCGGTAGATTACAGCAATCCTCAGGGGGGTTGGGGAGAATAGTCGGATGCAGTGGGCCTCGAAGGAGGAGAAGGATAGAGAGGGGTGGATTAGGAGGACTCGGAAGGTGCTCTGTGGTGACAGGAGCAGACCAACCCCACCACCTTTACGACCGTTGGGTCTGGGTGAGTGGGTCCAGATGAGACCTCCATAGGAGAGTGCTGCAGGGGAGGTAGAGTCAGTGGCTTGGATCCAGGTTTCCGTTATCGCTAGGAGGTTGAGGGAGCGGGAAACAAAGAGGTCGTGGATGGCGGTGAGCTTGTTGCACACCGATCGGGCGTTCAGGAGTACACACGAAAACGGGAGGGTGGTTTTAGGGAGCAGGGGGACAGATACTAGGTTAAGGGGGTTGCGGCAGGAGGTGGAAGTGGGAGGGTGCTGTGTGGGTGAGCGAGGTGGTGGAGGGCCAGGGTTCGGGGAGATGTCCCCCGCGGTTAGGAGGAGAAGAACAGTGAGAAAGGTGGCATGGGAGCAGGATGTGCAGGAGCGTGTAAGTCTACCAGTGGAGGTGTTCGGGTCAGTGGGAGAGTGGAGTATTAGGAGGAGGTGGTGGATGCCACAAACGAACGGACAAATGGAAAGAACGAACCAAACTCTGGAGCAATACCTCCGATGCTTCTCCTCATATTCACAGGATGACTGGGTATCTCTCCTTCCATTAGCGGAGTTCGCATACAATAATTCCATTCATTCCGCCACCAAGTAATCTCCCTTTTACTCTAACTATGGATATCATCCCTCCTTTCTTCTGAAAATATCAGTGGAAGCCGCTGTCCCGGAGTACAAGAAAGAATGGAGTTCCTCAGGAGGAAAGGCGAAGTATTGCAGAAGACGATTCCTGAAGCTGAGGCAAGTAACAAAAAATTTTTTGACAGAAGAAGGGGCAACTTAAAACTGAAACAAGGGGATAAAGTCTGGTTGTCCACGGCTAATCTAAAATTAAGTTGTCCGTCAAGAAAGCTTGGTCCAAGATACCTGGGACCATTTACTATCAAGAGAAAGGTGAACCCTGTGTCTTTTGAAATGGAACTACCTGCTAACATGAATATTCCATTGCTCCTTGTTAAAACCACATATCCCAAGTGGGTTTCCCAACCAAGATTCGGAGGCGCCTGCTCCACTGTTGGTTGAGGGAAATGAAGAGTACGAGGTTGAGGCTATCTTGAATTGTAGGAAGAGGGGCGGACAGACCTAGTTCCTCATCAAATGGAAAGATTATGGACCAGACGATAACTCCTGGGAACCATCCACTAATGTCCATGCCCCATGGATAGTTCAAGCCTATCTCCGTCTTCACACTGAGAAACGAGCCCTAGTGGGCATCTGGAGGCTGCCCCTAAGGGGGGGGGCAATGTAAGGGATTTCCGGCAAGAAGAATCACGATCGGGAACACGCATGCGCATAGGAATTCCTGCAGAAGAATTGCCGGTTGTGCGCATGCACGCAGGAACACGCGATCGTGCACACGCACGGCGAAGATTGGCGCCAGACAGCCCATTTAAGGAGAGCCTCTGCTCAGGTTCAGTGCTGACTGGTCTTCAGCTCCCCCCTGTGTCCTGTTTGTTCCTGTACGATTCCTCCATTACCAACCCGGCTTGTTCCTGACCCGACTTCGATTACTCTCCTGCTACCGGTTCCTGACTTCGGCTCTGCTCCTGACTTTGGCTTTTCCTTGTGATTCTGTACCACCCTGCCCGACTGTTGATGACCCTGGCTACCCTATGACCCTGCTCCAGTCTCTTGTCCTTGCTACCTACCTTGCTCTGCTGCACGTCTGGCAATCCACAGAACCTGCTCTGTCTGTTGTTACGGTGCCTAAATCAGAGGATCATCTGCCTTCCAAGGTCATCATCTGCAAGAGCTGCAAACAACAACTACTGGCGCTCTTGTCCCCCTGGTCCCTAGACTCCCTCTGTTCCAACCTCAGCGGGGTCAGGGCTAGTGACACAAGTGAGGCCAACCTCGTCAATTCAGTCTCCCATCAGGTATGTGACAACCGCTGTCGGAATGCAATTACACAGCAGGGAGTTTTACTTTAACTACTCTGATTGTGTGGATGGTAGAATCCTATTTTCTTTTTTTTTGATCAGCCTACAGGCTGATTGAAAAAAAAAGAGCAATCTATCTATGGCCAACCTAAGATGGGAATTCCTCCACATTGTAAAAATTTTCCTTACCTTCATGTTGCATCTCCCCAAAGGGACAGGGCCAGCAAAAAAAAAAAAAAATCTGACAAGGTTTTAACCATTTCCTACTCTATCCAAATCAGTAAAAAATTTGAGCTATGCATATTATAATTGTTCAGAAAAAAACATTGGGGCGATTTATTAAAACTGGAGAGTGCAAAATCTGATGCAACTCTGCACAGAAACCAGTCTGCTTCCAGGTTTTTTTTTTTTGTCAAAGTTTAATTGAACAAGCTGAAGTTAAAATCTGATTGGCTACCATGCACAGCTGCACCAGATTTTGCTTTCTTTAGTTTTAGTAAACCAACCCCATTGTCTGCAGAGACACAATCCATACTGACTAACTATGTAACTATGTAACTCATTATGACACTTTGAATGCAAAAAAGAAAAACTTTACAAATAAAGATCAACTTTTGAGGTACTTTGAGAGCCAAAGTAAAATGCAGACACAAGAGGATCTGCTTAGACCTTGTCTTGTGCTGTAAACAATTTTCTCTTTCAAAGTTCTCTTCTTTTCTGGTGCAAGATTTTAGATGGCGTTATTAAAGACATAAAAATGATTTACAACCAGCTGGTTTCAGCCTTGAACAATGTAATGTTGAACTCCAAATTTTAAGAATCGTTCTTTTAAAGGTTGGCGCACATAAATTGGGTGGTAAAGCAGCAAATGGACTTTTGTCTTAAAAAGGCAAGTTTCAAAGAAGAGTGCAAGGAGAAAATGCAAAAGGTATCAGACTTTAAATCAAAAGGTCAATGTTTAAATGTGTCTATTTTCACCAAAAAAATGAACATTTGTTCTAAAGTAATGGATCAAATATATATACAGTCATGGCCGAAATTGTTGGCACCCTTGATATTTCTCCAGGAAATCATGTATTTCTCACGAAACGTATTGCATTAACACATGTTTTGCTATACACATGTTTATTCCCTTTGTGTGTATTGGGACAAAACAAAAAAAGGGAGGAAAGAAAGCAAATTCGACATAATGTCACACAAACCTCCAAAAATGGGCTGGACAAAAGTATTGGCACCCTTTCACAACTGCGGATAAATAAGAATGTTACAAGCATGTGATGCTCCTGTAAACTCACCTGGGGCAAGTAACAGGTGTGGGCAATATAGAAATCACACCTGAAAGCAGATAAAAAGGAGAGACGTTCACTTAACCTTTGCATTGTGTGTCTGTCTGTGCCACACTAAGCATGGACAACAGAAAGAGGAGACGAGAACTGTCTGAGGACCTGAGAACCAAAATTGTGGCAAAATATCAACAATCTCAAGGTTACAAGTCCATCTCCAGAGAACTAGATTTGCCTTTGTCCACAGTGCGCAACATTATCAAGAAGTTTGCAACCCATGGCACTGTAGCTAATCTCCCTGGTCGTGGACGGATGAGGAAAATTGATGAAAGATTGCAACGCAGAATAGTCCGGATGGTGGATAAGCAGCCCCAAACATGTTCCAAAGACATTCAAGCTGTCCTGCAGGCTCAGGGAGCATCAGTGTCAGCGCGAACTATCCGTCGACATTTAAATGAAATGAAACGCTATGGCAGGAGACCCAGGAGGACCCCACTGCTGACACAGAGACATAAAAAAGCAAGACTACAGTTTGCCAAAATGTACTTGAGTAAGCCAAAAGCCTTCTGGGAAAACGTCTTGTGGACAGATGAGACCAAGATAGAGCTTTTCGGTAAAGCACATCATTCTACTGTTTACCGAAAACGGAATGAGGCCTACAAAGAACAAAACACAGTACCTACGGTAAAATATGGTGGAGGTTCAATGATGTTTTGGGGTTGTTTTGCTGCCTCTGGCACTGGGTGCCTTGACTGTGTGCAAGGCATCATGAAATCTGAGGATTACCAAAGGATTTTGGGTCGCACTGTAGGGCCCAGTGTCAGAAAGCTGGGTTTGCGTCCAAGATCCTGGGTCTTCCAGCAGGACAATGACCCCAAACATACGTCAAAAAGCACTCAGAAATGGATGGCAAAGAAGCGCTGGAGAGTTCTGAAGTGGCCAGCAATGAGCCCAGATCTAAATCCCATTGAACACCTGTGGAGAGATCTTAAAATTGCTGTTGGGAAAAGGTGTCCTTCCAATAAGAGAGACCTGGAGCTGTTTGCAAAGGAAGAGTGGTCCAAAATTCCGGGTGAGAGGTGTCAGAAGCTTATTGATGGTTATAGGAAGCGACTGATTTCAGTTATGTTTTCCAAAGGGTGTGCAACCAAATATTAAGTTAAGGGTGCCAATACTTTTGTCCAGCCCATTTTTGGGGTTTTGTGTGACATTATGTCATATTTGCTTTTCTGCCTCTGTTTTATATTTGTTCCAATACATACAAAGGGAATAAACATGTGTATAGCAAAACATGTGTTAATGCAATACCTTTTTTGTGTGAAATACTTGATTTTCAGGAAAAATATCAAGGGTGCCAACAATTTCGGCCATGACTGTAAATATATATATAAAAAACATATATAAAGTGCAGCGCTATAATAACAAAAATGGCATACATAACATATAAATAAAGTGCAAATGTCAAATCACACTGCGGTGAGATTGAGTGAGATGAAAAGTCCCAAAATAAGGTCAAACGTGGGGATCCAATAGATCCTAGTAGGTGCGTGGGATAAGATTCTGTGTATCACACAGTGAATCTGGGGTAAAAATTGCGCTTTCACCAGAAGTGCGTCAAAAAACGCATGTAAGATTTATCCTGTAGTATCGGATAGTGGTCATCAATTGCCAAGATAGGGACAGGGTCATACACCTTCCAATCGCAACTTGGGTTAAATACTTCAAATTTCATATACGTGTCTCAGGCATGTCACCATCCGGGGTCCCCTTTTAGAGCAGATTCTGCAAGTGGGGACTCTCATTGAAGAGAGCACAATAAGGGACACCACATAGCGTGATACCGTATACACTGAGTTTGTTAAAGGTACAACATGAATTGTAGAGGTAAAATGCAAATAAACACTGACCAGATAATAATCAGGATGGCCACCTGCGGCGGTCAGACGTCCAGATACTGCAGCCCCTCTGATGCATTTCGTGCGGTGCACATTATCAAAGGGTCCTGGGCTTACATGCAGGGACGTCAAAGAGCTGTTTATATATCCAAATTCGTGTGGAAAAGGCGCCAGCGATTATTGCGGCGGCCATTTTCCCGGCGATCGGCACATGCGCAGTGCGTCGGCGCCATTTTGTCGTAGATATCCGGCTTACATTAATGTCTACCATAGGACAGCGCCATTTTGTTGGCAGTATTCAAGTGCAGATCATTAATGTAAGTCAGTGTGTATTATACCCTGACTTACAGAAATGTCTCCTACAGGATGGCGCCATTTTATTGGTAGTATTCAGGTGCAATTAAGCAGTATGAATCAATAGAGCTAGATAATCTAGAGAGGACGGATCCTATCTTTAATAAATAGAAGATCAGATTTTCTTAAAGGACTTTGCAACAAACTTGATGTACCCCAATAGAATAATAATGATATATAAGATTGAGGCAGTCAATAGAGTATCACAATAGGACTATCCTGAATAATACATGGTCAGATACATTAAAAAACATAATTAAATACATAAATCCAATTAATACAGAGGTTTCTCATTTCTTATTTTGGGACTTTTCATCTCTCTCAATCTCACCGCAGTGTGATTTGACATTTGCACTTTATTTATAATATGTTATGTATGCCATTTTTGCTATTATAGCCCTGCACCTTATATATGTTTTTTATATATATATTTATATGTACTTTATTGGAAGGTTCTCTCTTGGTTACCTTTTTTGGTGTTCTAGCCGCTGACCTTTGAGATCCCCGGATAGCGCTTGCATATTATCTTTTTATTACTAATGGATCAAATATCATCAAAGATTGCTATCATTCAGATGCTGATTTTTGCAGAAGAGGATAAACTTTTGAAGCTTTTATCAAATATCACACAAATTTTATAATTCACTTACCACTGTAAATCTTTTTTTATGGATTTTGTTTGTCTGCGGAAACATTTGAAAGCCACTAGCCTAAATCCAGAAGAAGCAAAGGCACAGTCAATTGAAAATATTCTGAAAATGAAAATGTTTTTCAACGTTGTGTATGCTGCTTCTTGTAAAAGGAACAAATAAAGGTGATTAAACATGTTTTTGATAAGTTACGAGCAATAATGGATTGGCAGAATGGAATGGACTGCTATTGAACATAAACTGATTGGCTGCAGCTGCTGATCAAGAAATATATTCCAACATGTCCCTTCAAAAGAAGTGAATAAAACAATCATCTTCTGTTGTGTAGGGACAACCACACGTTAAAAAAATTTGGACTGTCCCTGGTTGAATTTTGATCAGTGTATGGCCAGCTTAAGGTCCCTTCCCTGTTCTGTGAAAATCTGAAGAAAGAAGTTTTGCCTGGAATTTCACTTGAAAGGATTTTTTGAGAGAGAGAAACATGGAGGTTGCTATTGCTTACTTCTTATTCTGCAAATGCTAGTAGCCTGGTTGTATTGCTGAACCCCATACTTTAAAGTGACTGTCATAAAAATGTAATATAAAAAGTACAGATGTCCCTGTAAAGTACAGATTAAATTTTTCTTCTCTTCATCTGCCCTTGCTCTCAAATAGTGATCCACTGAAAAAGATTAATTTCTGAAGTTTGTTCTGAAACAGTCACTTCCAGGGGGTGTCAATCTCCTGTATCCACTGCTATAGTCAATTCTTGCAGGTTCCTCCTGTCTACTCTCGTGTCACTAAAGGACACAGTAGTGAAGGAGTCAGTAGGAGAAGCCAATAAGCACAGTGGGAGACACAGGATTTAACACTCCTGGACATGTTGATTTCAGGTAAAAACTTAAATCAGGATTATTCCTAAGGCTGGCCATAGATGGATCACTTTTTTTGATCAGTCAGTGGGCTAATTTAAAAAAAAAACATTGGAGGAAGCTTCCCTGCTGTGCCATTGTATTCTGACAGCAGGATTCCACTATCAGAATACACTGATCAGTGGCTGCAGCTAATCGGCTGCAGTCACTGATCAACAAATGTTTTCCAACTGTCCTGTTCAATAGAAGTCAATTATTAAATCGACTTCTGTTGAACGGGCATAGCCATATAGGTATCAAAATTTGACTGGTCCCTACTGAACCAGGAAATTTTGATCAATCTATGGCTAGCTTAAATGGACTGAGTTGGTGGCAAGGGCAACGGGAGAAATAAGTAAGTATTAACCGAGTTTACATTTTAAAGTTACATTGTAACAGATTCACTTTAATGCTTTGAATCACTAACCTAGAACTGATTTTAAGGTAAAGGCTTTTGACTTTTATAATTTCCTTGCATACTTCTCATTCCAATTTGGTCAGCAAGTGGGGTAACAGAAGAGCTTGGCAAACTAGCATTTTTGAAAGGAGATCAGCAATGCTAGCCTCCATATTTCTCTCAAAGAAGAACTTCACCCTTAAAACAAAAAAAGTTTGCAAATACTGTAGCTGCTGACTTTTAAAAATTGGGTATTTGCCAGTCTCTGAAGTCCAAAACTCTCTTCCGGCAACCGGTTCTTCTCTCCACTACTCCCCCCCCCACTGCACATGTGTGAGATCATGTAATGCAGTGGGACTGCAGCCTCCTGGAATGTATGATGTATCTCAGGAGGCTGCAGACCAAAAGGTGGGCAGAACAAGTGATGTCAAACTCACCTAGGCAAGAATTGAGGAAGTGGTAGTAGGTACCTGTCAAAAATTGTCCCAGTAAAAAAAAAAAACTCATGTGTTAGGGTCAGGGCTGGGGAGTGTTTACTGCACTTTTACTTCTGAGTGAATGTCCACTATAAAGAAGTTGTTTTATTCCTTTTAAAAACAAATAGAAAAATTCAGTTTACATAAATGATTTTTCATTCTCATATTATGTGTCGACTACTGTAAAACGCCTTGCCAGATATTTCCCTAAACATCAATGAACACACCTTACCTAAAACCTGTCTATGGCAATCATACTTCTGTCATCATTTAAAGCCATAATCTAGATCGATTTTATTTGAACAGCCCCTTGAGCTGCAGCTCCTTGACTTCAAACTCCATAACGAGGGTATGGTGATGTGCTGTCCGCCTTGCATAACAATTCATCATATTTCCCAGTTAATGCATCTCCTTTAAACTGCAATTCACACAGCTAATTAAGCATGATGGAAAAGGTTTTGCTTAATTTAGCAGGAAGCTGCCCCTATGGCATCCAAGGGGTTAACTTCCTACACAACAGCAATCATTAGGGGCAGAAAGCAATAAACTGTGGAGTGACCCCTGACCTTCCTTCTCCCTTATGTATAATTGGCATTTATTATTCGGCAGGTGCTGAAATTCTCTTTATTTGCCACAGAAGGTCCATGTTATTGAGATGATTTCCATTCTCCGTTATGTTTAAACCTTCCTATTCCCTGCTGACTCTTGTAAGACACTTGAGAAATAAAATCCACCAGGTCAGGGGTCACTCCTTAATCTCCAGAGTCTTTCCTTAGATAAAACCTCCAGTGATCATCAGCTTGTCATATTGATTTGGAGGCCTGAGGGGGATTGTGTGGTTGATAATATAAACAGTATTTATATTGTCTGCTATAGACAGATTATTCTGTGTCCTTTATATACTGGCCTCTATATTTTACATGCCAGACTAGTGCCCATTGCACCAATAATTAGCTATTCATTTAACACCATACTTTTTTTTTGCTAGCACAGATTTTAAATTGTCTCTGGGTATGTTAGTTCTCCAGCTACAACAGATTTAAAAATAAATCTGATCAACTATTGAAGTGAATGAATAATGCTATCCTTAGATTCCTGAGGGTTGGGTCAGAAAATTGGAGCGCCAAACCAAAAAGTTGAATTCCAAAAAATATTTATTTCAAATCTGTTGATAGCCAAGGGCCAAACTCTGCACCTTTCATCAAGGCTACAGTATGATATAAAAATGTATGAAATTTAGGTTGCACACAAAAGTTAAGAATATAAGACTAGATTAATAAAAAAACTTATATAGAATTATTTTTTTTAGTTAATGATTTTTTTTTGTTTTATAGATTTGTATATATACTAATACAGTTGTGCAAAACATTTGCATACCCTGGCCGAAATCATGAAATTTTGGCATTGATATTAAAAATGTGACTGATCATGGCTTTTATTTAAGGATAATGGTCATATGAAGCCATTTATGCTCTTAGATTGTAAGCTCCAAGGAGCAGGGCCCTCCTAACCCTCTTGTATTGAACTGTATTGTTGCTGTATTGTCTCCCGTTATATTGTAAAGCGCTGAGCAAACTGTTGGTGCTATATAAATCCTGTATAATAATAATAATTTATTATTACATAATTGTTTGGCATCTTTTTTAAATCCTAATGATAACAAAAACACCCAAATGGCCCTGATCAAAAGTTTACATACCCTGGGATGTTTGATCTTGCTTTAGACACACAAGGTGACATACACAGATTAAAATGGCAATTAAATGTTAAATTCCCACATCTGTGGCTTTTTAAGTTAAATTAGTGCCTGTGTATAAATAATCAATGAGTTTGTTAGCTCTCACGTGGATGCCCTGAGCAGGCTAGATACCCAGCCACGGGGAGCAGAAAAGAACTGTCAAAAGACCTGTGTAACAAGGTAATGGAACTGCATAAAGTTGAGAGAGGATATAAAAAGACATCTATGAAAACCCCACAGGTAACCTAAGGAGAAACACAGGCTGCTCTGGAAACTGTGTGGCTCTTTCAAGGAGCACAATTTGATAATTCTTGAACAAAAATGAGCTGCATGATCGAGTTGTTAGAAGTCTTTACTGAGCCAATGCCACAAAAAAGCTGAGTTACGGGGGGCGTGGCAACCACATGGCAAGATGGCCACTTAGCTCCAGAGCTCCACTGTTCTCCTTGGCATCCCTACCTCTACTGAAGCCTCCAGGTCATCTGCAGCCTAGTACCGGTACTGGCCAGTTAAACATCCGCTCACTAGCAGTATGTGGAGACGCCAACCAGACTCGAGTTTCTTCCCCACCATGGAAGACCCACCCAGTCTTCAACAAAATGGTGGCAGAGATCAAACACGTAGATATACAAAGGAGGGGGCGGTGCAGCGCTATATAAACTAACAGACAATAATTAAATCAAGAATCAAATACATATAATAGACAGTGGCTGAGTGCTAATAAAATAAAGCCACTGGATGGTGGCTATAAAGTGAAAAGAGTGCAAAATAAATAAAAGAGTCCAATGAAGGGGTGCTCTTAAGATCCGAGATGATCCTTAGACGTCCAATGATTGGAACCGCAGGGTGATAAGTAATGTAAAGATTGCGCACTCACCAGATACGCAATCTTTATGCGCATTTGTATATACTGTCACTGGACATCTGGTGTCATCAGACTGGTCTGGTCAGATCTGATCAGCATAACTTTCGCTGCCCGGCACTCGGATAGATGCGGCTGCTCTGTAGATCTGGCTGGTTTTCACCAGAGCTCAAATAAACAGAGAGGGCCACATAGTGTGATATCCTTAAAGTATTTATTTAATATACAGGCACAGGATGGCAGAGACAATCCAATGAGTAGAAAATATACTGACCCAGATGCAAAACAAAGATGGCAGCCGGGGCCCCTCGTGACGCCGGCGGCGTGGCGTCCAACCTACTGTAGCTATCTGACGCGTTTCGAGCAAAAGCTACAGTAGGTTGGACGCCACGCCGCCGGCGCCACGAGGGGCCCCGGCGGCCATCTTTGTTTTGCATCTGGGTCAGTATATTTTCTACTCATTGGATTGTCTCTGCCATCCTGTGCCTGTATATTAAATAAATACTTTAAGGATATCACACTATGTGGCCCTCTCTGTTTATTTGAGCTCTGGTGAAAACCAGCCAGATCTACAGAGCAGCCGCATCTATCCGAGTGCCGGGCAGCGAAAGTTATGCTGATCAGATCTGACCAGACCAGTCTGATGACACCAGAGGTCCAGTGACAGTATATACAAATGCGCATAAAGATTGCGTATCTGGTGAGTGCGCAATCTTTACATTACTTATCACCCTGCGGTTCCAATCATTGGACGTCTAAGGATCATCTCGGATCTTAAGAGCACCCCTTCATTGGACTCTTTTATTTATTTTGCACTCTTTTCACTTTATAGCCACCATCCAGTGGCTTTATTTTATTAGCACTCAGTCGCTGTCTATTATATGTATTTGATTCTTGATTTCATTATTGTCTGTTAGTTTATATAGCGCTGCACCTCCCCCTCCTTTGTATATCTACGTCTCTGAAGGTTATATGGTGCCTTTTTGGTGTACAGCTGCTGTTTGTCTATTCAAGCGCTCACTTACTTTGTTTTTTTAGAGATCAAACACGGAATGCTGATCAATGATCTCTAGTGGCAACTCAGAGCCGTGATCAGTAGAGGGAGAATTGATCATAGGTCACGCAAAAAAGAACTTACAGTCCAGCCACTCTACCCCATTCATGCAAAGCCTGGCCAAGTGCAGACCCAGGATGAACATCCTCTCATGGAGGTGAGCAACCCCTTGCTAAAAATGCACCCTGATACTGCAAGGGCAGATCCTATAGCTGCCTTTCCCACCACAGACCAGCCCATATCTGACACCACTTTAAAAGAAATGTTGCTGCCCCTCTGTGCCTCTCTACAGTCAGATATTGTAGATTCCCTACAACATTATAAGGGGGACATTTAAGAACTGGGGGGCAGAGTGGACCATGTGGAAGATACACTGTGTGAAATTACCTCTTCCTTTAAGGCTTTAGTGGATGCTCCTACATTGCACCAAGATGAACTGGCCCTACTTAAAACAAAAGTGGCTGATCTAGAAGACAGATCACGCTGCAACAACCTAAAAATCAGGGGCATACCTGAATCTGTACAAGCACAAAAATTGCCTTACTTTGTCCAAGAATTATTCAAAGCAGTGATACCCAATCTTACATCAGCTGATCTCACCATTAACAGGGTGCATTGCATCCCCAAACCAGCATTTCCTCTACCAAGGGATGTTCTCTTCTGCATACACTTTTTTAAGGCTAAAGAGAAAGTTCTAGAGGCCTTCTGCCATGTAGATCAGTTACCTGCACAAGATGCTAACCTACAGGTCCTACTGGACTTTTCTCAATACACCTTACAGCTTGGATGCAACCTGAACTCCATCACCAAAGCCTTATGCGACAACAAGCTTATCTAAAATGGAAATACCCAGTTAACCTCCCTAGCAGTCTGATTATGTCCATATTTCTGTGCTCAAAGCGGTACTTTTTTTGCATGGAAATATGTATTTTTTTTATTGTAGGCCTGTAATTGTTAGGAATAACTCACTGAAATCTGTCCGAACAAGAGTCTAGTAAACATCCTGGGTATGATAAAACTTGAAACACTAAATCAGAAATTATAATTTAATAAATAATCATAAAAAATAATAATATAATAATAATAATAATTCAATAATATAATCAAACCAAAAACACCGAAAGTTCGCACATCACTGAGCAAAGTCGCAAAATCGTTTTCAGTGTCTGATGAGGAATTCCCCCACGAATCATTATCACTCAATTCTGCAAGTGGTTCTGATTTACTATCGCTGTTCTCTAGCTGGTCTAAAACTGCTTTTGACCTAAAGGGACGCTTTTTGGACGTCATGGACATTTCTCAGTTTCCAGGCAGAATGAACAGTAAAAATGCAGGCAGGGCACAGGACAAAGCACTAGGGACAAAATGTATGTGAAATGGTTTGATACAGTAATGATTTTAGTGAATGTCACATTTTGTCTTTTTCAAATTTCCCGCCGTTCCGTCCCCCATACGTCCCGACGCTCGCAGGGGACGGAAACCAGATGACAGATGCCGGCATCCGCCGGATTACATTGCCAGGGACACTGCAGGAGGGACATCGCAGGAGCGCAGGTCAAGGTAAGTGATCGAGGGATTGCTGAGCAGAGCCGCATGGTAAGCCCGAGTGTAGCTCGGGATTACCGCTTGTGGTACTGAAACTTTACCCTGAGCTACACTCGGGAATACCACCAGGGAGGTTAAATTGAATGTGAACCACAAGTGTAAATCACATCTAATCTCCACTCTGGATGAAGGGCTTAAGCTCCTTAGAACATGGGGTATCATCCCTGAGCCACAAACACCCTCTGGCAGACCTCCACACCGGATGCCTGCACATATGAAATCTGACTGGTGCACAGTGCCCAAGAAAGCTTCCTCTTCAAGAAAAACCTATAGGCCTTACTTCTACATAGCTGCCCAACTCCTACAGTGGAATTATGGAGACAACAGGGGTACATACCACCGTACCATACACCCCACACAACTTTGCAGTTACTGCTGCACATCTGGTTCCAGACAAATTCTTTTTTAACTTTTCATATCTGTTCTTTTTCGACCTCTGACTAAAAGTTGATCCCTACCTTTGCTCTCCTATCACTGTTGACAAAGCCTTGTTCACTAAATTATTTTCAATATCCTGCCTGATCCTTTGGGAGCCGAACCTATCTGGATTATGAGCGTTTCATTTACCCAGTTTTATATTTTGTTTTGGTTATATATTCATGACTATCCGAAATATATTATAGCATTCTTTTCCCAAGATCATACAGAATATATCCTTTCCTCACTGATTCCAGCTGAATTCATATTGCTATATATCAGTTCTAACAGCATAGGTAACTTAACACCCCAGATCTTCAATATCACCTACATCGAAGAAAATCATCCACATGGGATTTAAGATTATTTCTTTAAATGTCCGAGGCCTGAACCATCCAACAAAGTGGACATCATAGCTGCAGAAGTGACTCACTCCCATAAAGACTCCACACCACAATACTTCTATAAGAACTAGCCACATACTGTTTGGCCTCCGCCAATGCAACTCATACCAATTCAGATACCTGCATAAAATATTCATCTCCAAGGTGCAACAACAGTATTTGATTATATGTGGGGACTTAAATCTTGTGGTTGACCCACTCATGGCCACTTACCCTCCCTAGGGTACTTCTTGCACACAGAAGATGTCCATGACCTGAGCTCTACAAACATGCTAATGAGCGTGATTATACATGATTCTCCCCCGGACATAACTCTTATTCACACATAGATATGCTTCTGGTTAATAAGACTCTCCTACAGCGGGTATCCTCAACACATCAGACAACACATGGTCAGACCATGCTGCTATATATAACTTTGGTGGAGGAGGACACTTGCCTTTCTGTGTATGTGTGGTGATGTAACAACTCTATTCTTCATAATCCTGATTCACAAAAGTTTCTTTCTAAACAGCTTCAAGAATTTTTTTTCACACAACCACCTTCCTGATACCAGCTCATTTACCCTTTGGAATGCCCATAAGGCATATGTGAGAGGTTGTTGATCCAGCTTGGCTCCAAGACCAAAAAACAATAAAGACAAAAAACAAAACAAAATCAATGCTCCTATAAATGAAATCTGCTCTTTAGAGCTCTTCAAAATAAATCCTCCCTATCTCCTGATCTGGCAGCAGCCCTGTCCCATTTGAGGACCACTCTAAGAAGGTTGTTGTGTGAACAATATGATAAATACCTGAAACCACCTGAAACCTATGCACACAAAAATAAAGTAGGTAAATTCCTTGCTAATTGAGCTAAGAGCTCAGAGGTTCAAGGCACACATACCTTATATTATCCACCCAACCTCCAATGAAAAACTCATGAACTCTCAATCTGTAGCAGACACATTTGTGGATTCTTGTGAGGTCTTATATAATTTAAAATGTGACACAAATACTCCCCAACCATCAGACTCTGCTATTCGACAATTTCTAGAACAACTTAACTTACCTACCCTAATCCCCTCACAACTAGACTCTTTAAATGCCCCATTTCCCATAGCAGAAATTGGCAAATCTATCAATTCTTTACCTCTTAGAAAATCACCAGGCCCAGACAGACTTACCAATGAGTATGTTAAAACCGTCCAAGAGATTTTCACTCCCTTCCTACAATCAATCTACACTAGGGCAACTGAAACTGCATACTTTACATCTGAAATGCTAAGGGCACATGTGGTCACTCTCCCAAAACAAGGTAAACCAATGGACTCCCCAGCAAACGTCTGCCCAATCTCCCTTCTTAATTCTGATAGAAAAATGTATGCGAAACTGCTAGCTACCAGACTTTTGAACATCCTACCCATGTTAATTAAACAAGACCAAGTGGGATTCATAAGGGGCATGCAAGCCGCAGATGCCACTAGATGGATAATTTATATTATTCATCAAACAAGTCAGACACCTTTTCTCCTTCTTTCCATAGACACTTGTGCTCGCCCGAGTCCATTGGGTGTATATATTAGCAGTGCTAGCCAAATTTGGTTTTGAAGGACCAATCATGTCAGCAATCTTGGCCCTCTACTCAACTCCCTTGGCCTGTATCTTTATATCTGGTCTCCTTTCCAAATCTTTCCCACTATCTAACAGCACCCCACAGGGATGCCCTCTATCCCCATCAATATTTAACCATGATTGAACCACTAGCAGAACCATCCGCTCTTACCCTCACATTTCTGGATTCAAGTTTAATCATAGATCACATGTCATCAATTTGTTTGCCAACGATGTCATTCTCATTTTAACTAAACCCATTCTCTCCCTTCCATTTTCCCACCAAATTCTACATAACTTTAGCCAAATATCATATTACAAAGTGGTCAATTTTTCAAAATCTCTAATATTGGACCGTGGGGTCCATTGGGAAACTCATAAACACTTAGTCTCTCAGTTACCCTCCTGGGCTGAAAACAGCATCCCTTACCCTAACATCCTCCTCTAGTAATTAGTAGAAGCCAATTACAAACCTCCTATTCACATAATATGACAGGACATGCAATGCTTTGCCAAAATTGGGCTATCCTGGACTGGAAGATTAGCAATGTTTAAAATGCAAATCATGCCAAAAATCCTATATGTATTTCACACCTTATTGCTTCCAGCAGCCTCTTCCTACATTCCACACTGACATCCATACTACGAACCTTTGTTTGGAAAAGCAAACGAGCTTGATGTACATATCATCACCTTATCAAACACAGACAGATAGGGGGATTTGGACTACCTTTGAGGATTACTTTTATGCAGCACAACTTGCACCTCTCAACAATTGCTTCCAATCTCCACCGGACATACTGTGGGTAGATATTGAAACCACACTTACACACTCCCATAACCTGTACCATGTTTTAATAGCAGATGTATGGCATACTCTAAATCTCAAACATCTCCCCTTGCCTACTCAAGCTTCCATTTTAGCATGGAGAAAGTTTCTTTCCTACCCAAAGCAAGGAAATCATCCACATCATCTCTGCTACCCAATTGAAACTCTAGAACTCCCCATCCCCTATATCTCTCTTAAATAGTGGGTGAAAGCAGGAATTCATTGGGTAAATGATATCCTTATCAATAATCATATGAAACCCATGGAATCTCTAATAGTAGAATATGCCATACCCAAATCCACTACCTACACACACACACACCCACAAGAATACTAAGTTTTCTAGTACCCTCCCCCACGTACAGGTAAAACTCGAAAAATTAGAATATCGTGCAAAAGTTCATTTATTTCAGTAATGCAACTTAAAAGGTGAAACTAATATATGAGATAGACTTACATTACATGCAAAGCAAGATAGTTCAAGCCGTGATTTGTCATAATTGTGATTATTATGGCTTACATCTCATGAAAACCCCAAAACCACAATCTGAGAAAATTAGAATATTGTGAAAAGGTGCAAGATTCTAGGCTCAAAGTGTCCCACTATAATCAGCTAATTAAGCCATAACACCTGCAAAGGGTTCCTGAACCTTTAAATGGTCTCTCAGTCTGGTTCAGTAGGAATCACAATCATGGGAAAGACTGCTGACCTGACAGTTGTGCAGAAAACCATCATTGACACTCTCCATAAGGAGGGAAAGCTGGATCTTCCCAAAGTGCTGTATCAAAGCACATTAATAGAAAGTTAGGTGGAAGGAAAAAGTGTGAAAAAAAAAGGTGCACAAGCAGCAGAGATGACCGCAGCCTGGAGAGGATTGTCAGGAAAAGGCCATTCAAAAGTGTTGGGGACTTTCACACGGAGTGGACTGAGGCTGGAGTCAGTGCATCAAGAGCCACCACACACAGACGGATCCTGGACATGGGCTTCAAATGTCGTATTTCTCTTGTCAAGCCAATCCTGAACAACAAACAACGTCAGAAGCGTCTTACTTTGCAACCCTTCGGAAGTTGCGGATTTGGTGAAAAAAAAATTAAAATCACAAAACCTCCACCTGAGCGTCTTTTGATAAGCATTGGAAACCTTGGATCAATAACAAATACTATGTTTATGTATTCTCTTGACTGATATTCTACCCCATATTTTTATGTTTTGCTTGCCTGTTTCAAATAGGCCTGTGAAACCTCATGTATAAGCCTACTGTTATGGCGCTTTGTTGCGCCCTCATTTACTAATGTTTACCTGTACTATTTTGTAAAACTCAGTAAAACCATTAATGGAAAAAATCCCAGTTACAAAATGCCTGACAACACCTTAACACTCCTCACAGCTTTTGGCACATTATAATCTGGAGTGACAAGACCAAAATAAAGCTTTATGGTCACAACGATAACTGCAGTGTTTAGAGAGGGGTCAACAGCAACAAGAATACCACCCCCACTCCTTACTGTGAAGAATGTCAGTGGCTCACTGATATTTTAGGGGTGTGTGAGCTCTAATGACATGGGAAAACTTGTGAAAATTGATGGCAAGATGAATGCAGCATGTTATCAGAAAAAAACTGGCAGACAATTTGCATTCTTCTGCACAAAAGCTGCTCATTAGGACGCTTTTGGACGGCACAACAATGACCCTAAGCAAAAGGCCAAGTTGACCCTCCAGTGGTTAGAGCAGGAATATTTTTTAGTGGCCATCACAGTCTCCTGACCTTAATATCATCAAAACATGCGGTTCATGCAAGCTGACCAAAAACTTTGCATGACCTGGAGGCATTTTGCCAAGACGAATGGGCAGCATTACCACCTGCAAGTATTCAGGGCCTCATAGATAACTATTACAGAGGAGTGCAGACTAACATTGATGCTAAAGGGGGCAAAACACAGAATAAGAATTAAGGGTATGCAGACTTTTGAATAGGGGTCATTTCATTTGTTTACTTGTCACCATGTTTTGTTTTGTTTTATGATTGTGCCATTCTGTTATAACCTACAGTTTTGTCTGCTCACTTATGTTTTCATTAAAACGGTACACAGAGGTTGATTTACTAAAGGCAAATAGCAGGTGCTCCAGAGCTTACTTTGCAAAAAAAACCCAATCACGTGCAAGAAAAAAAAGAAAAAAAAAAATCATTTTTGCTTGCACATGATTGGATGATGGAAGTCAGCAGACTTTGTGCTCATTTACTAGGATCTGGAGCAATTGAACTTGCAGAGCACAACTGCACTTTGCAAAGTGCACAGTCTATTTGCCTTTACTAAATTAATTCCATAGTATTACCAATTCCCATAGTATTCCAAAAAGGGTATGCAAACTTTTTAGCACAACTGTATAACATTTTTTGTTCATTTTAAGGCTTAGTTTTGCGTGCAATATTATGTTGTCCCTCATACATTTATAAATCTGTTGTAGCTAGATAACTTTTTTCTTGAATTAAACTCTTTGCATGGCATTCCAATTTTCTGATCCACCCATTAATTTTACAACCAGCAAGTTCCTTGGAAGTTCTTTGGTGTACTGAAGCAGCCCTCACGCTACCTAGATACATTACATAGCAGTATAAACCAGTCGTAGGGACCAAGTAATAACTGCTTAGTTTCAGCACCATCCAATCCTTTATCTTAGATATCTGAGGACAGACATAATGCCAACAGAAACATACAGGTCACATAGGCAGGAAGAAGAGGAAATACTAGCTCAGCTTGGCAAGCCTGTCTTGTCATAATCTGGTTGACTACAAAGTGATTCTAAAGGCACAGCATAGCCCGGATCCTCCTCTTCTTGGGTCCAGGTGCTCCTGGCCCCTGCCATCTGTCGGATGCCCCCACAGCAAGCAGCTTGCTAGGGGGGCAGCGGTTCCTCCATGTATCCATTCATACACGGAGCCGTGGCTCTGCAGCAACCTTTCTCTCTTCTCATTGGCTCACTGGCTGTGATTGACTACACTATATTACTATAAAGGAGGATCATTACTGTCTGTCAGGACAGAGGCACTCTTATGCTGGCCTTACACCTGTAGAATTGTTTTAAATGTTCATACAAGAAAGTATAAAAAGCCCTCGTCCGACCATCCAATGGTGCATTCAAGGCTTCGAAGTACCATGTCAATGTCTTGATTTTCATAGATCAAATTTTCTACTTCCGGATAATCTTTGACAAATGCATGCAAATAAGATTAGTTATGATTCTTGGCTGAGAGCGAATTCAACAATTAGAAATTCTTTCTTTCCCATTTAAAAAACCTCTATCCTTGTCCTTCAAATTTTTTCACTGGCTCTGGTAGAAATTAAATGTCGAATTGTCCCCTTTTAACTCTTAGTTAAACAAATGTTCTGAAAATGACAATTTTCTAATAAAATACCACAGGTGTATGACCAGCTTTACAAGACTCTTCCTGTCTGTTGGTCTTTGAACCTTTCATGTGCAAAACATCATTTTTTTTAATCTAGTGTATGTATAGGTTTAGAGCTACATTACTTTAGCTGGGTAAGTAAAAGGCTATGAATAAAAATGTTTCATAATTATAATTTGATACCAGAAGGTGGCACTCTAGGTTACTGCTCCACATTTCAATTTGGCTGGCATTTTTTGCTATGCTGTGAATGATTATGTTGGAAATACAAAAGACTTGCAAAGCAGGAGCTCAAATCACACACCAGAAGGGTAGGTCAGAAGAGAAAAGCACCCTGACCCATTTTTTCTGCAGGTATTGCACAATTTTGGATGGTTTTGGAAGAACAGTTTTGGCCCTATCAGCACCACTCTGTTCTATCTTAAGGTATTGATGTTATTGTAGGTGATCTGGTTCCCGGGCAGGCTGTCTACACCCCAGAGGAGCTCCATGAACTCCCTGTATTTGCAATGTAATTGAAGTACCACACCACTACTATAAGGTCCAGATACTACTTGGGATGAGGGTCAAATTAAAATACAACCAATAATGGTCAGAGGAACAATCAAGAGTGTCTAATGCATTTTGGGGCTCAAAACCATCCCCTTTATCAGGGCTTGAGATAAAAAACAACATGGTAGACAAGATGTGAACTAGACCTTTTTAATTATATTTCATAAGTGTGATTACAAACAAAGGGTTTGTCAGCAGCTGGTTTAGCAGCTAAACCAGCCGTTGACAAGACCTGTACTTTCCGTCACAGGTAATTCCTCCATTTACAATGTTGAGCATGGATAGAGGAATCTGTTAGATTTCTTTTGTTCTACCCTCATATTGTGCTCATACGGCATGGAGATATCTGAACTAGGAATCCATATTTAGAACAAATAACTTTTTATTCAATCACATTTCAGGGTACAAACATACTGTACATGAAGATGTACATGTGAGTAACATTCCAAAATATATTGCACATTTAAAGAGGTAGTAAAGTCTCTATCAGAAACTAAAATAATGCCCCCTTGCAGGTTTAAGTCATAATGTACTAGTATGCACTGCATAGTAGTACATTATGAGAGACTTATGTACAAACGGAGAACTTTGACTCTGGGCTGTCACGGCTCCGAAAGAGCCCCAGGCACTTCCATTTTCATGCGTTCCTACTTCTGGGTTCTGAATCTTTGGCCGTTTGATTGGCCGGGCTGTGGTGACATCGCCCCCAAGCATTTGCACAGTCACACCACAACGGCATGCAGACCGGGCCATAAATGTGGTCTGAGCTGTGCATGCATGGCTAAGATCGCATTACCACACACTGACAGGTGGGGCGAGGGGGGCATTTATGACAGAAGAGACCTCTAGGGTTTACTACCACTTTAATGAGGACCATGTATGAAGATAATATCATAAGGCTGGCTTCATACTGATCTTTTGTCTTCTGCTTTTGCTTTAAAAAAATGTGGAGGGGGGGGTGGGGGCGCTCGTGAGCA
Source organism: Staurois parvus (assembly GCF_062004578.1). NCBI lineage: Eukaryota > Metazoa > Chordata > Amphibia > Anura > Ranidae > Staurois > Staurois parvus. The sequence goes on from NW_028318304.1 coordinate 1,259,822, forward strand.
ACTCGAGGAATAGCTGCTTTTTAAACCCAGCTGCTCGACCACCGGCACATTGATTGATTTTTAGCTCTCGGAGGGGGGGGGGTTTCTGGCCTTCCCTCCAACCTCTCCTGGCCCCTGTCCCCTGGTGCCCTGATGGGGAAATAATCAGCCACCTCCCGCACTTCCAGCGTCCGACAGACCGTTTCAAAGTTTGCGGCCTCCCCACCGGAGATCGCAGGTGAAGCCTTGATTTTTGGCCTACCGCCGGAGAGCTCCAGAGCCCCGGCCGCGGGATCGCATCTTCCGCCGGAGGCTGCAATTGAAGCCCCGGACTCGATTTCGGGTCCCCCGCCGCCTCGGCCCGTGGTTGGCCTGGATCCCAGGGGTGAAGATGACCTGGCATCAGAAGCATCCCTGCAGTCTTCCCCTCCGGGTCTGAGGGATGTTGAGCTTCTGCACTGTTTCAAGATGATGCTGCAGTCGGAACTGTCCTCCGCTATCTCCAAGCTTGCCGACCGACTCTCGCGTGAAATTCGAGAGTTGGGCAATCGGACGAATGATCTTGAGGATAAAATAGATGCTGCGGCCACGGTCAATGAGGGTCACGAGCAGGACTTGTGTGACCTCAAGAAAGAATTAGCGGACACGTTGCTCTGACTTGAGGATTTCGAGAACCGTTCCCGTCGCGGCAATTCAGGTATACCTGAAACGGTCACAGATCTCACCTCCATCGCTACTGCTCTGTTTCAGGAGCTGACACCCGCAATTTCCATCAATCGGCTTGAATTTGATCATCTTGCATTGGGCCCTAGACGACCGGATGGGCCCCCCAAGGGACATCATCATCAAGTTCACTTTCTACTGCACTAAGGGAACCATCCTCTTGGCGGCCAGAAACAAACCAGACCTCAGATTCCAGGGACATCGCTACCAGCTCTTCGCGGACCTCTCCCAGACCACTCTGCAGAAGCGACGTCAGTTGAAGCCTTTCACTTCGATCCTGGTGAACCACAGAATTAAATATGCTTGGGGCTTTCCGTTCCACCTCACCTTCAACCACCAGGGCCGCAGTCACTCTGTTGTTACGCCGGGGGAGGCCAATTCGCTCCTGGAATCTTTGCATCTTCTTCCGCAGGAGGACGCTACTCAGAGCCCGGCTCACTCAAGTGGATCCCCAGTGAGGCTGCTTCTACCGGGCCACCTCTGGGAGTGGTCGTCCAACAGGAAGAGGGCCCTCCCTCAGACCCCTCAATGATCAAGTCTGTCCTGCTCTTCTCCAGGCTGAGAATGTATCTTGGATAACCCGCGTTGTGTTTCACCGTTGGACTTTCCTGATGGGACTGTGAGTTTGTCCCTTATGGTTTTTCCAGTTGTTAGCGTTCCAGGCTAGGCCTGATCTGACCCATTCCCTTGGGTTCCATTACTGAATGGGGGGAGGGTCTCCTCCTGGACTTGCGGATTATGACTTTTTGCTGTCTTGGCCTACCATGGGTGCCGTTGTTTGGGTTCCTGTTTGGGTAGGGGGTGATGGTTCCCTTGGGCTCTGGGGTGGGTGGTGGGCCTGGTGGGCCTGATCGGGTGTTGGCCCTATTGGGAGGTGGGGGACCACTTGGGCTGTGTAGTGGTTCTACGGCGGCCTGTAGCCGTCCTCCTGATGGGGGTTGGCCCCCTAGTTTAGCTGGGTTTTCTATCGGGAGGTTATTGCGGATGTGCTCACTTCTGGGACTCTTAGTTTATTACTTTGGTATCCCGTTATACTGTGTTTATTGCCTTTTTGCCCCCTGAGGGCTTATGTTTTTGATGTTTTCACTTGCAGCCATGTGTCCGGTGGTAGAGCCACCCCCAACCGGTATCCTTCAGGTGTAGGAGGATGCATGTCACCATTGACGTGACACGTTTGTACTGCTGTATATATTTCTTGTTTCTTCCTTTTCTCCTTCTTCTTTGTTTTTTTTGTTTTATCGTCACGCAGGGTCTCGGGATGCCATGGTCCGAACGCCATTGGGAATGATAACTGTTGGCCGACCTATGCTTTTTCTGCTGAGCGTGCTGTGCTGATACCGCCATGGCCTCGCCCCTTCTGAAAGTATACTCACAAAATGTTCAAGGTTTCAATTCGCCTCAGAAGCGGGCTAAAGTTTTTCATCACCTCAAATCGCAACAAATTGACGTGGTATGTTTACAGGAGACCAGGTTTTCTCAGACCTCCGCTCCACGGTATCTTTCGCCTCACTTTCTCACCTTTTACACGGCCTCGGCCCCTGAGAAACGCCGGGGTGTACTAATAGCTTTCAAGCACAATCTTCCTTTTGTCTGTGCTAGGAATATAGCAGACCCCACGGGTAGGTACTTGCTTCTGCAGGGCACTCTCTGGGATCAGGAGGTTACCTTTGTCTCTTACTATGCACCCAATCGCTTTCAACATTAAATTCTTTTCTCATCTTTGCACCATTGTCTCCCGACACTCCAAGGGTCTCCTTCTTCTTTTGAGAGATTCCAATGTTATCTTGGATTCCACATTGGATAGGCCCTATGCCCAGGGGGTGGCCCCTTCTCACGACTTAGTGCTAGAGGAACGTATGCGCTCTCTTTTGCGGACGGCGGGGCTGGCGGACGTCTGGAGGGAACTCCACCCAACTGAGCATGACTTTACATTCTATTCCAACCCTCATGACAGTTTTTGTAGAATTGACCATATATTCATGTATGTCCGGCAGCTTCCTTTGGTCTGGCGGATAGCTATTCCCTCCTCGCCCCGGTCAGACCATGATCCCCTGGTACTCCTCCTGGCCCTTTCTGGGTCGGTATGGCGCCCCTTTCACTGGTGCATTAATGATTCTTTATTGACCACTCAGGTCACCTGCCAACACATAGAATCTTTCTTACGCACTCGGGATCTGTTTCTTTGGCAATACCCCTGTGGGAGGTGCACAAAGCCACAGTGCGGGGTCAGGTTATATAGCTAGTGGCGGTTTGGAAGCGGGAATAGGAGCTCCAACTTTTAGAGCTCCATTATCTGTTGGCTTCTGCGGATGCTCGTTGGAAGTCATTCCCATCCACGGCCCATAAACGCGTTCGGGATGCCCTGGCAGCAGGGTTGGACCTACTCGCCTCTTTAGAGGCGGAACGGGCCCTGCGTTGGTCCAAACACAAATTTTATTCCTGTGCTAATAAGCCTGGTTCAATGCTGGCCAGGAAACTCAATTCTGTGGGGAAACCCCATAAACCGATCCGATTGCGACTTCCCGTGGGTGGCTGTACTTCTAATCCCCAGCAGATTGTCTCTCGTTACGCAGACTTTCTTTCGCGCCTTTACGCCAAACCAGATCCCTTCCCTGTGGCTTAGGCAGAGGCATTCTTTCAAGACCTCCAACTTCCTGGACTATCTGAGGCAGCGCAGAAGGCCCTCAACGCCGGTGACCGTACCGGAAGTGCTCCAAGCTATTAAATCTCTACGGTCTACCCGGGTCCAGACAGCTTTTCCAGCCTCTATTATAAGAAATTTGCAACCCTGTTAGCACCCTTCTTGGCTGACTATTTTAATGAGTTACTACAGGGCTCATTTCCCTCTCCGGATGCGCTTAGAGCTCATATTTCCATGATTCCCAAGACGACCAATGATGTGCAGGACTTGCAAGCTTTTCGGGCCATTTCTCTTCTTAATGAAGACCTGAAGATCTTGGACAAGATTCTTAGCTTTCGTATCAATAAATACTTGCGTAGCCTGATCCACAGAGACCAAGTGGGTTTCGTCCCTGGGAGACAGGCGGGTGATAATGTTCGTAAGGTGGTCCATCTTATACATTTTCTACAACAGCGGGAAATACCGGGATTCTTACTGTCCTTAGACATATATAAAGCCTTTGATTCTCTATCCTGGGAATATCTGCGGTTTGTGCTGTCTCGCTGGGGTTTTGGGGACTCTATTCTTTCTTGGATTCAAGCCTTGTATTCTTCCCCTTTGGCTTCCGTTAATATTTCTCAGATTCCTTTCCTATTTGGCTAGGTATGAGACAGGGATGCCCCCTGTCCCCAGCGCTCTTTGTCCTGGCGCTTGAGCCGTTGGCTATGGCGCTCTGGACTGATTGTAATGTATCGGGGGTCCCATACAGGGGACAGGAGTTGAAGTTGAACCTTTTTGCAGATGATGCCCTCTTGACTCTCACTCTCATGCTTTAGGGGGGAGGGGAATGCGCCAGTAGAGAGGGAAAGATTGAAGATGTGGGTGAGGGAGCAGATGATGGAGGAGGGGGGTGACCGGAGGAGTTGAGAGGAGATAGGGTCCAGGGGGCAAGTGGTGAGGTGGGCTTCTGAGAAGACCTTAGTGACCTCCTCGGTGGTAGCAGGGCTGAAGGAGCAGAGTGCAGGGGAGGTTATAGTGTGCGGGACGTTAGGTGTGGTGGGGGGCAGTGCGGTTGCGAGGTCAGAGGAGGGGAGAGTTGAGGGGGTGATGGAGGGGGGGAAGCTAGGTGGAGAGGTAGATTGTGAATTGACAATGTCCTTACGGCTTGCGTCAATCTTGTTTTGGAAATGATTGGCAATCTCATGGGCGGTGAGTCAGGTACTGAGTGGAGGTGGGGGGGGGGAGAGCAGGGAGTTGAAAGTGGAGAAGAGCCGGCGAGGACAGGTGGAGAGGGTGTTAATGAGAGTTACAAAGTAGGCCTGCTTGGCAGTGGGGAGGGAGGAGGTGTAAGTGAGGAAGGCGGATTTGTAGAGGGAGAACACTCGAGAGGACCTGGTTTTGCGCCATAATCGCTCCAGCGTGCGATTGCGTCATTTGAGACATTTAGTATGGTCATTCTGCTAGGGTTGAAGCAGTCTGGGTCTGATGTTACGTGTGGTTAGGGGTGCCAGGGAGTCTAGGGCAGCTGACAGTGAGTCGTTGTACGCAGTAGTGGCCAGGTCAGGGCATGACAGTGGAAGGATACTGTCGAACAGACGGTCAGCTGCCGAGTGGAGGGGGGCCGGGTTCAGGTTGCGGAGGTTACGGCTGGTGATGGTTTGATGCTTTGGGGGGGGAGTTAGAGGATGGGGAGACGGAGAACTTGAGGAGGTGGTGGTCAGAGAGAGGGAAGGGGGTGTTAGTGAAGTGGTGGAGGGTACAGAGGTGGGAGAAAACGAGGTCCAGGGTGTTCCCATCGGTGTGGGTGGAGGACTGTGTGAGCATGAAAGAGGAGGTTAGGTGGAGGAGTTGGGAAGTAACCGGTTTGTTGTCGTTGATGTGGATATTGAAGTCCCCAAGGATGATGGTCGGTAGCTCAGAGGAGAGGAAGAAAGGAAGCCAGGCGGCAAAGTGGTCCAGAAAGCGGGATACGGATTCAGGAGGCCGATAGATTACTTCAATCCTCAGAGGGGTGGGGGAGAAGAGCCGGATGCAGTGGGCCTCGAAGGAGGAGAAGGATAGAGAGGGAGGGTTAGGGAGGGCCTGGAAGGTGCTCAGTGGTGACAGGAGCATGTCGATCCCACCACCTCTACAACCACTCGGTCTGGGTGAGTGGGTCCAGACGAGGCCTCCATAGGTGAGTGCCGCAGGGGAGGTGGAGTCAGTAGCTTGAATCCAGGTTTCGGTGACTGCTAGGAGGTTGAGGGAGTGGGAGATAAAGATGTCATGGATGGCGGTGAGCTTGTTGCAAACCAAGCAGGCGTTCAGGAGTGCAACCGAGAGAGGAGGGATGGATGCGGGGAGAAGGGGGACAGGTATAGTATGGGTTGAGGGGTTTGCGGCTGCTGGCGGGAGCAGGAGGGTGCCTAGAGGGGAGTGAGGTGGTGAGGGGCCAGGGTTTGGGGAGATGTCCCCAGCAGTTAGGAGAAGGAGAAGGGTGAGGAAGGTGGCATGGGAACGGGAAGTGCAGGAGCGTGTGGGTCGGCGGGAGAGTGGAATATCAGGAGGAGGTGGTGAGTGCCGTAGTGGGGAGAGAGAAGAAGCGAAGGAGCAATGTAGAGCTGTTTTTGGGGAGTAGGCGGGTGGAGGGAGGAGATTTTTGGAATGGAGGAGAGGAATACGAGGAGGAGGAGTACAGGAGACGTTAGGGTGAGTGGAGTGCTGGTCAAATCGGGGGAGGTGAAAGGTTTCACATCAGGGCGTGATGATGAGAGTCTGTCATGCCGTGGCGGAGTTCATCTGAGTCCATCTGTAGGAGGAGAGTGAGAGTGGTGGGCAGCTGGGTCAGCAGCTGGCTAGTTGCAGTCTGTGGGTGCTGTATGCTGGCGTCCGTGGGTCTTGTGGCACGGCGTCAGTGGGCACAGTGGCTCGGTGACTGGAGGAGCTGTAGGGTGCGGAGTCTGGGGGTGTTGGTGGGCATGGCGTCTGACGGCTCGGTGACTGGAGGTGTTGAAGGCCCGGTGTCAGGGGGTGAAAAAGGCCCAGCGTCAGGAGGTACTGAAGGCCCGGCGTAGGGAGGTTCTGAAGGCCCGGCGTCGGGAGGTGTTGAAGGCTCGGCGTCAGGAGGTGGTGTGGACCAACGTCCGGGGGTGGTGTAGGCCGACGTCTGGAGGTGGAGTGGGCTAGGCAATGTTAGGTGCAGTAGAGCCCGGCGTCATTGGGTGTTGTGGGCCAGTGCATGTGGATGCTGCGGGCCAGCGACTGAAGGTGCTATGGGGCCCAGCGTCTGTGGGAGCGATAGGGCCCGGCGTCGATGGATGCTGTACGCCGCGTGGCAGGCTTGCCTCTGCCGGATTGGTTTTCTCAGCTAAGCACGCCATCCTGCCTGTATGCCTGATCTAAGGCCAGATGGATTCCAGGAAGTAAATGCTACATAAATAATTTGCCCTTACTCAAGATGGCCACAGCCAAATGATAAGAGGTGTTTTCTAAGTGATTTCTCAGCAATATAAAGCATTGAGACATTGATGGATGGATGAATGGATGGGTGAGTTTGCTTTGAATATTAAAAATGTATTAAATAGAGTTTTTGGTTTGTGGTACTCAGATACATTGAAGTTCTGCTTTAAGATTGAATTGCTTTTAGTCCAGCTTCAATGTGTGGCTGCGTGTGTTCTTTAGAGACCTTAGGTTAAATAGTTTTCTCCTAATGTTAGAGTCTCCATTTAAAGATTTGTATATTGCAACTATATCCCCTCTTAAGCTTCTCTTCTCCAGGGAGAATAAGTTTAGGGTTCATTCCCCATAAGTGAGATACTCCAGCCCTCTTATTTACTTGTTGCTTCTCTTTGGACTCTCTCCAATTCAAGCACATCCTTCCTGAGGATTGATAAAAATAAACAGTGTAGCGCTATCAAACTAGAATAAGTGAATAAGTGATTAAAATACATAAACTAAATACATAAAGAACCATCCCCTTAGTATACACATCGGGGAAGGTATACAAAATTATATAAATCAATCAACAGTGTCATGCGTGACTTCCCTCTCACAGGGAATATCCAGTGCACAGGGTGAAATATACAGCCCTAATTCAATAATGTGAAAAAAACACAATAGTGTGAAAAAAACACAATAGTGCACATCAACTGTGAAAAAAATAAGTTCCAAGATTTTAAAAAAACGATGCTTAAAGTGGTCCTCCCACTTCACTCTTCATGCAAATATCGTGCTGTGTACGTGATCCACATGTGACAATCCTGCAATATCCGAAATGCCCCCTCACCTCCTTACTTAGACCCCACAGGGCCAGCTCGCTTAGGGATCAACCGATCCTGTAAGAACAGATTCCTCTCAGGATATCCACTCTCTGATGATAAGCGTCTCCAGCCGTCACCAGACTAGCAGCCAGCTCCTCCCAGGGTCATAATGAAATACAAGCAGAGACCCTCCATAGTGTAATCGGTTTATTAAATAAACATCCAAATTTAAAAAGTATTCCACTCACATAGATACGTCTTGTCCTCCAGATTTTTCCACATGCTATGGATGTACTGCATGGGTATCTACACACGCCGGAAATGACATCACCGCGTAAACTGTAAGTTCCTCCCCACGTACCGACGCGTTGCGTCACGTTTACCACGTGACTTCCTCAGGGTGAGGATTGGTGACCAGAACTGAATAGCATACTCAAGATGTGGCCAAAACAGAGTTATTATAAAGTGGAAAAATTATAGTTTTATCTCTCGAGTAAGTACCCTTTATTATGTATGCAGTATGCAAGGCTAGTCTGATAGCCTTGCTTGATGCAGCTTGGAATTGTATGCTATTATCAAATCTGTGATCTACCATGACCCTCAGATCCTTTTCTGTCCTCAATTCCTCTACAGGTTCTCTTCCTAACACGTCATTTGCATTCATATTTTTAGCTCCCAAGTGCATTACTTTACATTTTTCAATATTAAACCTGCCATATAGCTGTCCACCCCTCTATTCTAAGTCTTGCAAGATAAAAGGTAAATTACCAAGTTCCTTTATCCAGATTACAAGAATGGTCTTTCATAAATCCATATTGGTTGCTGCTAATACTATTGATACTATTCTCATCAGCAAATTCGTGGTTATGGCTTCTTATCATTCCTTCCAATAGTTTACATGCTATTAATGTTATGCTGACTTGCCTGTAGTTTCCACGTATATGTGTCAGGTGTATATATATATCAGCTGTTATACATTATCACAATATTTTCACCAGGTTAGCAAGGAAATGTTCTGTAAAACAGATGAGTTTATTACTTGGGGCACCATACTTGTGTGTTTACAGGCTCCGGTGATGGAAATCCACTCTGTGTACTTGACCTGTCAAGTTGTCAAGAAAGCATATGAGATGATTTTCAGGGGTCAAACATATTTTGTCATAACAATGCAATGTCAGTGACCATAGCAATGACACTATTGGTCAACAAAGCAATAAGAGCTGGCTGAATTAAAAAAAATGGTCCTGGGGGGTTCTCTTACCCCATATGAATAATGGTGTAATAAGGACATAGGGCAGAGAGTAGGTATTTCTCAAATTTATAGTCTGCTGCTGCTTACCCCAGAAAAAATATCCTACATGGTGGATTGGGACAAGGCTTTCTCAAGTGATATGACTTTAGAGGAATGACACTCCTGTCTTTGTGCCTGTCTATAAAAGTATTGTAAACATTTAAACAACAAAAATAGGGTGCAAACACCTAGAGCATGTCTGCCATAGTTCTGACGAAGAGAGCCAGAGTCCTTTAAAAATGTCAGATGGCTGTGTCATCCATCTGCTAGTTAGCCTGGACAGTGGACGAATGCACTTCGTGCCTGTGTACTCTAATGCCTCTAGCTTACTGGGCTTGTGAATATGTTTTATCTATTTCACCACTAAAGCACCCAAAGATAATGCACTAGGCCTTTGTGCCCTTTTTGTTTTTGTTGTTGTAGTACTGGAATTCCCAGATTCGAGGAGGGCTGGACCGCCTACCCTTCCGGTTTGGGTTGTTTGACCTTGACTTATCTCTACAATTTAAGATATCGGCCCCAACCATATAAGGTGCTAAAGTGTTAATTCCTTACTCTGTATATTGTAAACATTTCCCTTATTAATGCAAACTTGCAAATTCTCATCTGGTGGTATCTTGCCCCAGCCCACCTTCCTAAGATGTTTGTTGTTTTCGTGGTTCCTGAAAGGTACCATGTATCATATCTGGTAGGAATGCCCCTGAGTTAAGGATATTGGAACAGAGTGTTTCCCTTGCTTCATCGCCTTATAGGCAAACCTGTGAACCAACAGCCTCATTATGCCTTACTGAATGAAGCTATTCCCATCTTTTCCGGTAGTGAACAGAGACTAGCCTCTTTTATTTCCATAGATGCTAAATGCATGATTGCGGAAACTTGGAAGAAACTGGCTATGTACTTTACCCACATCAAACACAACAGTTTATGGATTATGATACACAAGAAGCTTGCAAGTGTACTGAATGATAGGACTAAGCATTTTGAAACAACATGGTCACCTTGGGCCTCATATATGTATATCCAGCTGGAAGATTAACTACTGCTTCTTCCACTTTTGTTTTATTGGTATATTGATCACTCTAGAGAACCCTAGGTTTCTCCTCCTCCTCTTCTCTTCGCTTGCTCTACCTTTTATTCATTCTTTTATTATTTTGTCTCTTTACCATTACTCCAATGCCTAACCTTTTGGCATGCTTCTGTATTGAGGGTTCCCTCCCCATGCTTATGCTCAGATAGCAGACAGCTTTGAAGGAATATGAGCATTACCTCTCTTTATATGTCTGTTTACCATTTTGCTGGAACAACTTTATGAAATGTTATTCAATGGATTTGTGCTATTTGATCATGTATACTTCTCTCAGTAAGCCTTCATGATTGTCACTAAATTCGCTTTGAATCTGGGCTTATACTACTGTTCTGTTTTTAGATTTGAAATTTCATAATAAAGTATTGAAAAAAGAAAAACTAAACCATGTATTACCAGCTTTAGAATTTCTAATTGTATTCTATATTTGTTGCTTTTGGTGTGGTGCCTACTGTATATGTCTAGAACAGATGCCAGATGTGTATGCATAGTTTAAATGTCCTTAGGCACCAGGATGTGATGGTAATTTCTTAAACACAAAAAGGGTTGATTTACTAAAGGTAAATAGACTGTGCACTTTGCACAAGAGCAGTTACTCCACAGCTTAGTAAATGAAGGGATGTTATGCTAACTTCCATTATCCAATCAGGTGCAAGGAAACAATGCTGTTTTTTTATTTCCTTGCACGTGATTGGACATTTTTTGCAGTGGAGTTTTACCTCATTTACTAAGGTCTGGAGCAACTACACATGGAGACTGCATTTTGCAAAATGTACAGTCTATTTGCCTTTAGTAAATCAACCCCAAACACTCAGATTGACTGAAGGTTCACACTTAGCAATGAAGAAGTACCACAAAGCAAAGACTATGGACTACAATTAGAAATTCTAAAGCTGGCTATACATGGTTAATTTTTTTCATTCAGCCAGCTTTGTTCCTCTGCTATCAGCATAGAGGGATTACTTTGATGCAGTTGGCCAGCTTAAACATGTATTGCAATATGTGTGAACAAAATATCCCTATTTATTGCAGAGTCTGCTTGAAAGGGTATATACCAGTGTGCAGAGGGTCCATCAGAATTTCTAGTGTTAATATGTGGTTACACCCCTTTAGCACATGTTGGATAAATGCATTTACTACCTATTGGGATTTGAGCACAGGTATATCTTGTTTTTTTTTCTGCTATCAGTATGAGTCATTTCTGACAAGTTTTCCTGACACCAAGAGAAAAAAATGAGACAAGGGAGCACACAGCCTGTGATTAACAGCCTCAGCTCTGTTCCTGTATGCTGTGTGAAGGGAGCTCTGTCTCTTCCCTCCAATCAGCTCCCAGAGCTCTCCCATCTACATGTCTGCAGTGTGTAATTTCATCTCGTAACTTGCCAAAGGAAAGGGATCTCAGTGCAATCAATAAGAAGAAAATATATATACAGTGGGGATCGAAAGTTTGGGCACCCCAGCTAAAAATTTGTATTAATGTGCATAAAGAAGCCAAGGAAAGATGGAAAAATTTCCAAAAGACATCAAATTACAGATTAGACATTCTTATAATATGTCAACAAAAGTTAGATTTTATTTCCATCATTTACACTTTCAAAATAACAGAAAACAAAAAAATGGCGTCTGCAAAAGTTTGGGCACCCTGCAGAATTTATAGCATGCACTGCCCCCTTTGCAAAGCTGAGACCTGCCAGTGTCATGGATTGTTCTCAATCATCATCTGGGAAGACCAGGTGATGTCAATCTCAAAGGTTTCAAATGCCCAGACTCATCTGACCTTGCCCCAACAATCAGCACCATGGGTTCTTCTAAGCAGTTGTCTAGAAAACTGAAACTGAAAATAGTTGACGCTCACAAAGCTGGAGAAGGCTATAAGAAGATAGCAAAACGTTTTCAGATGTCAATATCCTCTGTTCGGAATGTAATTAAGAAATGGCAGTCATCAGGAACAGTGGAAGTTAAAGCAAGATCTGGAAGACCAAGAAAAATATCAGACAGAACAGCTCGCAGGATTGTGAGAAAAACAATTCAAAACCCACGTTTGACTGCACGATCCCTCCAGAAAGATCTGGCAGACACTGGAGTTGTGGTACACTATTCCACTATAAAGAGATACTTGTACAAATATGGTCTTCATGGAAGAGTCATCAGAAAAAAACCTCTTCTACGTCCTCACCACAAAAATCATCGTTTGAACTTTGCAAATGAACATATAGACAAGCCTGATGCATTTTGGAAACAAGTTCTGTGGACCAATGAAGTTAAAATTGAACTTTTTGGCCGGAATGAGCAAAGGTACGTTTGGAGAAGAAGGGTCACAGAATTTAATGAAAAGAACCTCTGTCCAACTGTTAAGCATGGGGTTGGATCAATCATGCTTTGGGGTTGTGTTGCAGCCAGTGGCACAGGGAACATCTCACGAGTAGAAGGAAAAATGGATTCAATAAAATTTCAGCAAATTTTGGATGGTAACTTGATGCCATCTGTGAAAAAGCTGAAGTTAAAGAGAGGATGGCTTCTACAAATGAATAATGATCCTAAACACACCTCGAAATCCACGGGGATTACATCAAGAGGCGTAAACTGAAGGTTTTGCCATGGCCGTCACAATCTCCTGACCTCAACATAATTGAAAATCTATAGATAGACCTTAAAAGAGCAGTGCGTGACAGACAGCCCAGAAATCTCAAAGAACTAGAAGACTTTTGTAAGGAAGAATGGGCAAAGATACCTCAAACAAGAATTGAAAGAATCTTGGCTGGCTCCAAAAAGCGTTTACAAGCTGTGATACTTGCCAAAGGGGGCAGTACAAGATATTAACTCTGCAGGGTGCCCAAACTTTTGCAGACGCCATTTTTTTGTTTTCTGTTATTTTGAAAGTGTAAATGATGGAAATAAAATCTAACTTTTGTTGACATATTATAAGAATGTCTAATCTGTAATTTGATGCCTTTTGGAGATTTGTCCATCTTTCCTTGGCTTCTTTATGCACATTAATACAAATTTTTAGCTGGGGTGCCCAAACTTTCGATCCCCACTGTATATATATATATATATATATATATATATGTATATATGACGCTGAGGGGCATCATCCCAATAATACAACAGAAATTGAAGAAAATATCATCCAACAAATGGGGGCTTTAAATATTCCTAATCAGTGTTATATAATAATTCAATAGTAACAGACATAAATAAAATTTTAAAATTTTTTAAAAAATTACATCTTATTACATATCCAAAAGTTAAAATTTACGCATACAAAATCCCCCCCAAAATAGACTGTCGGGGAGTAAGTTTAGCAAACTGTACAATTGAAAAAAGCTTGGTACTTTGGAAAATTTCAGTCAACGAGTTTCATGCAACTGCAAATAAAGCTTTCTCATCTGATTGTGCAGCTGCAACTAATATATCACAGTTGTGTCAAGTGTCTCCCCACCCTGTACCTCTAAATAACATTGCACCTCTCCTCAGCTTCAGAGCACTCAACTAGAAAGCTGTCAGAATGTTGATACCAGTATGTGCCTCAGCCACATCCCCTGATGCAGAAGTTCATCACAACAGGACTTTGTCTAGAGATCCAGGCTGAGCACTTGGAGTTACATCAAGTATGTACTTGATGCAGCTCCAAGAGCTCAGCCAGGATCTCTAGACAAAGTCCTGTTGTGATGAACTTCTCTCTCTAATCTCACTCACAAATAGTATTCCTTGTAGCTGTCACCTCTGCAAGGCCAATGTCTGATTTGGCAGCCTTATCCTGCGAGGAACTCTTTCTGGGGTTGTATAGGAGCATACCCTGGCCACGCGTGATCTCATGCATGGTAGGGGTTGGGGAAAGACCTGGCAACCTACCCTGTAAAATAATTGCTAAGAGAATTCATGGAAAAAGTCGCTTACGAGTGACGGTCCATGCAATCGCCAAGGGTCGGATACGACTGAATGGATAGATAGAGATAGGAGCATAATGGTGCTGAGGCCTAGGACTTCTTTCTTGCCTAAGGTCGTTTCTGCATTCACCTCAACCAGAACATTGTTCTTTCATCCTTCTGTCTGGTTCCAGCACACCAAAAGCTAATTTCTCTCCATTATCTGGGTATTGTTTGGACTGTAAAAGTCCAGCCACTGCTTCTTTAGGAAAGAAATATCTCTTTTCATCATTCCATATGTTCCATGTAAGGATACATCTGATTTTCTTTCCCCTGTCTCTATATAGCTCAGACAGACCATTATTTATGTTTACTGTCTCAAGGATCAGGTTCCACCCTTTCATGTCAGGGTGCACTCTACTAGATCTGTGGGTGCTTATGATTTTTAGCATCAAGCATCTCTTTCCAAGAGCAAGCCTGCCACCTGGTTTTGTTCACACATTCCCATTCTCTAAAGCCCACCATACATGGATCAAAGATCAGTTGGTTCAGCAGGGGCCAACTGAATTTCACTCCATGTATGGGCCGGTTGGTTGTACAGAAGTTTATGTACTGATCTTCTGTACAAACCAGCCTGTCGGATTTTCCCTGATCAATAAGTGATGCTGGCTATAGCTGGCAGCACTGATCAGTGTATTTTGATGGCTCTGATAGCTCAGTAATTGAAGAACAAAAAGTTCTACCAGGTGGACGTTGTGGCCTCATCTGATGCCAGATCCAGGTGTAAGGTCTTCAGACTGATTTTAGACAAAGCACAAGAGGGAAAATATGATGTTTGTACTCGCAGTAAAATCCTTATTTTTGGAATCTGTATATGGAAAAGCCACTCCTCTGTGTTTTTGTTTCCAAGTGTCCAAACCTCCTGTCCCTCAGTGGACTTCAAGAATATAATTTTTACGGTGAGCACTAATATCCCATTATAGTGTGTAATGAGTTTAGGTCTGCTTTATATACTGTAGAATACGTACAGTGGGGCAAAAAAGTATTTAGTCAGCCACCAATTGTGCAAGTTCTCCCACTTAAAAAGGCCTGTAATTGGCATGATAGGTAGACCTCAACTATGAGAGACAAAATGAGAAAAAAAATCCAGACAATCACATTAGCTGATTTGGAAAGAATTTATTTGCAAATTATGGTGGAAAATAAGTATTTGGTCACCTACAAACAAGCAAGATTTCTGGCTCTCACAGACCTGTACCTTCTTCTTTAAGAGGCTCCTCTGTCCTGCACTCATTACCTGTATCAATGGCACATGTTTGAACATGTTATCAGTATAAAAGACACCTGTCCACAACCTCAAATAGTCACACTCCAAACTCCACTATGGTGAAGACCAAAGAGCTGTCGAAGGACACCAGAAACAAAATTGTAGACCTGCACCAGGCTGGGAAGACTGGATCTGCAATAGGCAAGCAGCTTGCTGTGAACAAATCAACCATGGGAGCAATAATTAGAAAATGGAAGACATACAAGACCACTGATAATCTCCCTCAATCTGGGGCTCCACGCAAGATCTCACCCCGTGGGGTCAAAATGATCACAAGAACGGTGAGCATAAATCCCAGGACCACACGGGGGGACCTAGTGAATGACCTGCAGAGAGCTGGGACCAACGTAACAAAGGCTAACATCAGTAACACACTACACCGCCAGGGACTCAGATCCTGCAGTGCCAGACGTGTCCCCCTGCTTAAGCCAGTACATGTCCGGGCCCATCTGAAGTTTGCTAGAGAGCATTTGGATGATACAGAAGAGGATTGGGAGAATGTCATATGGTCAGATGAACCCAAAATAGAACTGTTTGGCAGAAACACAACTCGTTGTGTTTGGAGGAGAGAGAATGCTGAGTTGCATCCAAAGAACACCATACCTACTGTGAAGCATGGGGGTGGCAACATCATGCTTTGGGGCTGTTTCTCCGCAAAGGAACCAGGACGACTGATCCATGTACAGGACAGAATGAATGGGGCCATGTATCGTGAGATTTTGAGTGCAAACCTCCTTCCATCAGCAAGGGCACTGAAGATGAAACGTGGCTGGGTCTTCCAACATGACAATGATCCCAAACATACCACCCGGGCAACGAAGGAGTGGCTTCGTAAGAAGCATTTCAAGGTCCTGGAGTGGCCTAGCCAGTCTCCAGATCTCAACCCCATAGAAAACCTTTGTAGGGAGTTGAAAGTCCGTGTTGCCCAGCGACAGCCCCAAAACATCACTGCTCTAGAGGAGATCTGCATGGAGGAATGGGCCAACATACCAGCAACAGTGTGTGCCAACCTTGTGAAGACTTACAGGAAACGTTTGACCTCTGTCATTGCCAACAAAGGATATATAACAAAGTATTGAGATGAACTTTTGATATTGACCAAATACTTATTTTCCACCATAATTTGCAAATAAATTCTTTCCAAATCAGCCAATGTGATTGTCTGGATTTTTTTTCTCATTTTGTCTCTCATAGTTGAGGTCTACCTATGATGCCAATTACAGGCCTCTCTCATCTTTTTAAGTGGGAGAACTTGCACAATTGGTGGCTGACTAAATACTTTTTTGCCCCACTGTATATTAATCTGATTGACTCAATACACATGTGAGCTTAGCAAAGCATTCACTGCAGACATACCCTTTCTTACTTCACATGGAAGCCCTACACAGCTTAATTCTTGCCCGATTACGACAACCAGTGTTTGAAATTGGCCAAATCTAATTTGTAGAGCTTTGTATAACCAAGGTCAAAGATGTGGAAGATAATACAGCTTCTGGGTAATATACCTTTCTCTCACTCTACAGATAAAATTGCCACTAAATTATCTGGCATATTAACATAAGCTATGAATTTTGGATTGAGTGACTGAATAGAGATTTAATTTAAAGACATTTTGCCTTTTACTCAAGAAACTGGTCATCCTGCATCCTACACCTTCCCTGTAACCAAGGATACAGACTGTGCTATGTAATGCTAAAACTATTTATCAGACATTGGGGTTGATTTTAAAACTAGAGATTGCAACAACTGGTGCAGCTGCAGATGGTAGCCAATCGGCTTCTGACTTTAACTTGTTCAAGTAAGCTTTGACAAAAACCTGAAAGCTGATTGGTTTCTATGCACCAGATTTTGCACTCTCCAGTTTTAGTAAATCAACCCCAATGTCTGATAAATAGACATGAAATAGACATTGTCTATTAAAGACGCTTTACACCAACTTTATACATCTATTTTAAATATAATTTAGATACATTAACTAAAATAAGACTGTGTTCCTTTAAATTTAAAAACTGTTGTCAGAGCTGCTGAGCTATGTTCAAGCAATGCAGTTAATATGTAGAGATACAGGACATACATACACACTCATACACCCACACCCAGGCAAGTCGAACCGTATGCACTGATGTCTTTATTCAACCTTACCAATTTAACCAAAGTAATTACTGTATGTTTTTGTAAGGTTATGAACTGTTGGCCTTGGTTCTCTCACTCCACAGGAAACTTCTTTATTAATTTACAGAAACAGGAATACATACTCCTAAATGTTCATACTATCTGTAGCATAATCTATTTAAGTTAAACACACAAGCATGTAATTCTGTACCTCTGAATTAATTAATTTCTTGTATTCTGGTTTTATTGTATTCCCATTGTTGGCAATCTGTCATACTTCGAGAAAATGACGTAGAACAAGCTTTCAGGTAGGGACTTCTCTAACATTCTTCATTTACATACTTGTTTTAGGTCAGTGACTCCAAATATTGAAGTCCTTGGGCTGGCATACCAGCTAGAATTTGCAGAATGTGGTCAGCACTGTCACCTACTGTATTTCTTTCATGACATGTTCACTTCAGGCAGTTGATGTACAGCTGAATAGGACATGCTTTGGTTCTAGAATTACAACATGATTTATGGCCAATAGAAATGAACACTGCTTTAAATGAGCCAGTTCAAACACAGTATTCTATTTTCTTCACAAATGCTCACATCCAGCAATTTTAAAGGAAATGTACAATGGTTGTATACATATTTCTTGATGTATTACAGGTAAAAAAAAGGGTTTTTTTATTCAGTCAACCAACAAAGATCAAAGTTTCATTTTCATATGTGAAATATTGTATCACTTAACTGAGGTTTAAACTTCAAACTTAGCTTTATCTGTTATGCAGTCTCTTTGTAATATTACATTATTTTATATAATTATATTATAATATATTTTTTATTATATTTTATATTCCGGTATGATATATTATTATTATTTTTTAAATATTGCATTATTTTATATTATATTTATTATATTATTTTATATTTAATTTTTTTCTAAATATATATTTTTATATATTTTATATTTTAATTTTTTTTATTTAAAAAAGTTTAAATCTACTTTAAAGGGTAAATTCACTGTAACTAACTTTAGACCAAATTATCCCCAAGCATTATATCATTCTCAGTATATATACAGTGTTCCGTTTTTTTTTTAAAGGAATTTTTACTTTTTTTTATCTCCTCATTTCATTTATCTCTCTTCTTTGTCCTGCAGATGGCAGGACATACTGAGCGTTGGATGTGATGCCTCAGAAAATGATCAACAACACTTGGAATCATTCTCTATGAATGGGTATGCATATACAGTCAATTCTATGGGTTTGCATGTGTAGTCAATTCTATCTCACAGCTCAGATTTCTGGGAGAATCAGAGAGAGAGTGGTCTGTGCATGCATAGGTAGGGAACAAAGCCAAGTGCTCATTTGTGAATTTTTGGTGCCCACATCCAACTCTCAGTACGTCCTGCCATCAGGATGTTGCCTTTTGCTGCCCCTTGACTCCTATAATCAGGCTGCCCACAGAATCTCAATTGCAGTTCAATTTAGGATTAAAAAGACCCTGTTAACAGATCACTGATTGCAACAACAGTCATCCCAAAAGATTATAAGTGCATGCATCATTTTTGGCATGTTATTTGCCTATAAATGTCTTCCTTATGTAGACATTCAAAAGGCTTGCTGCAGGGTCCCGCCATCTTGGATGTGATGTCGCAGCTCCAGTTGTCACTCAACTGACACTGTATAGTTTTCCCTGCACTCCTTCCCCTACAGCTACATTAAAGGTTATGTGGAGTAGGCGGGAGGCAGCACAGATTGTCTGATGGTTCTGAAATAACAATCCTTTATAAATAACAAAGTTAAGGCAAAGTGTGAAGACTAACCCCCTTTCCCAGCCTGCAAGCTACTGGAAGATAATCTTTGTGGATTCATACACATGGGAACAGTAAAAATAAGAGGTTAAAGCTGCAGTTCTACAGCCCCTCGACTGCCTCAACTTTTAAGCTACAACAGTGACAGGATAGGGTTGTACACATGCAGTGGCAAAATATATACCCCATGTTGTATTCAGTGGGTAGAATGCGACCTGCTGAATGCGACCTACTCAAGTAAAATTTAATTAACTACACCCAGTCCACAGCTGATTGAGCTAATAAGACTGTGACATTGAATTTCGGATAAAGGTGAGTGTGGAGGATGTCCATGTTGATCGTTAATGACCAGCCTACAATCCCATCTCATCCAGAACTTTAGCTATACAAATCCTAACACCCCGACCTCCATCATCCAGCTAAGAAAGCCTGCTGGAAATCTGCTTGAGCAAAAGCCAGATTCTTCAGCTGGAAAAAAGCAATCTTTTTTTTAATCACTTTCTGGCCTACCCATGCTGTCATTGGCTCCCGAAGATGTCAATCACTGGGTGCTGGCCAGCAATTCATGGCTGGTACTCTGTGATCGGTGGAGCAGGTGACATTCTGTAGTTACATAGATAGTCTGGCTGCAAAAAGACAGTCCATCTAGAAAGTCCATCTAGTCCAGAGGGAGGCAAAAAAAACCAGCAAAGCATGATCCAATATACTCCTGCAGGGGAAAAAAATCCTTCCTGATCCCCCGAGAGGCAATCAGATATTCCCTGGATCAACATTACCTATAAATAGTAACCAGTTATATTATGTGTATCCAAGAAAAAATCCAGGCCGTTTTAAACCGCTTGCCGCCCTGCCACTGTGTATATAAGTGTGCAGGGCGGCAGTGGAGCGCAAAAGCACGTTTTAAAACATGCTCCGCGCTCCCGACACATTCGCGGGTAGGGGGTGCGCGTGCGATTCGATCCAGGAGGGATCAATCATTAGATTTCAGCCAGTGATTTCTGTCTGAAATCACATGATCGGTCCCTGTCCTATCCTGTCCTGTGTTGACATTTACACAGGGCAGGATATGATGTCATTCTTCTCTGCCTGGACACAATCAGTTCCAGACAGAGAAGAAGACATCCAAACAGTGAGTAAAACACTACACACTGACAGTTAGAACACTCTAGGTCACATTTAACCACCTGATCGCCCCCCCCAGTTAACCCCTCCACTGCCCTGTCACCAGTGTCACTGATCAGTGAAGCGATTTTTACTGATCACTGCCCTCCCAGATAGTGCCAAATTGCCCGCCAGTACACCAGTAATCCCGTTTAACCCCTTGATCGCCCCCCCCCCCAGTTAACCTCTTCACTGCCCTGTCACCAGTGTCACTGATCAGTGAACCAATTTTTACTGATCACTGTATCAGTGTCGCTGGCAACTTCCGATAGTGTTAGCGCCCCTCCCAGATAGCGCCAGATTGCCCACTAGTACACCAGTAATCCCATTTAACCCCTTAATCTCCCCCCCCCAGTTAACCCCTTCACTGCCCTGTCACCAGTGTCACTGATCAGTGAACCAATTTTTACTGATCACTGTATCAGTGTCGCTGGCGAATTCCGATAGTGTTAGCGCCCCTCCCAGATAGCGCCAGTTTGCCCGCCAGTACACCAGTAATCCCGTTTAACCCCTTGATCGCCCCCCGTTAACCCCTTCACTGCCCTGTCACCAGTGTCACTGATCAGTGAACCAATTTTTACTGATCACTGTATCAGTGTCACTGGCGACTTCCGATAGTGTTAGCGCCCCTCCCAGATAGCGCCAGTTTGCCCGCCAGTACACCAGTAATCCCATTTAACCCCTTGATTGCCCCCCCCAGTTAACTCCTTCACTGCCCTGTCACCAGTATCACTGATCAGTGAACCAATTTTTACTGATCACTGTATCAGTTTCGCTGGCGACTTCCGATAGTGTTAGCACCCCTCCCAGATAGCGCCAGATTGCCCGCCAGTACACCAGTAATCCTGTTTAACCCCTTGATCGCCCCCCCCCCCCAGTTAACCTCTTCACTGCCCTGTCACTAGTGTCACTGATCAGTGAACCAATTTTTACTGATCACTGTATCAGTGTCGCTGGCGACTTCCGATAGTGTTAGCACCCCTCCCAGATAGCGCCAGATTGCCCGCTAGTACACCAGTAATCCCATTTAACCCCTTAATGCCCCCCCCCCAGTTAACCCCTTCACTGCCCTGTCACCAGTGTCACTGATCAGTGAAGCGATTTTTACTGATCACTGTATCAGTGTCGCTGGCGACTTCCGATAGTGTTAGCGCCCCTCCCAGATAGCGCCAGATTGCCTGCCAGTACACCAGTAATCCTGTTTAACCCCTTGATCGCTCCCCCCCCAGTTAACCCCTTCACTGCCCTGTCACCAGTGTCACTGATCAGTGAACCAATTTTTACTGATCACTGTATCAGTGTCGCTGGCGACTTCCGATAGTGTTAGCGCCCCTCCCAGATAGCGCCAGTTTGCCCGCCAGTACACCAGTAATCCCGTTTAACCCCTTGATCCCCCCCCCACGTTAACCCCTTCACTGCCCTGTCACCAGTGTCACTGATCAGTGAACCAATTTTTACTGATCACTGTATCAGTGTCGCTGGCGACTTCCGATAGTGTTAGCGCCCCTCCCAGATAGCGCCAGTTTGCCCGCCAGTACACCAGTAATCCCATTTAACCCCTTGATTGCCCCCCCCCCAGTTAACTCCTCCACTGCCCTGTCACCAGTATCACTGATCAGTGAACCAATTTTTACTGATCACTGTATCAGTGTCGCTGGCGACTTCCGATAGTGTTAGCACCCCTCCCAGATTGCGCCAGATTGCCCGCCAGTACACCAGTAATCCTGTTTAACCCCTTGATTGCCCCCCCCCCCAGTTAACCTCTTCACTGCCCTGTCACTAGTGTCACTGATCAGTGAACCAATTTTTACTGATCACTGTATCAGTGTCGCTGGCGACTTCCGATAGTGTTAGCACCCCTCCCAGATAGCGCCAGATTGCCCGCTAGTACACCAGTAATCCCATTTAACCCCTTAATCCCCCCCCCAGTTAACCCCTTCACTGCCCTGTCACCAGTGTCACTGATCAGTGAAGCGATTTTTACTGATCACTGTATCAGTGTCGCTGGCGACTTCCGATAGTGTTAGCGCCCCTCCCAGATAGCGCCAGATTGCCTGCCAGTACACCAGTAATCCTGTTTAACCCCTTGATCGCTCCCCCCCCCAGTTAACCCCTTCACTGCCCTGTCACCAGTGACACTGATCAGTGAACCAATTTTTACTGATCACTGTATCAGTGTCGCTGGCGACTTCCGAAAGTGTTAGCGCCCCTCACAGATAGCACCAGATTGCCCGCCAGTACACCAGTAATCCCGTTTAACCCCTTGATCGCCCCCCCCCAGTTAACCCATTCACTGCCCTGTCACCAGTGTCACTGATCAGTGAACCAATTTTTACTGATCACTGTATCAGTGTCGCTGGCGACTTCCGATAATGTTAGCGCCCCTCCCAGATAGCGCCAGATTGCCTGCCAGTACACCAGTAATCCTGTTTAACCCCTTGATCGCTCCCCCCCCCAGTTAACCCCTTCACTGCCCTGTCACCAGTGTCACTGATCAGTGAACCAATTTTTACTGATCACTGTATCAGTGTCGCTGGCGACTTCCGAAAGTGTTAGCGCCCCTCCCAGATAGCGCCAGATTGCCCGCCAGTACACCAGTAATCCCGTTTAACCCCTTGATCGCCCCCCCCCCAGTTAACCCATTCACTGCCCTGTCACCAGTTTCACTGATCAGTGAACCAATTTTTACTGATCACTGTATCAGTGTCGCTGGCGACTTCCGATAATGTTAGCGCCCCTCCCAGATAGCGCCAGATTGCCCGCCAGTACACCAGTAATCCCGTTTAACCCCTTGATCGCCCCCCCCCCCATTTAACATCTTCACTGCCCTGTCACCAGTGTCACTGATCAGTGAACCAATTTTTACTGATCACTGTATCAGTGTCGCTGGCGACTTCCGATAGTGTTGACGCCCCTCCCAGATAGCGCCAGTTTGCCCGCCAGTACACCAGTAATCCCATTTAACCCCTTGATTGCCCCCCCCCCAGTTAACTCCTCCACTGCCCTGTCACCAGTATCACTGATCAGTGAACCAATTTTTACTGATCACTGTATCAGTGTCGCTGGCGACTTCCGATAGTGTTAGCGCCCCTCCCAGATAGCGCCAGATTGCCTGCTAGTACACCAGTAATCCCATTTAACCCCTTAATCTCCCCCCCAGTTAACCCCTTCACTGCCCTGTCACCAGTGCCACTGATCAGTGAACCAATTTTTACTGATCACTGTATCAGTGTCGCTGGCGACTTCCGATAGTGTTAGCGCCCCTCTCAGATAGCGCCAGTTTGCCCGCCAGTACACCAGTAATCCCGTTTAACCCCTTGATCGCCCCCCCGTTAACCCCTTCACTGCCCTGTGACCAGTGTCACTGATCAGTGAACCAATTTTTACTGATCACTGTATCAGTGTCGCTGGCGACTTCCGATAGTGTTAGCGCCCCTCCCAGATAGCGCCAGATTGCCCGGTAGTACACCAGTAATCCCATTTAACCCCTTAATCTCCCCCCCCAGTTAACCCCTTCACTGCCCTGTCACCAGTGTCACTGATCAGTGAAGCGATTTTTACTGATCACTGTATCAGTGTCGCTGGCGACTTCCGATAGTGTTAGCGCCCCTTCCAGTTAGCGCCAGTTTGCCCGCCAGTACACCAGTAATCCCGTTTAAACCCTTGATCGCCCCCCCCCCCCGTTAACCCCTTCACTGCCCTGTGACCAGCGTCACTGATCAGTGAACCAATTTTTACTGATCACTGTATCAGTGTCACTGGCGACTTCCGATAATGTTAGCGCCCCTCCCAGATAGCGCCAGATTGCCCGCCAGTACACCAGTAATCCCGTTTAACCCCTTGATCGCCCCCCCCCATTTAACATCTTCACTGCCCTGTCACCAGTGTCACTGAGCAGTGAACCAATTTTTACTGATCACTGTATCAGTGTCGCTGGCGACTTCCGATAGTGTTAGCGCCCCTCCCAGATAGCACCAGATTGCCCGCTAGTACACCAGTAATCCCATTTAACCCCTTGATCTCCCCCCCCCAGTTAACCCCTTCACTGCCCTGTCACCAGTGTCAATGATCAGTGAACCAATTTTTACTGATCACTGTATCAGTGTCGCTGGCGACTTCCGATAGTGTTAGCGCCCCTCCCAGATAGCGCCAGTTTGCCCGCCAGTACACCAGTAATCCCGTTTAACCCCTTGATCGCCCCCCGTTAACCCCTTCACTGCCCTGTCACCAGTGTCACTGATCAGTGAACCAATTTTTACTGATCACTGTATCAGTGTCGCTGGCGACTTCCGATAGTGTTAGCGCCCCTCCCAGATAGCGCCAGTTTGCCCGCCAGTACACCAGTAATCCCATTTAACCCCTTGATTGCCCCCCCCCCAGTTAACTCCTTCACTGCCCTGTCACCAGTATCACTGATCAGTGAACCAATTTTTACTGATCACTGTATCAGTTTCGCTGGCGACTTCCGATAGTGTTAGCACCCCTCCCAGATAGCGCCAGATTGCCCGCCAGTACACCAGTAATCCTGTTTAACCCCTTGATCGCCCCCCCCCCAGTTAACCTCTTCACTGCCCTGTCACTAGTGTCACTGATCAGTGAACCAATTTTTACTGATCACTGTATCAGTGTCGCTGGCGACTTCCGATATTGTTAGCACCCCTCCCAGATAGCGCCAGATTGCCCGCTAGTACACCAGTAATCCCATTTAACCCCTTAATGCCCCCCCCCCAGTTAACCCCTTCACTGCCCTGTCACCAGTGTCACTGATCAGTGAAGCGATTTTTACTGATCACTGTATCAGTGTCGCTGGCGACTTCCGATAGTGTTAGCGCCCCTCCCAGATAGCGCCAGATTGCCCGCCAGTACACCAGTAATCCTGTTTAACCCCTTGATCGCTCCCCCCCCAGTTAACCCCTTCACTGCCCTGTCACCAGTGTCACTGATCAGTGAACCAATTTTTACTGATCACTGTATCAGTGTCGCTGGCGACTTCCGATAGTGTTAGCGCCCCTCCCAGATAGCGCCAGTTTGCCCGCCAGTACACCAGTAATCCCGTTTAACCCCTGGATCCCCCCCCCACGTTAACCCCTTCACTGCCCTGTCACCAGTGTCACTGATCAGTGAACCAATTTTTACTGATCACTGTATCAGTGTCGCTGGCGACTTCCGATAGTGTTAGCGCCCCTCCCAGATAGCGCCAGTTTGCCCGCCAGTACACCAGTAATCCCATTTAACCCCTTGATTGCCCCCCCCCCAGTTAACTCCTCCACTGCCCTGTCACCAGTATCACTGATCAGTGAACCAATTTTTACTGATCACTGTATCAGTGTCGCTGGCGACTTCCGATAGTGTTAGCACCCCTCCCAGATTGCGCCAGATTGCCCGCCAGTACACCAGTAATCCTGTTTAACCCCTTGATTGCCCCCCCCCCAGTTAACCTCTTCACTGCCCTGTCACTAGTGTCACTGATCAGTGAACCAATTTTTACTGATCACTGTATCAGTGTCGCTGGCGACTTCCGATAGTGTTAGCACCCCTCCCAGATAGCGCCAGATTGCCCGCTAGTACAACAGTAATCCCATTTAACCCCTTAATCCCCCCCCCAGTTAACCCCTTCACTGCCCTGTCACCAGTGTCACTGATCAGTGAAGCGATTTTTACTGATCACTGTATCAGTGTCACTGTATCAGTGTCGCTGGCGACTTCCGATAGTGTTAGCGCCCCTCCCAGATAGCGCCAGATTGCCTGCCAGTACACCAGTAATCCTGTTTAACCCCTTGATCGCTCCCCCCCCCAGTTAACCCCTTCACTGCCCTGTCACCAGTGTCACTGATCAGTGAACCAATTTTTACTGATCACTGTATCAGTGTCGCTGGCGACTTCCGAAAGTGTTAGCGCCCCTCCCAGATAGCGCCAGATTGCCCGCCAGTACACCAGTAATCCCGTTTAACCCCTTGATCGCCCCCCCCCCAGTTAACCCATTCACTGCCCTGTCACCAGTGTCACTGATCAGTGAACCAATTTTTACTGATCACTGTATCAGTGTCGCTGGCGACTTCCGATAATGTTAGCGCCCCTCCCAGATAGCGCCAGATTGCCTGCCAGTACACCAGTAATCCTGTTTAACCCCTTGATCGCTCCCCCCCCCAGTTAACCCCTTCACTGCCCTGTCACCAGTGTCACTGATCAGTGAACCAATTTTTACTGATCACTGTATCAGTGTCGCTGGCGACTTCCGAAAGTGTTAGCGCCCCTCCCAGATAGCGCCAGATTGCCCGCCAGTACACCAGTAATCCCGTTTAACCCCTTGATCGCCACCCCCCCCCCCCAGTTAACCCATTCACTGCCCTGTCACCAGTTTCACTGATCAGTGAACCAATTTTTACTGATCACTGTATCAGTGTCGCTGGCGACTTCCGATAATGTTAGCGCCCCTCCCAGATAGCGCCAGATTGCCCGCCAGTACACCAGTAATCCCGTTTAACCCCTTGATCGCCCCCCCCCCCCATTTAACATCTTCACTGCCCTGTCACCAGTGTCACTGATCAGTGAACCAATTTTTACTGATCACTGTATCAGTGTCGCTGGCGACTTCCGATAGTGTTAGCGCCCCTCCCAGATAGCGCCAGATTGCCTGCTAGTACACCAGTAATCCCATTTAACCCCTTAATCTCCCCCCCAGTTAACCCCTTCACTGCCCTGTCACCAGTGCCACTGATCAGTGAACCAATTTTTACTGATCACTGTATCAGTGTCGCTGGCGACTTCCGATAGTGTTAGCGCCCCTCTCAGATAGCGCCAGTTTGCCCGCCAGTACACCAGTAATCCCGTTTAACCCCTTGATCGCCCCCCCGTTAACCCCTTCACTGCCCTGTGACCAGTGTCACTGATCAGTGAACCAATTTTTACTGATCACTGTATCAGTGTCGCTGGCGACTTCCGATAGTGTTAGCGCCCCTCCCAGATAGCGCCAGATTGCCCGGTAGTACACCAGTAATCCCATTTAACCCCTTAATCTCCCCCCCCAGTTAACCCCTTCACTGCCCTGTCACCAGTGTCACTGATCAGTGAAGCGATTTTTACTGATCACTGTATCAGTGTCGCTGGCGACTTCTGATAGTGTTAGCGCCCCTTCCAGTTAGCGCCAGTTTGCCCGCCAGTACACCAGTAATCCCGTTTAACCCCTTGATCGCCCCCCCCCCCCGTTAACCCCTTCACTGCCCTGTCACTAGTGTCACTGATCAGTGAACCAATTTTTACTGATCACTGTATCAGTGTCGCTGGCGACTTCCGATAGTGTTAGCACCCCTCCCAGATAGCGCCAGATTGCCCGCTAGTACACCAGTAATCCCATTTAACCCCTTAATGCCCCCCCCCCAGTTAACCCCTTCACTGCCCTGTCACCAGTGTCACTGATCAGTGAAGCGATTTTTACTGATCACTGTATCAGTGTCGCTGGCGACTTCCGATAGTGTTAGCGCCCCTCCCAGATTGCGCCAGATTGCCCGCCAGTACACCAGTAATCCTGTTTAACCCCTTGATCGCTCCCCCCCCAGTTAACCCCTTCACTGCCCTGTCACCAGTGTCACTGATCAGTGAACCAATTTTTACTGATCACTGTATCAGTGTCGCTGGCGACTTCCGATAGTGTTAGCGCCCCTCCCAGATAGCGCCAGTTTGCCCGCCAGTACACCAGTAATCCCATTTAACCCCTTGATTGCCCCCCCCCCAGTTAACTCCTCCACTGCCCTGTCACCAGTATCACTGATCAGTGAACCAATTTTTACTGATCACTGTATCAGTGTCGCTGGCGACTTCCGATAGTGTTAGCGCCCCTCCCAGATAGCGCCAGTTTGCCCGCCAGTACACCAGTAATCCCGTTTAACCCCTTGATCGACCCCCCCCGTTAACCCCTTCACTGCCCTGTCACTAGTGTCACTGATCAGTGAACCAATTTTTACTGATCACTGTATCAGTGTCGCTGGCGACTTCCGATAGTGTTAGCGCCCCTCCCAGATAGCGCCAGTTTGCCCGCCAGTACGCCAGTAATCCCATCTAACCCCTTGATCGCCCACCCCCCCAGTTAACTCCTTCACTGCCCTGTCACCAGTATCACTGATCAGTGAACCAATTTTTACTGATCACTGTATCAGTGTCGCTGGCGACTTCCGATAGTGTTAGCACCCCTCCCAGATAGCGCCAGATTGCCCGCCAGTACACCAGTAATCCCGTTTAACCCCTTGATCGCCCCCCCCATTTAACATCTTCACTGCCCTGTCACCAGTGTCACTGATCAGTGAACCAATTTTTACTGATCACTGTATCAGTGTCGCTGGCGACTTCCGATAGTGTTAGCACCCCTCCCAGATAGCGCCAGATTGCCCGCTAGTACACCAGTAATCCCATTTAACCCCTTAATCTCCCCCCCCCAGTTAACCCCTTCACTGCCCTGTCACCAGTGTCACTGATCAGTGAACCAATTTTTACTGATCACTGTATCAGTGTCGCTGGCGAATTCCGATAGTGTTAGCGCCCCTCCCAGATAGCGCCAGTTTGCCCGCCAGTACACCAGTAATCCCGTTTAACCCCTTGATCGCCCCCCGTTAACCGCTTCACTGCCCTGTCACCAGTGTCACTGATCAGTGAACCAATTTTTACTGATCACTGTATCAGTGTCGCTGGCGACTTCCGATAGTGTTAGCGCCCCTCCCAGATAGCGCCAGTTTGCCCGCCAGTACACCAGTAATCCCATTTAACCCCTTGATTGCCCCCCCCCAGTTAACTCCTTCACTGCCCTGTCACCAGTATCACTGATCAGTGAACCAATTTTTACTGATCACTGTATCAGTTTCGCTGGCGACTTCCGATAGTGTTAGCACCCCTCCCAGATAGCGCTAGATTGCCCGGTAGTACACCAGTAATCCTGTTTAACCCCTTGATCTCCCCCCCCCCCCCCAGTTAACCTCTTCACTGCCCTGTCACTAGTGTCACTGATCAGTGAACCAATTTTTACTGATCACTGTATCAGTGTCGCTGGCGACTTCCGATAGTGTTAGCACCCCTCCCAGATAGTGCCAGATTGCCCGCCAGTACACCAGTAATCCCGTTTAACCCCTTGATCGCCCCCCCCCCCGTTAACCCCTTCACTGCCCTGTCACTAGTGTCACTGATCAGTGAACCAATTTTTACTGATCACTGTATCAGTGTCGCTGGCGACTTCCGATAGTGTTAGCACCCCTCCCAGATAGCGCCAGATTGCCCGCTAGTACACCAGTAATCCCATTTAACCCCTTAATGCCCCCCCCCCCAGTTAACCCCTTCACTGCCCTGTCACCAGTGTCACTGATCAGTGAAGCGATTTTTACTGATCACTGTATCAGTGTCGCTGGCGACTTCCGATAGTGTTAGCGCCCCTCCCAGATTGCGCCAGATTGCCCGCCAGTACACCAGTAATCCTGTTTAACCCCTTGATCGCTCCCCCCCCAGTTAACCCCTTCACTGCCCTGTCACCAGTGTCACTGATCAGTGAACCAATTTTTACTGATCACTGTATCAGTGTCGCTGGCGACTTCCGATAGTGTTAGCGCCCCTCCCAGATAGCGCCAGTTTGCCCGCCAGTACACCAGTAATCCCATTTAACCCCTTGATTGCCCCCCCCCCAGTTAACTCCTCCACTGCCCTGTCACCAGTATCACTGATCAGTGAACCAATTTTTACTGATCACTGTATCAGTGTCGCTGGCGACTTCCGATAGTGTTAGCGCCCCTCCCAGATAGCGCCAGTTTGCCCGCCAGTACACCAGTAATCCCGTTTAACCCCTTGATCGACCCCCCCCGTTAACCCCTTCACTGCCCTGTCACTAGTGTCACTGATCAGTGAACCAATTTTTACTGATCACTGTATCAGTGTCGCTGGCGACTTCCGATAGTGTTAGCGCCCCTCCCAGATAGCGCCAGTTTGCCCGCCAGTACGCCAGTAATCCCATCTAACCCCTTGATCGCCCACCCCCCCAGTTAACTCCTTCACTGCCCTGTCACCAGTATCACTGATCAGTGAACCAATTTTTACTGATCACTGTATCAGTGTCGCTGGCGACTTCCGATAGTGTTAGCACCCCTCCCAGATAGCGCCAGATTGCCCGCCAGTACACCAGTAATCCCGTTTAACCCCTTGATCGCCCCCCCCATTTAACATCTTCACTGCCCTGTCACCAGTGTCACTGATCAGTGAACCAATTTTTACTGATCACTGTATCAGTGTCGCTGGCGACTTCCGATAGTGTTAGCACCCCTCCCAGATAGCGCCAGATTGCCCGCTAGTACACCAGTAATCCCATTTAACCCCTTAATCTCCCCCCCCCAGTTAACCCCTTCACTGCCCTGTCACCAGTGTCACTGATCAGTGAACCAATTTTTACTGATCACTGTATCAGTGTCGCTGGCGAATTCCGATAGTGTTAGCGCCCCTCCCAGATAGCGCCAGTTTGCCCGCCAGTACACCAGTAATCCCGTTTAACCCCTTGATCGCCCCCCGTTAACCGCTTCACTGCCCTGTCACCAGTGTCACTGATCAGTGAACCAATTTTTACTGATCACTGTATCAGTGTCGCTGGCGACTTCCGATAGTGTTAGCGCCCCTCCCAGATAGCGCCAGTTTGCCCGCCAGTACACCAGTAATCCCATTTAACCCCTTGATTGCCCCCCCCAGTTAACTCCTTCACTGCCCTGTCACCAGTATCACTGATCAGTGAACCAATTTTTACTGATCACTGTATCAGTTTCGCTGGCGACTTCCGATAGTGTTAGCACCCCTCCCAGATAGCGCTAGATTGCCCGGTAGTACACCAGTAATCCTGTTTAACCCCTTGATCTCCCCCCCCCCCCCCAGTTAACCTCTTCACTGCCCTGTCACTAGTGTCACTGATCAGTGAACCAATTTTTACTGATCACTGTATCAGTGTCGCTGGCGACTTCCGATAGTGTTAGCACCCCTCCCAGATAGTGCCAGATTGCCCGCTAGTACACCAGTAATCCCATTTAACCCCTTAATGCCCCCCCCCAGTTAACCCCTTCACTGCCCTGTCACCAGTGTCACTGATCAGTGAACCAATTTTTACTGATCACTGTATCAGTGTCGCTGGCGACTTCCGATAGTGTTAGCGCCCCTCCCAGATAGCGCCAGATTGCCCGCCAGTACACCAGTAATCCTGTTTAACCCCTTGATCGCTCCCCCCCCAGTTAACCCCTTCACTGCCCTGTCACCAGTGTCACTGATCAGTGAACCAATTTTTACTGATCACTGTATCAGTGTCGCTGGCGACTTCCGATAGTGTTAGCGCCCCTCCCAGATAGCGCCAGTTTGCCCGCCAGTACACCAGTAATCCCATTTAACCCCTTGATTGCCCCCCCCCCAGTTAACTCCTCCACTGCCCTGTCACCAGTATCACTGATCAGTGAACCAATTTTTACTGATCACTGTATCAGTGTCGCTGGCGACTTCCGATAGTGTTAGCACCCCTCCCAGATTGCGCCAGTTTGCCCGCCAGTACACCAGTAATCCCGTTTAACCCCTTGATCGACCCCCCCCGTTAACCCCTTCACTGCCCTGTCACCAGTGTCACTGATCAGTGAACCAATTTTTACTGATCACTGTATCAGTGTCGCTGGCGACTTCCGATAGTGTTAGCGCCCCTCCCAGATAGCGCCAGTTTGCCCGCCAGTACACCAGTAATCCCATCTAACCCCTTGATCGCCCACCCCCCCAGTTAACTCCTTCACTGCCCTGTCACCAGTATCACTGATCAGTGAACCAATTTTTACTGATCACTGTATCAGTGTCGCTGGCGACTTCCGATAGTGTTAGCACCCCTCCCAGATAGCGCCAGATTGCCCGCCAGTACACCAGTAATCCCGTTTAACCCCTTGATCGCCCCCCCCATTTAACATCTTCACTGCCCTGTCACCAGTGTCACTGATCAGTGAACCAATTTTTACTGATCACTGTATCAGTGTCGCTGGCGACTTCCGATAGTGTTAGCACCCCTCCCAGATAGCGCCAGATTGCCCGCTAGTACACCAATAATCCCATTTAACCCCTTAATCTCCCCCCCCCCCAGTTAACCCCTTCACTGCCCTGTCACCAGTGTCACTGATCAGTGAACCAATTTTTACTGATCACTGTATCAGTGTCGCTGGCGAATTCCGATAGTGTTAGCGCCCCTCCCAGATAGCGCCAGTTTGCCCGCCAGTACACCAGTAATCCCGTTTAACCCCTTGATCGCCCCCCGTTAACCGCTTCACTGCCCTGTCACCAGTGTCACTGATCAGTGAACCAATTTTTACTGATCACTGTATCAGTGTCGCTGGCGACTTCCGATAGTGTTAGCGCCCCTCCCAGATAGCGCCAGTTTGCCCGCCAGTACACCAGTAATCCCATTTAACCCCTTGATTGCCCCCCCCCAGTTAACTCCTTCACTGCCCTGTCACCAGTATCACTGATCAGTGAACCAATTTTTACTGATCACTGTATCAGTTTCGCTGGCGACTTCCGATAGTGTTAGCACCCCTCCCAGATAGCGCCAGATTGCCCGCCAGTATACCAGTAATCCTGTTTAACCCCTTGATCGCCCCCCCCCCCAGTTAACCTCTTCACTGCCCTGTCACTAGTGTCACTGATCAGTGAACCAATTTTTACTGATCACTGTATCAGTGTCGCTGGCGACTTCCGATAGTGTTAGCACCCCTCCCAGATAGCGCCAGATTGCCCGCTAGTACACCAGTAATCCCATTTAACCCCTTAATGCCCCCCCCCCCCCAGTTAACCCCTTCACTGCCCTGTCACCAGTGTCACTGATCAGTGAAGCGATTTTTACTGATCACTGTATCAGTGTCGCTGGCGACTTCCGATAGTGTTAGCGCCCCTCCCAGATAGCGCCAGATTGCCCGCCAGTACACCAGTAATCCTGTTTAACCCCTTGATCGCTCCCCCCCCAGTTAACCCCTTCACTGCCCTGTCACCAGTGTCACTGATCAGTGAACCAATTTTTACTGATCACTGTATCAGTGTCGCTGGCGACTTCCGATAGTGTTAGCGCCCCTCCCAGATAGCGCCAGTTTGCCCGCCAGTACACCAGTAATCCCGTTTAACCCCTTGATCCCCCCCCCCCACGTTAACCCCTTCACTGCCATGTCACCAGTGTCACTGATCAGTGAACCAATTTTTACTGATCACTGTATCAGTGTCGCTGGCGACTTCCGATAGTGTTAGCGCCCCTCCCAGATAGCGCCAGTTTGCCCGCCAGTACACCAGTAATCCCATTTAACCCCTTGATTGCCCCCCCCCCCAGTTAACTCCTCCACTGCCCTGTCACCAGTATCACTGATCAGTGAACCAATTTTTACTGATCACTGTATCAGTGTCGCTGGCGACTTCCGATAGTGTTAGCACCCCTCCCAGATTGCGCCAGATTGCCCGCCAGTACACCAGTAATCCTGTTTAACCCCTTGATTGCCCCCCCCCCAGTTAACCTCTTCACTGCCCTGTCACTAGTGTCACTGATCAGTGAACCAATTTTTACTGATCACTGTATCAGTGTCGCTGGCGACTTCCGATATTGTTAGCACCCCTCCCAGATAGCGCCAGATTGCCCGCTAGTACACCAGTAATCCCATTTAACCCCTTAATGCCCCCCCCCCCAGTTAACCCCTTCACTGCCCTGTCACCAGTGTCACTGATCAGTGAAGCGATTTTTACTGATCACTGTATCAGTGTCGCTGGCGACTTCCGATAGTGTTAGCGCCCCTCCCAGATAGCGCCAGATTGCCCGCCAGTACACCAGTAATCCTGTTTAACCCCTTGATCGCTCCCCCCCCAGTTAACCCCTTCACTGCCCTGTCACCAGTGTCACTGATCAGTGAACCAATTTTTACTGATCACTGTATCAGTGTCGCTGGCGACTTCCGATAGTGTTAGCGCCCCTCCCAGATAGCGCCAGTTTGCCCGCCAGTACACCAGTAATCCCGTTTAACCCCTGGATCCCCCCCCCCCACGTTAACCCCTTCACTGCCCTGTCACCAGTGTCACTGATCAGTGAACCAATTTTTACTGATCACTGTATCAGTGTCGCTGGCGACTTCCGATAGTGTTAGCGCCCCTCCCAGATAGCGCCAGTTTGCCCGCCAGTACACCAGTAATCCCATTTAACCCCTTGATTGCCCCCCCCCCAGTTAACTCCTCCACTGCCCTGTCACCAGTATCACTGATCAGTGAACCAATTTTTACTGATCACTGTATCAGTGTCGCTGGCGACTTCCGATAGTGTTAGCACCCCTCCCAGATTGCGCCAGATTGCCCGCCAGTACACCAGTAATCCTGTTTAACCCCTTGATTGCCCCCCCCCCAGTTAACCTCTTCACTGCCCTGTCACTAGTGTCACTGATCAGTGAACCAATTTTTACTGATCACTGTATCAGTGTCGCTGGCGACTTCCGATAGTGTTAGCACCCCTCCCAGATAGCGCCAGATTGCCCGCTAGTACAACAGTAATCCCATTTAACCCCTTAATCCCCCCCCCAGTTAACCCCTTCACTGCCCTGTCACCAGTGTCACTGATCAGTGAAGCGATTTTTACTGATCACTGTATCAGTGTCACTGTATCAGTGTCGCTGGCGACTTCCGATAGTGTTAGCGCCCCTCCCAGATAGCGCCAGATTGCCTGCCAGTACACCAGTAATCCTGTTTAACCCCTTGATCGCTCCCCCCCCAGTTAACCCCTTCACTGCCCTGTCACCAGTGTCACTGATCAGTGAACCAATTTTTACTGATCACTGTATCAGTGTCGCTGGCGACTTCCGAAAGTGTTAGCGCCCCTCCCAGATAGCGCCAGATTGCCCGCCAGTACACCAGTAATCCCGTTTAACCCCTTGATCGCCCCCCCCCCCAGTTAACCCATTCACTGCCCTGTCACCAGTGTCACTGATCAGTGAACCAATTTTTACTGATCACTGTATCAGTGTCGCTGGCGACTTCCGATAATGTTAGCGCCCCTCCCAGATAGCGCCAGATTGCCTGCCAGTACACCAGTAATCCTGTTTAACCCCTTGATCGCTCCCCCCCCAGTTAACCCCTTCACTGCCCTATCACCAGTGTCACTGATCAGTGAACCAATTTTTACTGATCACTGTATCAGTGTCGCTGGCGACTTCCGAAAGTGTTAGCGCCCCTCCCAGATAGCGCCAGATTGCCCGCCAGTACACCAGTAATCCCGTTTAACCCCTTGATCGCCACCCCCCCCCCCAGTTAACCCATTCACTGCCCTGTCACCAGTTTCACTGATCAGTGAACCAATTTTTACTGATCACTGTATCAGTGTCGCTGGCGACTTCCGATAATGTTAGCGCCCCTCCCAGATAGCGCCAGATTGCCCGCCAGTACACCAGTAATCCCGTTTAACCCCTTGATCGCCCCCCCCCCCATTTAACATCTTCACTGCCCTGTCACCAGTGTCACTGATCAGTGAACCAATTTTTACTGATCACTGTATCAGTGTCGCTGGCGACTTCCGATAGTGTTAGCGCCCCTCCCAGATAGCGCCAGATTGCCTGCTAGTACACCAGTAATCCCATTTAACCCCTTAATCTCCCCCCCAGTTAACCCCTTCACTGCCCTGTCACCAGTGCCACTGATCAGTGAACCAATTTTTACTGATCACTGTATCAGTGTCGCTGGCGACTTCCGATAGTGTTAGCGCCCCTCTCAGATAGCGCCAGTTTGCCCGCCAGTACACCAGTAATCCCGTTTAACCCCTTGATCGCCCCCCCGTTAACCCCTTCACTGCCCTGTGACCAGTGTCACTGATCAGTGAACCAATTTTTACTGATCACTGTATCAGTGTCGCTGGCGACTTCCGATAGTGTTAGCGCCCCTCCCAGATAGCGCCAGATTGCCCGGTAGTACACCAGTAATCCCATTTAACCCCTTAATCTCCCCCCCCCAGTTAACCCCTTCACTGCCCTGTCACCAGTGTCACTGATCAGTGAAGCGATTTTTACTGATCACTGTATCAGTGTCGCTGGCGACTTCCGATAGTGTTAGCGCCCCTTCCAGTTAGCGCCAGTTTGCCCGCCAGTACACCAGTAATCCCGTTTAACCCCTTGATCGCCCCCCCCCCCCCGTTAACCCCTTCACTGCCCTGTCACTAGTGTCACTGATCAGTGAACCAATTTTTACTGATCACTGTATCAGTGTCGCTGGCGACTTCCGATAGTGTTAGCACCCCTCCCAGATAGCGCCAGATTGCCCGCTAGTACACCAGTAATCCCATTTAACCCCTTAATGCCCCCCCCCCAGTTAACCCCTTCACTGCCCTGTCACCAGTGTCACTGATCAGTGAAGCGATTTTTACTGATCACTGTATCAGTGTCGCTGGCGACTTCCGATAGTGTTAGCGCCCCTCCCAGATATCGCCAGATTGCCCGCCAGTACACCAGTAATCCTGTTTAACCCCTTGATCGCTCCCCCCCCAGTTAACCCCTTCACTGCCCTGTCACCAGTGTCACTGATCAGTGAACCAATTTTTACTGATCACTGTATCAGTGTCGCTGGCGACTTCCGATAGTGTTAGCGCCCCTCCCAGATAGCGCCAGTTTGCCCGCCAGTACACCAGTAATCCCATTTAACCCCTTGATTGCCCCCCCCCCCAGTTAACTCCTCCACTGCCCTGTCACCAGTATCACTGATCAGTGAACCAATTTTTACTGATCACTGTATCAGTGTCGCTGGCGACTTCCGATAGTGTTAGCGCCCCTCCCAGATAGCGCCAGTTTGCCCGCCAGTACACCAGTAATCCCGTTTAACCCCTTGATCGACCCCCCCCGTTAACCCCTTCACTGCCCTGTCACTAGTGTCACTGATCAGTGAACCAATTTTTACTGATCACTGTATCAGTGTCGCTGGCGACTTCCGATAGTGTTAGCGCCCCTCCCAGATAGCGCCAGTTTGCCCGCCAGTACGCCAGTAATCCCATCTAACCCCTTGATCGCCCACCCCCCCAGTTAACTCCTTCACTGCCCTGTCACCAGTATCACTGATCAGTGAACCAATTTTTACTGATCACTGTATCAGTGTCGCTGGCGACTTCCGATAGTGTTAGCACCCCTCCCAGATAGCGCCAGATTGCCCGCCAGTACACCAGTAATCCCGTTTAACCCCTTGATCGCCCCCCCCATTTAACATCTTCACTGCCCTGTCACCAGTGTCACTGATCAGTGAACCAATTTTTACTGATCACTGTATCAGTGTCGCTGGCGACTTCCGATAGTGTTAGCACCCCTCCCAGATAGCGCCAGATTGCCCGCTAGTACACCAGTAATCCCATTTAACCCCTTAATCTCCCCCCCCAGTTAACCCCTTCACTGCCCTGTCACCAGTGTCACTGATCAGTGAACCAATTTTTACTGATCACTGTATCAGTGTCGCTGGCGAATTCCGATAGTGTTAGCGCCCCTCCCAGATAGCGCCAGTTTGACCGCCAGTACACCAGTAATCCCGTTTAACCCCTTGATCGCCCCCCGTTAACCGCTTCACTGCCCTGTCACCAGTGTCACTGATCAGTGAACCAATTTTTACTGATCACTGTATCAGTGTCGCTGGCGACTTCCGATAGTGTTAGCGCCCCTCCCAGATAGCGCCAGTTTGCCCGCCAGTACACCAGTAATCCCATTTAACCCCTTGATTGCCCCCCCCAGTTAACTCCTTCACTGCCCTGTCACCAGTATCACTGATCAGTGAACCAATTTTTACTGATCACTGTATCAGTTTCGCTGGCGACTTCCGATAGTGTTAGCACCCCTCCCAGATAGCGCTAGATTGCCCGGTAGTACACCAGTAATCCTGTTTAACCCCTTGATCTCCCCCCCCCCCCCCCAGTTAACCTCTTCACTGCCCTGTCACTAGTGTCACTGATCAGTGAACCAATTTTTACTGATCACTGTATCAGTGTCGCTGGCGACTTCCGATAGTGTTAGCACCCCTCCCAGATAGTGCCAGATTGCCCGCTAGTACACCAGTAATCCCATTTAACCCCTTAATGCCCCCCCCCAGTTAACCCCTTCACTGCCCTGTCACCAGTGTCACTGATCAGTGAACCAATTTTTACTGATCACTGTATCAGTGTCGCTGGCGACTTCCGATAGTGTTAGCGCCCCTCCCAGATAGCGCCAGATTGCCCGCCAGTACACCAGTAATCCTGTTTAACCCCTTGATCGCTCCCCCCCCAGTTAACCCCTTCACTGCCCTGTCACCAGTGTCACTGATCAGTGAACCAATTTTTACTGATCACTGTATCAGTGTCGCTGGCGACTTCCGATAGTGTTAGCGCCCCTCCCAGATAGCGCCAGTTTGCCCGCCAGTACACCAGTAATCCCATTTAACCCCTTGATTGCCCCCCCCCCAGTTAACTCCTCCACTGCCCTGTCACCAGTATCACTGATCAGTGAACCAATTTTTACTGATCACTGTATCAGTGTCGCTGGCGACTTCCGATAGTGTTAGCACCCCTCCCAGATTGCGCCAGTTTGCCCGCCAGTACACCAGTAATCCCGTTTAACCCCTTGATCGACCCCCCCCGTTAACCCCTTCACTGCCCTGTCACCAGTGTCACTGATCAGTGAACCAATTTTTACTGATCACTGTATCAGTGTCGCTGGCGACTTCCGATAGTGTTAGCGCCCCTCCCAGATAGCGCCAGTTTGCCCGCCAGTACACCAGTAATCCCATCTAACCCCTTGATCGCCCACCCCCCCAGTTAACTCCTTCACTGCCCTGTCACCAGTATCACTGATCAGTGAACCAATTTTTACTGATCACTGTATCAGTGTCGCTGGCGACTTCCGATAGTGTTAGCACCCCTCCCAGATAGCGCCAGATTGCCCGCCAGTACACCAGTAATCCCGTTTAACCCCTTGATCGCCCCCCCCATTTAACATCTTCACTGCCCTGTCACCAGTGTCACTGATCAGTGAACCAATTTTTACTGATCACTGTATCAGTGTCGCTGGCGACTTCCGATAGTGTTAGCACCCCTCCCAGATAGCGCCAGATTGCCCGCTAGTACACCAGTAATCCCATTTAACCCCTTAATCTCCCCCCCCCCAGTTAACCCCTTCACTGCCCTGTCACCAGTGTCACTGATCAGTGAACCAATTTTTACTGATCACTGTATCAGTGTCGCTGGCGAATTCCGATAGTGTTAGCGCCCCTCCCAGATAGCGCCAGTTTGCCCGCCAGTACACCAGTAATCCCGTTTAACCCCTTGATCGCCCCCCGTTAACCGCTTCACTGCCCTGTCACCAGTGTCACTGATCAGTGAACCAATTTTTACTGATCACTGTATCAGTGTCGCTGGCGACTTCCGATAGTGTTAGCGCCCCTCCCAGATAGCGCCAGTTTGCCCGCCAGTACACCAGTAATCCCATTTAACCCCTTGATTGCCCCCCCCCAGTTAACTCCTTCACTGCCCTGTCACCAGTATCACTGATCAGTGAACCAATTTTTACTGATCACTGTATCAGTTTCGCTGGCGACTTCCGATAGTGTTAGCACCCCTCCCAGATAGCGCCAGATTGCCCGCCAGTATACCAGTAATCCTGTTTAACCCCTTGATCGCCCCCCCCCCCAGTTAACCTCTTCACTGCCCTGTCACTAGTGTCACTGATCAGTGAACCAATTTTTACTGATCACTGTATCAGTGTCGCTGGCGACTTCCGATAGTGTTAGCACCCCTCCCAGATAGCGCCAGATTGCCCGCTAGTACACCAGTAATCCCATTTAACCCCTTAATGCCCCCCCCCCCCAGTTAACCCCTTCACTGCCCTGTCACCAGTGTCACTGATCAGTGAAGCGATTTTTACTGATCACTGTATCAGTGTCGCTGGCGACTTCCGATAGTGTTAGCGCCCCTCCCAGATAGCGCCAGATTGCCCGCCAGTACACCAGTAATCCTGTTTAACCCCTTGATCGCTCCCCCCCCAGTTAACCCCTTCACTGCCCTGTCACCAGTGTCACTGATCAGTGAACCAATTTTTACTGATCACTGTATCAGTGTCGCTGGCGACTTCCGATAGTGTTAGCGCCCCTCCCAGATAGCGCCAGTTTGCCCGCCAGTACACCAGTAATCCCGTTTAACCCCTTGATCCCCCCCCCCCCCCACGTTAACCCCTTCACTGCCATGTCACCAGTGTCACTGATCAGTGAACCAATTTTTACTGATCACTGTATCAGTGTCGCTGGCGACTTCCGATAGTGTTAGCGCCCCTCCCAGATAGCGCCAGTTTGCCCGCCAGTACACCAGTAATCCCATTTAACCCCTTGATTGCCCCCCCCCCCAGTTAACTCCTCCACTGCCCTGTCACCAGTATCACTGATCAGTGAACCAATTTTTACTGATCACTGTATCAGTGTCGCTGGCGACTTCCGATAGTGTTAGCACCCCTCCCAGATTGCGCCAGATTGCCCGCCAGTACACCAGTAATCCTGTTTAACCCCTTGATTGCCCCCCCCCCCAGTTAACCTCTTCACTGCCCTGTCACTAGTGTCACTGATCAGTGAACCAATTTTTACTGATCACTGTATCAGTGTCGCTGGCGACTTCCGATAGTGTTAGCACCCCTCCCAGATAGCGCCAGATTGCCCGCTAGTACACCAGTAATCCCATTTAACCCCTTAATCCCCCCCCCCAGTTAACCCCTTCACTGCCCTGTCACCAGTGTCACTGATCAGTGAAGCGATTTTTACTGATCACTGTATCAGTGTCGCTGGCGACTTCCGATAGTGTTAGCACCCCTCCCAGATAGCGCCAGATTGCCCGCCAGTACACCAGTAATCCCGTTTAACCCCTTGATCGCCCCCCCCCCATTTAACATCTTCACTGCCCTGTCACCAGTGTCACTGATCAGTGAACCAATTTTTACTGATCACTGTATCAGTGTCGCTGGCGACTTCCGATAGTGTTAGCGCCCCTCCCAGATAGCGCCAGATTGCCCGCCAGTACACCAGTAATCCCGTTTAACCCCTTGATCGCCCACCGTTAACCCCTTCACTGCCCTGTCACCAGTGTCACTGATCAGTGAACCAATTTTTACTGATCACTGTATCAGTGTCGCTGGCGACTTCCGATAGTGTTAGCGCCCCTCCCAGATAGCGCCAGTTTGCCCACCAGTACACCAGTAATCCCATTTAACCCCTTGATTGCCCCCCCCCCAGTTAACCTCTAAACTGCCCTGTCACTAGTGTCACTGATCAGTGAACCAATTTTTACTGATCACTGTATCAGTGTCGCTGGCGACTTCCGATAGTGTTAGCACCCCTCCCAGATAGCACCAGATTGCCCGCTAGTACACCAGTAATCCCATTTAACCCCTTAATGCCCCCCCCAGTTAACCCCTTCACTGCCCTGTCACCAGTGTCACTGATCAGTGAAGCGATTTTTACTGATCACTGTATCAGTGTCGCTGGCGACTTCTGATAGTGTTAGCGCCCCTCCCAGATAGCGCCAGATTGCCTGCCAGTACACCAGTAATCCTGTTTAACCCCTTGATCGCTCCCCCCCAGTTAACCCCTTCACTGCCCTGTCACCAGTGTCACTGATCAGTGAACCAATTTTTACTGATCACTGTATCAGTGTCGCTGGCGACTTCCGATAGTGTTAGCGCCCCTCCCAGATAGCGCCAGTTTGCCCGCCAGTACACCAGTAATCCCATTTAACCCCTTGATCGCCCCCCCCCCCAGTTAACCCCTTCACTGCCCTGTCACCAGTGTCACTGATCAGTGAACCAATTTTTACTGATCACTGTATCAGTGTCGCTGGCGACTTCCGATAGTGTTAGCCCCCCTCCCAGATAGCGCCAGATTGCCCGGTAGTACACCAGTAATCCTATTTAACCCCTTAATCCCCCCCCCCAGTTATCCCCTTCACTGCCCTGTCACCAGTGTCACTGATCAGTGAACCAATTTTTACTGATCACTGTATCAGTGTCGCTGGCGACTTCCGATAGTGTTAGCGCCCCTCCCAGATAGCACCAGTTTGCCCGCCAGTACACCAGTAATCCCATTTAACCCCTTGATCACCCCCCCCCAGTTAACTCCTTCACTGCCCTGTCACCAGTATCACTGATCAGTGAACCAATTTTTACTGATCACTGTATCAGTGTCGCTGGCGACTTCCGATAGTGTTAGCGCCCCTCCCAGATAGCGCCAGATTGCCCAGTAGTACACCAGTAATCCTATTTAACCCCTTAATCTCCCCCCCAGTTAACCCCTTCACTGCCCTGTCACCAGTGTCACTGATCAGTGAAGCGATTTTTACTGATCACTGTATCAGTGTCGCTGGCGACTTCCGATAGTGTTAGCGCCCCTCCCAGATAGCGCCAGATTGCCCGCTAATACACCAATAATCCCGTCTAACCCCTTGATCGCCCCCCCGAGTTGACCCCTTCACTGCCCTGTCACCAGTGTCATTGATCAGTGAACAGATTTTTACTGATCACTGTATCAGTGTCGCTGGCGACTTCCGATAGTGTTAGCGCCCCTCCCAGATAGCGCCAGTTTGCCCACTAGTGCACCAGAAATCCCATTTAACCCCTCGATCGCCCCCCTCCCCCCCCCCAGTTAACCCCTTCACTGCCCTGTCACCAGTGTCATTGATTACAGTGAACAGATTTTTACTGATCACTGTATTAGTGTCACTGGTGACCTCCGATAGTGTTAGCGCCCCTCCCAGATAGCGCCAGTTTGCCCGCCAGTACACCAGTAATCCTGTTTAACCCCTTGATCGCCCCCCCCCCCAGTTAACCCCTTCACTGCCCTGTCACCAGTGTCACTGATCAGTGAACCAATTTTTACTGATCACTGTATCAGTGTCGCTGGCGACTTCCGATAGTGTTAGCGCCCCTCCCAGATAGCGCCAGATTGCCCGGTAGTACACCAGTAATCCTATTTAACCCCTTAATCTCCCCCCCCAGTTAACCCCTTCACTGCCCTGTCACCAGTGTCACTGATCAGTGAAGCGATTTTTACTGATCACTGTATCAGTGTCGCTGGCGACTTCCGATAGTGTTAGCGCCCCTCCCAGATAGCGCCAGATTGCCCGCTAATACACCAATAATCCCGTCTAACCCCTTGATCGCCCTCCCCCTCCCTGAGTTGACCCCTTCACTGCCCTGTCACCAGTGTCATTGATCAGTGAACAGATTTTTACTGATCACTGTATCAGTGTCGCTGGCGACTTCCGATAGTGTTAGCGCCCCTCCCAGATAGCGCCAGTTTGCCCGCTAGTGCACCAGAAATCCCATTTAACCCCTCGATCGCCCCCCCCCCCCAGTTAACCCCTTCACTGCCCTGTCACCAGTGTCATTGATTACAGTGAACAGATTTTTACTGATCACTGTATTAGTGTCACTGGTGACCTCCGATAGTGTTAGCGCCCCTCCCAGATAGCGCCAGTTTGCCCACCAGTACACCAGTAATCCCATTTAACCCCTTGATCGTCCCCCCCCCAGTTAACCCCTTCACTGCCCTGTCACCAGTGTCACTGATCAGTGAACCAATTTTTACTGATCACTGTATCAGTGTTGCTGGCGACTTCCGATAGTGTTAGCACC
Source organism: Staurois parvus (assembly GCF_062004578.1). NCBI lineage: Eukaryota > Metazoa > Chordata > Amphibia > Anura > Ranidae > Staurois > Staurois parvus. The sequence continues at coordinate 1,303,681 of NW_028318304.1, forward strand.
CCTCCCAGATAGCGCCAGATTGCCCGGTAGTACACCAGTAATCCTATTTAACCCCTTAATCTCCCCCCCCAGTTAACCCCTTCACTGCCCTGTCACCAGTGTCACTGATCAGTGAAGTGATTTTTACTGATCACTGTATCAGTGTCGCTGGCGACTTCCGATAGTGTTAGCGCCCCTCCCAGATAGCACCAGATTGCCCGCTAATACACCAATAATCCCGTCTAACCCCTTGATCGCCCTCCCCCCCCCTGAGTTGACCCCTTCACTGCCCTGTCACCAGTGTCATTGATCAGTGAACAGATTTTTACTGATCACTGTATCAGTGTCGCTGGCGACTTCCGATAGTGTTAGCGCCCCTCCTAGATAGCGCCAGTTTGCCCACTAATGCACAGGATTTTTTTTACCAAAAACATGTAGCAGAATACATTTTGGCTTAAATTTATGACTAACTTTGAGTTTACGATATATTTTTTATAGCTGAAAGTAGAAAATATTGGTTTTTTTCAAAATTTTCATGGTTTTTTTGTTTATAGCGCAAACAATAAAAAGCGCACAGGTGATAAAATATCACCAAAAGAAAGCTCTATTTGTGTGAAAAAAAGGACGTAAATTTCGTTTGGGTACAGCATTGCATGACCGCGCAATTATCATTTGAATTAGTGCAGCGCTGTATAGCAAAAAAAGGCATAAATTACAGTATATATACCATAGTTTGTAGACGCTATAACTTTCACACAAAGCAATCAATATACACTTATTGGGATTTTATTTACCAAAAACATGTAGCAGAATACATTTTGGCTTAAATTTATGACTAAGTTTGAGTTTACAATATATTTTTTATAGCTGAAAGTAGAAAATATTGTTTTTTTTCAAAAGTTTAGTGGTTTTTTTGTTTATAGCGCAAAAAAATAAAAAGCGCACAGGTGATAAAATACCACCAAAAGAAAGCTCTATTTGTGTGAAAAAAAGGACGTAAATTTAGTTTGGGTACAGCATTGCATGATCGCGCAATTAATATTTGAATTAGTGCAGCTCTAAACAGCAAGAAAAGGCCTGGTCATTAAGGGGGGTAAATCCTCTGGAGCTCAAGTCGTTAAAGCAATCCACTGAGCTGGCCAGAACCAACTCTTGAGAGAGTATATTCCACATTTTCACAGCTCTTACTGTTGTAGATTTAATTTCTTTTTCTCCAGGCGTAAAGAGTGCCCACTTCTCCCCTGTGATGACTTCAGGGTGAATAACTCCACACCGAGTTCACTATATGAACCTCTGATGTATTTATACATGTTGATCATATCCCCCCTTAATCTCCTCTTCTCAAGATAGAATACATTCAGTTCCTCTAATCTTTCCTCATAACTGAGCTCCTCCATGCCTCTTATCAGTTTGGTTGCCCTTGTCTGCACTTTCTCCAGTTCCCCAGTATCCATTTTGTGAATTGGTGCCCAAAACTGAACTGCATATTCCAGATGAGGTCTTACTAATGATTTGCTCTGGAGTCTATACCTCTCGTAATACAAGAGAGGATTTTGCTCGCTTTAGAAACCACAGCTTGGGATTGCATGCCATTATTAAGCTTATGATCTACCAGAACCCCCAGACGCTTCTCCACTATTCTTTTCAATTTGGATGCAGGGTCTGCATGGACACAGTCGCTGCTCACAATTTGACATCTGTGTGAGCCCTGAACGGCCCTGAACTCACACTCGCATTTGGTGATATGCACTCACATGACTGTGAAATTGGGAGCAAGGGCTGTGTCAGTGAAGCTGCTGTGTCCCAATTGGCATGAACCAATGGGACTGCCTGCATATGGATGCATGGAACACCTTAGATTGGAGAGACAGAACAGTCAAAAGATCTGTGGAATGCTTCATAGGAACCTGGCTAGTAAAAGGATCAGTGAACTGTCTTCATAACAATCCTTGCTAGCTAGTATGCACAGTGAGATGTTACATGGATACTGGATATAACAGCTATAGAGAGTGCAGCCACCTCTACACCAGTCTGTATATGCCTCCAAGTATATCCCAGCATATCACTCATCAGTGTCAGGACAAATTATTGATGTGAATTTTTACAACTGCACGTTTATACACTGCATCTGTATACATTACCATATGCTGTAGCTTGCCTGTGAACTTATAAGAAAGAAAAAGAAAATCTAACTGCAGCCATTGCCTAGGAAACCTGCTCACCCACAGAAAAAGTGATAAATTTCTCTGTAAACTCTCTATCAACCCCTAATATAGGGGTAATATAGTTTCCCCAGACTGTAATATACAGTCTGGCGAAACTAATACACAACCACAATCAGGGATTCATCCAGAGCAGGACTTAGATAACAGAGAAAAACGCTTAAGAAATCCAGCTTGGAAAGTGCAAGAAAATTTTAATACTGAAAAAGAAGAATTGCTGTCTAATATTAATGACTTATGGTCTTATACTGTTAAATGCATGTCTGCTCTCTCCCAACAATCTCATGAGCCAATACAACTAGAGGGCGTTATCCAGCAATTGAATGTTGCTTATGAGAATGATCAAAGACTGTGTGTTAAATATATTGCTTTGTTAAAGCGGTACAACTCTCAAGAGTCATTGGAAGAATTAAGGAGTTTTGAGGAGCTCAATCTTGAAAGAGACAATTTAGTGGTGCAAACAAAGACAAAGACAGAAGTAAGAATAACACAGCTCCATGAATCCAGATCTTATCGCTCTGCATCTACTAGACGCTCCCCAAGATCTTCCAAATCCATACAATCAAGGTCTTCTACACTCAGTCAACAACTAATAAAAGCTTGTGCTGAAGCTGAAGCTTCTAAAATTCAGGCAGCTTTCGCCCAAAAGAAAGCAGAAATAGAGGCTCAGGCCTCAGAAATGGAGGCTCGGGTTGCACATCAGAAATCAGAAAGAGAGGCTCAGGCCACAGAAATAGAGGCGCAGGCCGCATATAAGAAAGCAGAAATGGATGCTCAGGTTACACATAAAAAGGCAGAAATAGAGGTTCAGGCCGCAGAAATAGAGGCTCAGGTCGCATATAAGAAAGCAGAGAAAGAAGCTGAAGCCACGCGTCAAAAGGCAGAAATTGAAGTTTTGGAAAAACAATGTGAGCATGCCACAGCCATGGCAAGGTTAAGGGTCTTAGAACAAGCCACTAGTGAAAATGAAAGAGACAACAGTTCCAGACATTCAGTTGTATCTTATGTCTCAGATTCTTCACACACCTCTCCAGAACGTCAACTCCCTGTCACAGCAGCCAAAGTACTCAACCAAAGTCTCTTCTCTGCACCTACTGTACCTCAAGACGATTTTATATATCTTATATCCTCCAATAAATCAGACTGCAGCATCTCCGCTAGCCGCAGACACTGGTGTGTATTTAATAGACCGTCCATCTTACTTTGGCACCAGCAGAGTACCTCCTAGCAAACGCACTACTCTACAAACCAACATGCCAATGGACTTTAAGCCAGCTCCGGCATTGAATGCCTTAGCAGCAACATATATTCCCAAGTCACTCCATGTAAGTCCACCAACCGTCACAACCAACTCTGTTCCACCTGCAGTCATGCACCCAAAATCTGAAAACACGGACATGTCACAGTTTGCTAAATACACGCTCCGCAGAGAGCTTGTTAAGACAGGCCTCACCAAGTTTGATGACAAGCCTGAAAATTACAGAGGCTGGAAATCCACTTTTAAGGCCACAATGAGTGGCCTAGAGATCAATGCCACAGAGGAATTAGATCTACTCATCAGATGGCTAGGTCCCCAGTCTACTGAATGCATCAAGAGACTCAATGCAGTTCATATTGACAACCCTGCTGCAGGCCTTAATGCTGCTTGGGGCAGACTTGAACAGACCTTTGGCAGCCCAGAGGCCATTGAAGATGCTTTATTCAAAAGGTTGCAAAGCTTCCCAAGGATTTTTGCTAATGACAATCTAAAGTTTCAAAAACTTAGCGATGTTCTATTAGAGCTTCAGCTTGCTAAGGCTGACATCAACCTACCTGGTCTCCGTTACCTTGACACCTCTCATGGCATCAAATCTATTGTTCTCAAGCTACCATATGGATTTCAAGAAAGATGGGCAGCGCTTGGATCAAAGTATAAGGAAGAATGTAGATGTCAGGAATCCCAAGGTTCGCCATGGTGCATGCGCGGTTTACCTAGACACACGAATCTGCGAATGCGTAGGATCCCGACAAGACCTACAGGCAGGCGGGCACTAGGACCCAGGCGCACCTGTCACCAATGACGGTGCCAGGCAGGCACTAGGACCTAGACGCGCCTGTCGCATCCGGGCGGGCTATTTAAACTGGCCAGTGCAAAGTCCAAATTGCCTTATGGTCTTTCCTGCTGTTCCTGTTGTATCCTGTGAGATTGCTTTGTTGCTGACCCTGCCTGATCCTGATTCTGTTGACCGTCTCCTGCTCTGATCCTTGGCTCATCTGACCATTCTTCTGTCTGCTCCTATACGTTTTGACATCCTGTTAACGAACCCGGCTTGTGACCCGCTTATCCCTTTGCCTGCTGATTTTGTACTGTTACGCCTCCACTGTTACCGACCTGGCTTGGCTGACTTCGCTTCCCTCCACCTCTTCACATCAGGCTCTCACCTGCTACGTACCACTGGCAGGTACCTCTACCACAGCTGGTTGTACCCATGGGCCGTGACCTGATTTTGTCCTGCTCCAAATCCATCCCACCATCAGGGGCTCTGGTGAACAAGCAGGTTGGAGCTTAGATTCCGCGCCCTGGGGAATTCTGGTCTGTGGGGCGCTAGAGGTTACCGCCGGTTGGCCCCTCTCCGCTGGACAACATATGTCAGCACCTGGTGGCTTTCACTCAAACTGTCAGGACCCTTCAAGAGGAATATACGCATCTGGAGGGATGCATCCAGACTCTCACCCTGCCAGCAACTCCACCCGCAGGCCCAGAAGCTGTAACCCCAGCCCAGAGACCTATTGAAACACCCGCTGGAACAATAGTCACCATACCTCCACCGGAACCCCGTGTTCCCACACCGGATGGTTTCAATGCAGATCATAGGAAGTTCAGGGCCTTCCAGAACTCCTGTCAGCTTTATTTCGACCTGCAACCTCAGACCTTCGCTTCTGAATCTGTGAAAGTAGGGTTCATTATATCCCTACTACAGGATGAACCCCAGGGCTGGGCACACCGTCTATTGGAGGCTCGCCATCCACACTTAAACTCCATTTATGAATTTTTCAAAGCGATGGCACAGCTATATGATGACCCGCAACGAGCTGCTTCGGCTGAGGCAGCTCTACATTCCCTGCAGCAAGGACATTGGGCAGCAGAAGATTACGCCTCTGAATTTAGCCGTTGGAGCGAAGACCCACAGTGGAATGATGCGGCTCAGTTCCGCCTAGGGTTGTCTGACCCTCTCAAAGATGAGTTGACGAGAGTGGGAATTCCTGACACCTTGGAAGATTTAATCACTCTGGCTATCCAGACTGACCACAGATTGCGGGAACGGAGGCAAGAGAGGTCCGGTCAGGGGCTAAGGACAACATGGATGCTGCCACAGGTGCCGGTCCTACCGAATCCCGCAACCAGTAATCAGAATCCATAGTCATCAGATGGAACAGTGGCTGGCTATCATCAAGAACCCCTCCGTTTTGGACGCCATTGCGTCCCCTTTATTTCCAGTAATTTTGGGGCTCCCATAGCTATGAGCACACGATCCCCAAATTGACTGGAGATCCGGGTCTGTCCAGTTTCAGTCACCCTATTGCCAGGAGCACTGTCTCCTAAGGTCATCACTAGATCCTCCGACTCTGTTATGTGTAAATACTGATACTGAACTAGCTCAGACTGTGCCTCCTGCCTATCATCATTACCTTGACGTTTTCAGCCCACGAGGAGCAGACATTCTCCCTCCGCATCGGGCTTATGACTGTCCCATTGACCTTCTCTCTGTCTGAGCGAGAGTTGAGTGCATTGAAAGTCTGCAGAAGGGATTCATCCGTCCTTCCACATCGCCGGCTGGGGCTGGAATCTTTTTTTGTGGAGAAAAAGGACCAGTCCCTGAGGCCCTGTGTTGACTATAGGGATCTGAATAAGATCACAGTAAAAAAACGGTATCCCCTTCCCTTAGTCCCTGAATTGTTTCAAAGGCTAAAGACAGCTTCTGTTTTTACTAAGTTAGATCTCAGGGGTGCTTATAATCTTGTCCGCATACGCGAAGGGGATGAGTGGAAAACCACCTTCCGCACTCGGTTCGGGCACTTTGAATACTTGGTTCAGACTATGTAATGCACCAGCCACTTTCCAACATTTTGTAAATTATATTTTTAGAGATTTCTTGGATATCTTTGTGATCGTGTACTTAGACGACATTTTGATTTTTTCCCCGTCTTTGGAAGCTCATAGGGGTCATGTCAGGAATGTTCTGGAGCGACTTCGCGAGCACGGGCTTTATGCCAAAGCGGAGAAGTGCAGCTTTGAACAGCGCAGTATCCCATTTCTGGGGCTAATCATTTCTACCAATGGAATTGCTATGGACCCCCAGAAGATCTCTGCGATCTTAGAATGGCCAGTCCAGACGGATAAGAAAGGGGTTCAACGGTTTATAGGCTTCGCCAATTTCTGTAGGAAATTCATCAAGATTTTCTCGGGCCTGGTATCTCCCATCACCCAACTTACAAAGTTGGGGGTATGCTTCCAGTTCACACCAGAGGCACAGGCCGCCTTTGAGTCCTTGAAGAAGCTGTTTACAGCAGCTCCCATTCTAAGCCACCCCGACGCATCTCTGCCCTACATTTTAGAAGTAGATGCGTCAGAGAATGCAGTAGGAGCAATACTGTCTCAGAGGGTAGGTGTAAAGGAGCTGATGCACCCAGAAGCCTTCTTCTCTAGAAAACTCACCCAGTCAGAAAGGAATTATGATATTGGGGATCGGGAGTTGTTAGCAATTAAGAGTGCATTGGAGGAGTGGAGATACTTGTTGAAGGGAGATTTGCACCCCATTCTGGTCTACACAGACCATAAAAACTTGGAATACCTAAGGACGGCTAAACGCCTCAGGTCCACGTCAGACCAGATGGGCGTTATTTTTTTCAAGATTCTCCCTGCATATCACCTATCAACCTGGGTCTAAAAATACCAAGCCCAATGCTCTCTCCCTAGGTAGGAGAGCCAGTGATTTCGTAGTTGCTCCTCTGAATGACAATGTGGAAATATCTTTGCCCACTATCACTGAGTGCAACCAGATTCCAAGCATCAAAGAGGAGATCCCTACTCCTGAAGCTGCTTTTCACCATTCTCACTTAAAATACATAGCCAACCAAATACCAGCCCTCGATGAAAGTGCCGATATCCTGCTGTTACTTGGTCGAGACATCTTAGGGGTGCACAAAGTTCATCATCAAATCAACGGTCCACACAATGCACTATATGTTCAGTGTCTGGATCTAGGATGGGTCATCATAGGCAATGTCTGCCTAGACAAGGACAGGAGGTCCTACTCAGTTGCTTCCTTTAAAACACATGTCCTGTCAAATGGACGAACAACCTCTTCTGCACAACGACCACATAAATATATTGTGAAAGAAAGACTGTTTGAAAAAGTGCACAACAGCACATCACACAAGACAATAAGAAAGCTCTTAATCTCTGAGATGACAACATCGGCAACACAGTGTTCGAGGTAACTGTGACAAACGCGGCGTCAGACCCCCAGCCCTTCTCACCAACTTGTGACCAAAGGACTAGCCAATCTAAAACCGCGCTGTCATGTGCGTAACAATGCCACGATCAGCTGCACCCTGTACGAAGATTTTCCAGCTAATGGACCACAATTGCTGTACCTGCAGCCTGAGAGTGATTGTTACTGGGTCCGGTTAATTACGCAATTAACCCTTCACACTGCCACCACCACCTTTTTGTAGAGAGTAGGAGGAAACTCGCCAATATTAGCAATAACACTGTGATGTTTGAATAATCATCTGTATACCACTGTCACCGCAGGCAGAGATTTATAGAGGTTTTAAAAACACACAATAGCGCTTTTCAGAGACAGGGATTCTTAGTTTGCATTAAAGAGCTTTAGAAACAGTTCAATACTTTTCAGATAATAGGATTTATTACTAAAAAGGTCAAAAGGGTGCAATAACAATATTTACAGAAAAAGATGTAGCCAATATATATACTGTATAATACATACAAAGACCAATAACACAGCAAAGAGATAACAGAAAGAAGTTTAGAGAGGTAAAGTACTTGCCGTTAGCCCTGGTTTAAGCAGTGTTCAAGTGTCAGAGCAAAAGGGTACCGTTCTCCCAAAGTTGGTTCCGATGTTAAAAGGGAGGATTCTTCAACTTCAACTCAACTTCTCCCAGCATAAAAGCCTTTTCTAGGAACTCAGCAGGGTGTCTCCTTAAAGCAGAGAACCAATCGCATGATTTGGGGAGGGGTGTTTAGGCAGAGACCCAAGCTAGAACCAAAATCCCTCCCAGTTTATATCATGATCAATAACCTAACTTAGGTGCATGTAGCAGCCTAGCCACTAGTAGATTAATAAGCAGAATCATCTGCTGAACGTCTAGATATTAAATATGACATACCTGCTTGGGATGGTTAAGGAGATATCATTTTCTGCTCTCCGGTAGATTCCAACTAGGGGGTGTAAGATATGAGACGACTTGCTTAAACTGAGCTAACCAAATATATGCTTGGTTTTTACGTAATTATTTCCCAGCTCCAGATATAAAATGATATGGATTGCTTTTTTAAATGTGAGTCTGTTTTACAGCTAGCTGGAATGTCTTTGAAGCCAAGTGAAGGACTGGTTTATGGTTTTACAATCCTTTTCCAAGCAAGAGTCTCACAGACATACGGGGACCAGGCTAATTGGGGTTTATAACCATGAGCTCTCCCACTGTGCCTGATTGCCTGTGATCTCTCACATCATACAGACCACATGTCACTCAACAGAGAGGAAGGTGGGATTGGAGGGAAGCTTATTTGGGAGTAGAAATGATACAAGATGGAGGCCTTTGGCAAAATGGAGGTTCACATCCATTTCTGTACGCACAATTGCTACAGTAACCACTAAAGACAATGAGTTGGCAGCTACCATAGAAGACAAAGAATTCTTGAAAACCATGAGTAAAGAGTTCTACCAAGATGATTCCAACAGTTGGGTAGCACCTCTACCATTTCATACCCCAAGAAAGAGACTACCAAACAACAGGGTACACGCAGAATCATGGTTTGTTTCTTTAATCGCAGTTTAAACCAGAAGCCTGAGATGAAAAAGCACTTTGTGGACTTTATGCAGAAGGTGTTTGTGAAAGATCATGCTGAGCCTGCACATCCTCTTACGGAAGGAGAAGAATGTTGGTACTTGTCGCAAAAACTGCGCAAAACACAGTGAAGTACGCAGTTCAACCATTTTGTAGGCACCTGCATCTTGGTACGGAGTATATACTGTATATTGTGTCTTTCATTTCTCATTCTCCTTCCCCCTCCCTTCCTGAGAGGCACAGTGACAGATGTGTGTGTGTTAAAAGTGTCACTGGCAAGTAGAGCAGCAGGGGGCCAAGAGCGGCAAAGCCCCCCAAGAGAGACAGAGCCTGGCTGCCCCAGAACATGTGTAATCTCTCACCTCGTAACAGAGATAAGGCAGCTTTTCCCAGGAATTGAAAGAGATTTTAACCTCATAAAACCTAGCAGCTTAGGTGACAGAATTAAATGAACATTCCTCAAGTCAGTTTGTCCCCTATGTTTCATATCATGGATTATGAAGATGTTGGTTCTAATTCAGAGTCCGCCCGACGATCCCTCCCTAAACAGAGTATTGGTCAGTTACTCAAAGCCACCCCCCTGCTGGGGGACTTTAAAACACAGGCTAGCAGGCCTAAAAAGGAAGTTGAAGACATCTCCCAATTGTAACATCAATATACCACCTGGGGAGACCCTTTGCTCTGAAACTTGGATCTGCTTACGGCTAAGGCTTAATTGGCAAGCAACGTAACCTTTTAACTTCCTCTCTGATATCTCTTTGCTGTGCTATGGTTCTTTGTATGTATATATATATATATATATATATATATATATATATCTTAGTTACATCTTTTTCTGTAAATATTTTATTGCACCTGTTTGACTCTTTTAGTATTAAATCTTTCTTTCTGAAAGTGTTAAACTGTTTCTAAAGCACTTAATTGCAATTTACGAATTCCTGCCTCTAAAGAGACGCTACTGTGTTTGTTTAATCCTCTGCCCAATCGGCCTGTGGTGACCGTATTGGACAGACGACATTTCAACCATTACAGTGTATATTTGATAAAGAGAGTTTCCCCTTTCTCTGTACCAAAAAGGGGTGGTGGCAGTGTAAGGGTCAGTTGCATAATTAACTTGACCCAGTAACACGCACATAAAGGCTACAGGCACAGATTGAAATCCATTAGCTGGAAAATCACTGTGTAGGGTGCAGCTGGGTGTGGCATTGTTACACACGTCACATCGCGGTCTGGATCGGCCGGTCCTTCGGTCATGAGTTTGGTGAGAAGGTCTGGGGTCTGACGCTGCGATCGTGACATATTGGTGGCAGCGGTTGTGAGATTGTCGCATGTTGGTGGCGGCGATTTTGCGCCTGTGACAGTACTTACCATGCTTTGGTGTCTACCATCCTCGCAAGCCTGATCAGATTAGGGTGGTCTTTGACTCAAGTGCTCGTCATGAAGGCGTCTCCCTCGATGACAATCTTCTCACTGGGCCTAATCTGAACAACAATCTCATAGGAGTTTTACTTCACTTCAGGCAAGAGCCAGTTGTTGTTATGGCTGACATTCAGCAGATGTTCCACTGTTTCATCGTCCGCGAAGATTACAGAAACTTCCTCAGGTTCCGATGGTACCGCAATAATAATGTCAACGATGAAGTCATAGACTATCGAATGAAGGTACATGTTTCGGTAACAGTCCTTCTCCTGCAGTAGCAATTTATGGACTGAGGAAAACAGCTCAAGACGGTGACAAAGAATTTGGATATGATGCAAGACAGTTTGTTGAAAGGAATTTCCATGTAGACGACGGACTCAAATCTCTGCCCAATGAAGAAGAAGCTATTGACCTTCTTACTAGAACCCAGAACATGCTTGCCACTGCAAACCTCAGACTTCACAAAATCATTTCTAACAGCAAAAAGGTCATGATAGCTTTTCCTTCTGATGACCATGCTGTCAGTCTGAAGAAATTCCAACTAGGATCTGACCTTTCTGTTACACAACGCAGTCTTAGATTGCTTTGGAATGTTAAACAAGACACATTCACATTTCAAGCAGCAGCCTGTGACAAACCCTTCAAAAAGCGAGGAGTATTGTCTATAGTTCCCAGCATTTATGATCCATTAGGTTTCATTACACCTCTCACCATTTGGGGTAAGATACTGCTGAGACTACTTGTGAGATAAGGAAATAGCTCTCATTGTTGAATACTGCTTGTGTGGAGTAAATTAAACGTTTTGACTGACATTCTGCAGTTTAGCCACAAGATGTCACTGTTTTTCTAACACAGCCTCAGACTGCATAGAGATTTCTATATTCATGAAGAGGTGGAGTTTACACACAGAGGAGAGAGAGCATCCATGTTCTGGAGAATGGTGAATGAGGGGGGGCCGTGTGAGCTGAGAATCTGATGACATCCAGGTATGAGAGCACCCCTCCGTAACCAGAGCTGCAGCTAAGTGAAGCTGATGAGATTGCTGCCAGGAAGCTGATGAGATTACTGCCAGGAATGCTGATGAGAGCAGAGGAACTAAGCAACATATACGGCAAGACCGCATGCTTGTTGGAGAGACATTTGTTCTGTTCAGAGTCACCAGCGGATGTAAAGCAGACCCAGGTGGGTAAGATTGTGCACGCACCTCATTTCAGTGTTGGCGCCTTGAGACTGAGTCCAGGCCTATAGTTAGTTAGGGTCTCTGTTTGTGTCAGGCCACACGTGTTGTTACTGATTATTGGAAGGACTCCACAACTGACATTTCACATTGGAGAGCTGATAAAATCCTACAAACTCAAGCCAGACTGGCGTTTTGCTCAGAAGGAATACTCAGGCACGTGCTACAGGACCAGTTATGGGAGAGGGAATACTGTACATTTGTGTAAGTTTGTAAGCTGTTGTGCTGCACCGCAGGCTTGCCCATACCATACACCCATACACTGATTCCTGCTCTTTTAGGGTAATAACGGGTAAGGTGTGGCAGCTTAGTTGTGCATGCCAGTAGGTAAATTACTACTCTTTCTACCTTCATCATCAGAAGGCGCCGTGCTGTGCAGCACAAGGGTCTCAGCCTTTGGGCTGGGTGTATGTAAATTTACTGTATGTTCCCAGCATTTGTGGTTGTGTTTATTTGCCACATCTAAGTAAAATTCTGTTGTGGCAAAAGCTGGTGTTGGGGTTGCTTTCCTCGTTCGTGACTTCACTGTATCCTGGGGAGCCCACCCCGGTGCACGGCTTACAGACTACTTACTTCTGAAAGTTCTGACTGGGACACCCCCTTACCCAAGGAGAAACAACAAAGGTGGAAATCCTGGAACAGTCTCTAAAAGAATTAGTCAACTCCAGATACCACGCTTTTACACCCAAGTATCCTTAAAGAATGTCACCAGAAGAGAGATTCATGTCTTCTCTACGCCTGAACAATGGCATTACGTTCCCATTAGCCTTAACCCTGCTTTCTGCGGCAGTCGAGAAGTACCTACTACTGCATTTTGGGACACATCTTGGCTATATCCACCATGAAAGAAGGTTCTGCACACCTTTACTCCAGGCCTATGAAGGAACTAATACTTCTTTTGCCCAAAGAGGAAGACAAGTCATCAACCTGATTTAAATGGAGGTAAGAAGGAATCGTACATGTTGCTGCCTTCCCCTCTGAATATGGATTTCCATGTCTCAGCCTGGACTTTCGAGACCAACATCTGCAAGTATTATGCTAAATGTTTGCATTGTTTTCCTTTGTTCTTCCCTTCCCTCTTGTTTTGCAGATGTTCCTGGAAAGAATCTTCATTACTTGTCAGGCACCGCCCGGCGGAATCTCTAGTGACCCACAGAACAGGATTTCCCAGGACGCGGAGTCTAAGTCCCAGTCTGCCTTTTCACCAGAGCCCCTGATGGTGGGTGTTAAGGACCGACTGGCGGTAGCCTCTAGCGACCCACAGGCCGGAATCCCTCAGGGCGCGTAATCTAAGCCCCAGTCTGCTGTTTCACCAGAGCCCCTGATGGTGGGGATGGACTTGAAGCAGCCTGAGACCAGGTCACGACCCCTGAGTTCAACCAGCTGTGGTAGAGGTGGATTTGCCAGTGGTAGGTACAAGTGAGAGCCAGATGTGAAGAGGTAGCGTATAACGTAGTCAGACAGGCCAGGTCGGTAACAGCAAAGGCAGACGGTACAGATTAGCAGGCAAAAGGATAAATGGGTCACAGGCCAGGTTCAGCAACAGGAGGTCAGGTAAACAGGAGAAAGCAGAAGAATGGTCAGACAAGCCAGGGATCAGGGCAGGAGAGAATCACGATAATCCGGGTCAGGCAGGTTCGGCAACAAAGGCAATCTCAGGTACTAGGAACAGGAACACAGGAATAAGACCATACGGCAATGTGAGCATTGCAAGAGCTGGTTTAAATAGCCAGCCCGGCACTGACAGGCGCGCCTGGGTCCTAGTGCCTGCCAGCACTGTCATTGGTCACAGGCGTGCCTGGGTCCTAGTGCCCGCCTGCCTCTGTGTCTTGTCAGAATCCTACGCATGTGCAGATTCATGCGTCGTGGCGATCTTCTCGTTCCCTGACAGTGGGGATGGACTTGGTGCGAGACTGAAACCAGGTCGCGGCCCCTGAGTGCACCCAACTGTGGTAGAGGGGTCCCGCTGAGGGTATGTGCCAGGGGTGAGCCTGATGTGAAGAGGCTGACAGGTCAAGGTCCCGAGCGGGATGGATGGATGACAGTCAGAAGTGAGCATGGTCAGACTAGCCGGGTAGGTAACGGTGAAGGCAGATAGGTACCGAGCAGAAGGCGAAGAGTAACTGGGTCACGAGCCAAGGTTCAGCAACAGGAGGTCCAATAACAAAGGGCAGGCAGAGGAATAGTCAGGGACGAGCCAGGTATCAGAGCAGGAGAAGGTCAACAAGAATCAGGACAGGCAGGGTCGGCAACTAGGAACGTACTTCAGGAAAACAAGTAAGAGGAACTAGACCTTGCGGCAATCTGATCACCGCCTGGCGAGTTTAAATAGTGCGCCCTGCACCTTCATTGGTGCCAGGTGTGTGCCTGCGTGCGAGAGTGCGCATGCGCGGCCGCAATTGCCGCCGTGGGCGCCCAGGTCCTAATGCCTGCACATTGGTGTGCCTAGGCAATCTGCGCATGCGCAGACCTGTGCGCCGCGGCGAGACCCACGGTCCCTGACATTGCCCCCCCCCTAGGGGCAGCCTTTTCAATGGTTGGTTTCAAAAGAATTCCCGAACAAGTCTTGGGGCATGAACCTTTTGGGCCGGTTCCCACTAATTTTCCTCTGAACCATAACCTTTCCATTTAACCAAGAACTGAATATGGCCTCTCCTTCCTACAATCTAGGATTGCCTCTACTTCAAACTCCTCCTCTCCATCGATGTTTATAGCCTCCGGAGGTCTAGACCTCCGATCCAGAAAGGGGTCTGGTGTCGCCGGTTTTAATAGAGACACGTGAAAGACCGGATGAATTTTAAGAGATTCGGGGAGTGTGAGTTCAAAAGCAACCTCATTGACCTTGCGTCTCACCCGGAAAGGACCCAGGAACTTAGGTGCCAGTTTCCTCGAGGGACAGGACATCTTTAAATTCGTTGTGGCTAACCAGACCTGGTCCCCTGGGTGCAAGTTTATTCTCCTCTTCTCTTCCTATCAAAAGCCCTTTTATTGTCATCCTGAGCTTTTGCCATTGCCTCTTGCAACACCTTGCTATTGGAAGAAAAAAAACTAAACATATCCTGCGTAGCAGGAACTGTGACCTCCGGAATCAGGTCTGGCAAGAATATGGGGTGGAACCCATAATTCGCAAAAAAACGGGGATTGCTTCGTAGCAGAATGACTCTCATTGATATATGCAAACTCCGCCAGCGGCAGGAGCGTTAACCAGTCATCTTGGAGGAAGGTGGTATAGCATCTGAGGTACTGCTCCAGGGTTTGATTCGTTCATTCAGTCTGGCCATTGGTTTGTGGGTGGTAAGCTGAAGAAAGCGACAGCTTAATTTCTAGGGTTTCACATAAGGCCTTCCAAAATCTAGATGTGAACTGAACCCCCCTGTCTGACACAATATCCTTGGGGATCCCGTGGAGTCTTACCACCTCCTTAATAAAAACCTGCGCTGTCTCAAGGGCCGTGGGCGTGTTTTTTAATGGTACAAAATGGGCCATCTTAGACAAGCGATCTACAATCACAAAGATTGCGGTGTGGTCCTGAGAGGGTGGAAGTTCCACAATAAAGTCAATAGAGATCATTCTCCATGGCCTGTCAGGTATTGGTAATGGACGTAGTAGACCCCAGGCCTTGTTCCTAGTAGGCTTGTTCCTTTGGCAAATGGCACAGGTTCTAACATATACCTCACAATCCTTGGCCATATTGGGCCACCAGAATGTAAGTTGTAACAGCTCTAGGGTCTTACGTACTCCAAAATGCCCTGCTAACGGGTGATCGTGGCAATAGCCCAGTACCAAGGTATGGGCTTCCTCGGGTACCACGATCTGACCTTCCTTCCAAAAAAGCCCCTCCCTATTCAGTAAGGGAACACCGGGTGGATTTGGCATTCCTACGGATGCGGTCTGCAATCTGGAACGGAGCTCGGTTTGAAGGACTAGAAAATTCCCTGCGGACAGGATAGTATCAGGTTTGGGGGTCTCTTCAGGGTCCTCGAACATGCGGGAGAGCGCATCGGGCTTTGTATTTTTTGACCCTGGCCTATAGGTGATGTGGAATGTAAATCTTGAAAAGAAAAGTGCCCACCTGGCCTGACGTGGTCTTAGGCACTTTGCTGTCCTCAAATATTCTAGATTTTTTTTGTCCGTGAAGATTAATATTGGGTGTACAGCCCCCTCTAGCAAGTACCTCCACTCCTCTAGTGCCGCCTTGATCGCCAGGAGCTCCCGATCCCCGATATTGTAGTTCCTTTCTGCAGTGGTCAATTTCCTAGAAAAGAAAGCCACTGGGTGCATGAGCTCCTTAATGCCCTTCCTTTGAGACAGGACCGCCCCTACTGCGTTCTCGGATGCGTCTACCTCCAAGATATAAGGTAAGGCAGGATCCGGATGGCTCAGAATAGGAGCTGCGGTGAACAATTTTTTCAATGTTTCGAATGCTACCTGCGCTTCACGTGTCCACTGGAAACGGACCCCCTGCCTAGTCAG
Organism: Staurois parvus; assembly: GCF_062004578.1. Lineage (NCBI taxonomy): Eukaryota > Metazoa > Chordata > Amphibia > Anura > Ranidae > Staurois > Staurois parvus. The sequence continues at coordinate 1,320,085 of NW_028318304.1, forward strand.
CTGGGTGATAGGGGACACCAGGCCTGAAAAGTTCTTAATGAATTTTCTATAAAAATTGGCAAAGCCAATGAACCTCTGAACACCCTTTTTATCAATGGGCACTGGCCAATCCAAGATAGCCGAGATTTTCGGGGGATCCATGGCCACTCCTGTGGTGGAGATGGTCAGTCCCAAAAAAGAAATACTATGCTGTTCAAAACAGCACTTGTCTGCCTTGGCATACAGGCCGTGTTGGCGATGTTGTTCCAACACGCACCTCACGTGACCTCTATAGACCTCCAAGGACGGGGAGAAGATCGGGATGTCGTCTAAGTAGACGACGACGAAGATATCCAGATAGTCCCTGAACACATAATTTATGAAATGCTGGAAAGTGGCGGGTGCATTACATAGGCCGAAGGGCATGACCAAGTACTTGAAATGCCCGAATCTGGTACAGAATGCTGTCTTCCATTCGTCCCCTTCTCTGATACGGACTAGATTATACGCACCCCTCAAATCTAGTTTGGTAAAGACAGATGCTGACTTCAATCTCTGAAACAGTTCGGGAACCAAAGGCAGAGTGTAACGATTTTTAACTGTTATTTTATTTAATTCCCGGTAATCTAACACAGGGTCTTAAGGATTTGTCCTTCTTCTCCACGAAGAAAATACCAGCCCCAGCTGGTGATGTGGAGGGCCGAATAAACCTCTTATGGAGGTTTTCGTCTATGTAATCATTCAGTACCCCTAACTCCCGCTCTGACAAGGGAAATATCTGCCCAAAAGGTATTTCAGACCCTGGGAGGAGGTCAATTGGGCAGTCATAGGCTTGGTGCGGAGGAAGAATATCTGCCCCCTGCTTGCTAAACACATCCAAGTAACTATGGTAGGCCGAAGGGATGACTTGAGCCAATTCTGCATCCGCATCCATACATAACAAGGCCTGCGTAGCCGGGGAAGTCTTAGGGAGACAATACTGTTGGCAATAGGGTGACTGGAAGTGAATTGACCCCGCCTTCCAATCAACCTGGGGATCATGGGCTCGTAGCCAAGGGAGTCCCAAGATAATTGGGAATAGTGAGGATGCAATGGCATCCAGGTGAAGGAATTCCTGATGATGGGTCGCCACTGTAGTGCGGATAGGTGGGGTTTCACGGTCCACTACCCCTGACCTAATACGGGACCCATCATCCAAGAAGATATTTAACCCCACCTCCTTCATCTGTAGGGGAATCTGCTGCTGAGCTGCAAAGTCTAAATCTATAAAGCAGCTACATGCTCTGGAGACAACAATGGCTGTGGTTGACACAGTTCTCCCAGGAAGCTGAAGTGAAATAGGCATCGCTAGATAACTGGTGTTGCCCATACCATTAGAAGTTACTGTAGAAAAAACTGCGGAACAGTTACCCATCTTGGCTGGACAGGTACGCACCACATGGCCTGCTTCCCCACAATAAAGGCAAAGATGGTTTACCTGACGCCTCTGGCGTTCCTCAAGTGTAAGTGAAGGCCGTGTCCTTCCCGATGACCCGGGTCCCGGTGCATCTGTAGACTCCTGGTTCCGGAGCACGAGGTAGTATCCAGGTTGGCCTCAGACCTTGTTTGGACCTTTCCCGCCTGCATTCCCGCAACCTGCGGTCAATTTGGATAGCCAAGGTTATCAAGGCCTCAAGAGTATCGGGTATGTCTACTCGGGCCAGCTCGTCCTTCAGTGACTCAGATAGTCCCACGTGGAATTGTTGATGCAGGGCCGCCTCATTCCATTGGGTGTCGCTACTCCAACGCCTGAACTCGGAAGCATAGTCTTCCACTGCTCGGTGACCTTGCCTCAGGGTATGTAAGGCCGTCTCGGCCATCGCTGCCTGCTGCGGGTCATCATACAATAGTGCCATACTGTTACCGATTTTAAATGCGGGTCTCGGGTCTCTAATAGGTGGTGGGCCCAGCTCTGGGGTTCATCCTGTAGTAAGGAAACCCTACCCTCACGGATTCTGATGGAAATGTCCAGAGCTGGATGTCAAAATATAGCTGGCATGAGTTACGAAATGCCCTGAATCTACTCCGGTTCCCATTAAAATGTTACGGTGTGGGAACACGGGGTCCGGTGCGGGTATCAAGAACAGTGTTTCCCCAGGGGGTTCCCCAGACTGCCTGATCGGGGATGTCGGTGTGGCTAAAGTCTGAATGCGGTCGCCCAAGTCTGTATAACCCTCCTGTAGGGCTTTAACCCCTTGTGTGAGGGTCGCCAGGTGTCAACATATGTCATCCAAAGGGGAAGTTCCCCTTCCAGGCTCAGTCATGGCCGCAAGGTACTGTCAGGCACTGCCCGGCGGGTTCTCTAGTGACCCACAGAACGGGATACCCCAGGATGCGGAGTCTAAGTCCCAGTCTGCCTTTTCACCAGAGCCTTTGATGGTGGGGATGGACTTGGTGCGAGACTGAAACCAGGTCGCGGCCCCTGAGTGCACCCAACTGTGGTAGAGTGGTCCCGCTGAGGGTATGTGCCAGGGGTGAGCCTGATGTGAAGAGGCTGACAGGTCCAGGTCCTGAGTCAGAAGTGAGCGTGGTCAGACTAGCCGGGTCGGTAACGGTGGAGGCAGATAGGTACCAAGCAGTATGCGAAGAGTAACCGGGTCACGAGCCAAGGTTCAGCAACAGGAGGTCCAATAACAAGGGGCAGGCAGAGGAATAGTCAGGGATGAGCCAGGGATCAGAGCAGGAGAAGGTCAACAAGAATCAGGACAGCCAGGGTCGGCAACTAGGAACGTACTTCAGGAAAACAGGTAACAGGAACTAGACCTCTAATCACCGCCTGGCTAGTTTAAATAGTGCACCCTGCACCGTCATTGGTGCCAGGCGCACGCCCGCATGCGCGAGTGCGCATGCACGGCCACAATTGCCGCCGCGGGCACCCAGGTCCTAATGCCTGCACATTGGTGCGCCTAGGCAATCTGCGCATGCGCAGACCTGTGTGCCGCGGCGAGGCCCACGGTCCCTGACAATTATGATCTTTTTGAATGTTCATTGTTGTAAGATTCTCTCAGTTTATGGAATAAACTTCACAAGATCTGCAAGATGTCTTATCGATTGAGTCACTGACTGTGGTATCCAACTGAGGTTGAAGTTATCGCTATCTCATCACAACTGTAAGTTACAGAGATAACACTATCAATGCTTAGATTGGAGAGACAGAACAATTACATTGTTGGCATTCCCAGGAGATCTAGCACCCAAGATTTATCTTTTTTTTTTTAACACCCCTCACCACCACTAAAATTATTGTGGATGTTCAAATTTAGCTAACAGTGCGAGGGGGCTTAAAGAGGCATGGAAAAATCACAGCTGAGGCTACTCTCCCTATACTCAGCACACATTTGCCACAGTCGTGTTACCCACAAAATATGGTTCAATGACAAGCGAAAGTCTAATGGTGGCTATAAACCTTTACATAAATGTTACATTTTTTTTCTAATTGATCTCTTCCAATAGGAATAATAAACCTATAGTCCACAACCTATTTGATCAATGCACCACACACAAGGAAGTGGATTTCAGTTGATAATTGTTACTGTGATGTTTATTTTGCTCTTATTGTCTAACCAAAATGTATGAGCTAATCCTAATCTTTACAACTCTGTCCTCCTGCTCTCTTGTCCCTTGTAGTCCTCCTTTGGTGTGAGACGTTTGCCCTGCTAGCCATGTGTCTCTCCTATCCATTCTTAATTGATTAATTGGCAATACCCCCACCCAACTCAGTATAAATTTAGGTCTTCCTTAGGTAAGGCACAGCCAGGGGTAGCATTGGAAACTATCATCTTGGATTAAGTATTGATCATTGCACTTCAGCGAATGCACAAAGCAAGAAGCCACAGCAAACCACTCCAAATACTAAACAGACTACAGGTGACCTGTTTCGCCATCTAGCTTTTTCATCCCTTACTTAGTCTGCTTTGTAATCTCACCACTCTGTAACATGCACTCCCTGCTTCTCCTTCTCACAATTGTATCCACTCTCTCTTCAGACTCTTTTTCCTTCACCACTTTTCTCCACCCCACAGCTTGTATATATCACCCTCATTCCTGTCTTCACCTTTTTACTGCACTCATCAACTCCTGCTAATTCTGAACTCACATACTAATAAAATCTCCAGGACACTTGGACCTGTCCCTCCATATACCGTATTTTTCGCTCCATAAGACGCACTTTTTTCCCCCAAAAAAAGGGGGGAAAATGTCAGTGCGTCTTATGGAGCGAATATAAAGCGGCCGGTCCAGTATTTCTGCCGCCACCATGTCAGAATACCGGGCCGGCCGCTGAGCTGTTCTCTCCTGCAGGGCCTTACCTGTTCCTCGCTCCAGCGCTGCACAGTCTTCCCGCGCTGGCTTCTGTGACAGCCGAGTGCCCACTGCGCATGCGCTGCGCTTTGTGAATGGTCCAGTGTTTTCTGGGACACATGACAGGTCCCAGAAGGCGCCGGGCCATTCACAAAGCGCAGCACTTCTCGTGCATGCGCAGTGGGCACCCGGCTGTCACAGAAGCCAGCGCGGGAAGAAGAGGGAAAGACAACTCCGCGGAAGTGGGAGCGGGTACCTGTCAAATTCAGGTACCTGCTCCCCCTCCCTCCCCAAAGGTCAGCAGTCTCTGGTCATCCCCTGCACTGTCTGCAGTCTCTGGTCATCCCCTGCACTGTCTGCAGTCTCTGGTCATCCCCTGCACTGTCTGCAGTCTCTGGTTATTCCCTGCACTGTCTGCAGTCTCTGGTCATCTGTACTGTGTCCCTGGTATTTTCCCTGTACTATGTCCGCAGTCTCTTGGTCATCTCCTGTACTATGTCCGCAGTCTCTGGTCATCTCCTGTACTATGTCCGCAGTCTCTTGTCATCTCCTGTACTATGTCCGCAGTCTCTGGTCATCTGTACTATGTCCGCAGTCTCTGGTCATCTCCTGTAGTATGTCCGCAGTCTCTGGTCATCTCCTGTACTGTGTCCGCAGTCTCTGGTCATCTCCTGTACTGTGTCCGCAGTCTCTGGTCATCTCCTGTACTGTGTCCGCAGTCTCTGGTCATCTCCTGTACTATGTCCGCAGTCTCTGGTCATCTCCTGTACTATGTCCGCAGTCTCTTGTCATCTCCTGTACTATGTCCGCAGTCTCTGGTCATCTGTACTATGTCCGCAGTCTCTGGTCATCTCCTGTAGTATGTCCGCAGTCTCTGGTCATCTCCTGTACTGTGTCTGCAGTCTCTGGTCATCTCCTGTACTGTGTCCGCAGTCTCTGGTCATCCCCTGTACTATGTCTGCAGTCCATTGGTTCAGAATATTTTTTTTTCTTGTTTTTCGCCTCTAAAACCTAGGTGCGTCTTATGGAGCGAAAAATACGGTAAGTCATACTCCCATATTCCCATATTACCTCTCTCACACTTCTTCTCCTAACATCTGGATACATTTCCCCAAATCCTGGACCAACATCTTTTTCCTCTGACCAACACACCCAGCAACCCCTATCCTCTAACAGTGGGTGCAATCCACACAATCTGGTTGCTCTTCTCTTTTCTGTTCTTCCTAGAACCAGCCTCCCCTTCTCTTGTGCTCTTTGGAATGCCCGCTCTGTCTGTAACAAACTGAGCTCTGTCCATGACCTTTTTATCACAAACTCCCTTAACTTACTTGCAAATATAGAGACCTGGCTTCATGAATTTGACTTTCCCTCTCCTGCTGCCTTCTGCCATGGTGGTCTCCTCTGAACTCATTCTCCCAGGCCTAGTGGACAGACGGGAGGTGAAGTTTGAAGCCTCATATCCCCTCAAAGCACTTTTCAGGTCCTTCATTCACCTCCCTCTCTGTCCCTCTCCTCATTTGAAGCTCACTGCATTTGTCTATTCTCTCCAGTTTCTTTAAGAATTGCTGTGATCTATCGGCCTCCTGGACCAGTATCAAGCTTTCTTGATGACCTCTCTGCCTGGCTACCTTACTTTCTCTCTTCTGAAATTCCTACAATTATTCTTGGTGACTTCAATGTCCTCGTTAACCTTAACACTCCTACTACTTCTAAATCTCTGAGTCTAACCACTTCTTTTGACTTAAAACAATGGACATATGCTTCTACTCACTCTAATGGTAACTGCTTTGACCTTGTATTCTCCTACCTTTGCACTCCTTGCAACCTCACCAACTTTCCTTTTACTCTCTCTGATCACTCCCTTATTAGCTTCACTCTGTTCTTGGCTTCCTCCTCCTTGTCTTCCAACTACCAAACAGTTACCTGTAGAAACCTGTGCCATATTAACCCTTCTCTTCTTTTTTCTGCAACAGATTGTCTCTATGACAAAATCTTAGCCCTGTCCTACCCCAACATGGCCACTTCTGTCTACAACAGTTCACTGTCATCCACCGTGGACACATTGGCACCCCCTCACTACACACAGAATTAGGCCCGGTCATTACAGCCCTGGCAAACAGACAATACCAGATGCCTCAAAAAACATAGCCGTGCTCTTGAGCATTTACTTATAAAATAAGATTGAATCAATTTGTGATGAGATCTCCACTGTACATATATCTCCCTCACCATACACGCCTTGTCCACCTGCACAATCAATACTTCCCTTATTTAACCTAGCTACTATAGAGGAAGTTGGCAAACATTTTTATAAAATGCCCACCTAACCACCTGTCCCCTGGACCCTACTACGGTTACCCTCTGTCTCTATCCTTCGTTCTTTAACGCATATCTTCAATCTCTCTCTTTCTACTGGCATCTTTCCCAACCCTCTTAAACATGCTCTAGTCACGCCCATTTTTAAAAAGGCCTCACTGGACCCCATCAATCTTAGTAACCTCAGACCCATCTCCTTACTTGTGTCAGGCGCAGCACCCTTTGGTGCCTAGTGCGCTGTGGCATTAGAAAAATTATGCAATTGTTGCTTCTTTGTTTGATTAGACTGACTTTACTCTGTAATTCCTCCAATGCCGCTCTATGGATGCAGTAGGTTTAAAGAGCACACCGAATACTTTAGTTAACTTCTTTAATAACTTCAATCTTCTTCATATAACACTGCTTACAATGGCTTGTTTCATTTACCATACAGTAGCTTATTTCTTTCATATTACAGTGGTTTGATTTGATAGCTTATCTCGATAGGTTCAATAGATTCGATACATTTGTTCTGTATATTTCGATAGATTGATAAATTCACTTGGATTTATAAATTCGTTAGATTACTCTACAGTGACCTGATTCGTAAATTCGTAAGTTCGGTGGAACTACAAGTAAACACATACAACAGTTTTTAGACACAGATCTACCTGCACTGTTAAACAATAGAGGAACACACAAGTGCATTAAATACCTATTTGGCCTTCTCTACTTCCATGGAGCTTCTCTGATTGGAACTTTGTCTGTTTCTTCCTCTGTCTGGTGAGCATGTGTCTCTAGAAAATCCTAGCAGGGAGTTTTACACAGGCATAAATGTGAAACTGGCTGGGATTGGTTAAGGCTCTGTTCAGTGTGAGGCTGTCTGTGATTGGCTCACCTTTAACTAAATCTTAAAGGCATATTTTCCTTTTCTGCTTCTGCTAACACAATTAATATAAAAATGTCATATAACAATCAAAGACATAAATCACAGCAATGATTCTGCTTTTGGCTTTAACATATGCACATATACACTGTACTGAGGTTATTGGCAGGTTTGGTATACACATATATGTGAACCATATTAACAACCTAGGACTGGTCTTAGCTGGCCAGCTACACTCCCACAAAAATTACCTATAATTCTATGTTCTCAGTAATAGGATTCGAACATGAATTTGAGGAATTTTCCATCAGTTTCTCAACTCTCAAGTGTCTTTGTTACTCTCAAGCAGAACAACTAACTTTTGTATTGGACGTTCCAACTTGAGTGGAGTTGTGAGCCGTTTTCCCTTTTTGTCCAGTTTTGAGTCTCCCATTTGTAACAAAACTCTTCTTACTAGTCCTTCTTCATCCTTTCGAGCTTCTAGGACTTTGGCCAATTTCCATTGACTTCTAGGTAAGTCGTCTTCCTTTACTAACACTATGTCATCAACATGAACATTTCTTCTAGACGTTTGCCATTTACTTCTTAGTATGAGATGAGCTAAGTACTCTTTGCTTCATCTATTCCAAAACTGCTCTGATAGATATTGAACTCTTCGCCATCTTTTCCTTGCGTATAAATCCTCTTTGGTGAAGTTGCCGGGTGGTGGCTGTATGTAATCAGCTTTAAGGTGAAGTAGATGGTTGGGAATTAGAGGTTCCAAGCTTGTTGGGTCGTTGATGTTGTTGACTGTAAGTGGACGACTGTTAACAATAGACATTACTTCATAGAATAGTGTCCTAAGTGAAGCATCATCTAATCTTCCGGCGTTCTTTTTCAAAACTGAACTTTTCGTACGTTTCTTACAGTTCTGATTTGCCTCTCCCAGACTCCGCCTGTATGGCTTTTTGGAGCATTCATGTGAAAATCACACTGTTTCTCTAACAATTACTCAGTTACTTTTTCTTTATCAATCTCTTTTAGAGCCTTGTTCAATTCGTTCTTTGCTCCAACAAAATTAGATCCTTGGTCAGATCTAAGTTCTCTGACAGTACCTCTAATGGCTATGAAACATCTTAAGGCGTTGATAAAGGCGTCGGTTGACATATCTTCCAACATTTCCAGGTGAATTGCTCTGGAGCTTAGACATGTAAATATCAGTCCATATCTCTTGTACTCTTTGCGGTTTTGTTTGGTGATAAATGGGCCGAAGCAATCCATTCCGCTATAAAGAAATGGTGGTGATGGGTTTACACGATCAGCTGGTAGATCAGCCATTCTTTGTTCTTCTTTAGGTCTACGTGTCTTTCTACAGATTACACATTTACTTATGTACTTCACTATAACTTTGCTTCCTTTCACTATCCAGTAACCACCTTCTCTCAAACAGCTTTGAGTAAAGCTTATTCCTTGATGCAAGGATTTGTTGTGGTAGTGATTGATAATCAATCTTGTGAAGGTAGAATTTTTGGGTAGAATTGCTGGATGCTTAACTCTGTTAGGTAGCGACGCATTTTCCAGCCTCCCTCCCACCTTCAGTATACCATCCTGCAGAATAAGATTACGCTTGTACAATGGGTGGTTGTTTGGAAGTCTCTTAGGTTCTTGACTAAGTCTCTTCAATTCTTCACTGTAGAATCTTTGATGAATGAGTCTTATAACCGTTTCTTCAGCTTTCACTCTTTCCTCTACATTCAACGATTCTTTCTTTCTGATTCCTTTTGCTAAGCGTTGAATTCGAGCTACAATGTTTATGACTGTATTCCACTTTGAACATCTGGCTAGTCGTTCAAGTATGTCATCTTGACACTTGGCGGCAGTGCTCAATGTTTGAACTACCTTTACTTCTGGATCACCCATAGACAGTTCTGTATAACCTTCACTGGGTATGATTTCCCTTTCCCAAAGGAACTCTGGACCAGTGAACCAGTTTGAATTCTTCAATTCTGTTACATTTAGGCCTCTTGAAGCATGATCTGCCGGGTTTTGCTTTGTGTCAACATAGTGCCAATGTTCTGGATTCGTTGCTTTTTGAATTTTTTTAACTCTGTTAGCGACAAAGGTGTGGAATCTTCGAGCTTCATTGTTTATGTAACCTAGGACAACTTGTGAGTCTGTATAAAAATGCTCTTCATCTATTTTCAGTTCCAATTCTTCTCTCAGAAACTGACTTACTGATGCTGAAACGACGGCTGCTGTTAGTTCGAGTCTTGGTATTGTCTGAATATTGTTGGGTGCTACTCTGGCCTTTCCCATAACTAGGGCACAGTGTATCTTTTCTTCTCCTATTACTCTGATGTAGGAGCACTGACCATAACCATGACTACTGGCATCTGAAAAGTGATGAAGTTCTATTTTCTTGTACTTTCCGAAATCAGGAGGTACAAAACATCTGGGTATCCAAATTTCTTTCAAATTTTGCAAGTCTCTTATCCAACTCTCCCACCTTGGCCTCAAGCCTGCAGGTATGGGTTCGTCCCATCCCAACTTCTGTCTGCATAATTCTTGCAGTATTTCTTTTGCTCTGAGGATTACTGGTGATAGGAATCCCAACGGATCATATATTGAGGCTACTGCGGAAAGAATGGTACGTCTAGTTGGAACTTTCTCTTCCATGGATATTTCAAAGTAAAAATTGTCGTTTTCTACATTCCATCCCAATCCGAGTACATTCTGAACTGGAAGAGGATCATAGTTAAGATCCACATTCTTCATTGTTGATGCACGTTCGGAGTCACTGATGGATTCTAGTACCTCTCTGTCGTTTGAGATGAATTTGTGAAGACGCAGGTTTCCCTTTGCGCATAACTCTTGGCTCTCTCTCACCAACTGAATTGCTGATTCTGAGGATTTTAGGCTTATAAGACCATCATCTACATAAAAGTTTTTCTTCAAAAATTTTGCTGCTGATGGACAATCCTTTCCATTCTGATTGGCCAGATACTTCATACCATAATTAGCACAACCTGGGGATGATGCTGCTCCAAACAAGTGTACTTTCATCCTGTATTCTGCTGGCTCTGTATCTGTATCTCCGTCTTCCCACCATAGGAACCTCAGGAAGTCTCTATCTTCTTCCTTCACATGAAATTGGTGGAACATCTTTTCAATGTCGCACATGACTGCTATGGGATACTTTCTGAATCTACAGAGTACTCCAGGTACAGTGTTTGTAAGATCTGGTCCCTTAAGTAGATGATCGTTCAATGCAACATCATTGTACCTTGCTGAGCAATCAAAAACTACTCTGATCTTATCCGGTTTCTTTGGGTGATAGACACCTTGATGTGGGATGTACCACACTTCTCCATTTTTAGGCTGACCATCAACTTTCTCTGCGTGCCCTTCTTTGAGGATTTCTTTCATGAATTTCAAATAATCGTCTTTGAGTTTGGGATCTCTTCCCATCCTTTTCTTTAAGCTTTTCAATCTTGCCAGGGCAAGATCTCTGTTATTTGGCAGATGAGGTCGTTCTCTAAAAGGTAGGGGCATTTCAAGATGACCTTGTTGATTTTGCTGAATATTATCTTCTAGAACTTGTACAAACTTTATGTCCTCTTGGGAGACACTCTTTTCATTAGAACTTATGTCTGCAAAGTCGGATTCTAGGATTTTGAGTACTTTCGCTGGACTTACAGTTGGTAACTCTTGGACAGATATTCTATGACACAATCCTGTCACCTGTCCTGAATCTGCAATCTGTCGTTTTCCTCCAACAACACCCCATCCTAGATCAGTTTGGACTGCATAGGGTTCACCCTTTCCTCCTGCGATTATCTTTCGTGGCACCAACGCCTCGGGACAGTCGTAGCCTATCAACAGTCCAACACCAAATTCCTTCAGCGGGGACATTTCATGAGATATGACAGATAGGTGTTCCCATTTGTTGGCTGTTTCACAGGTAGGTATGCGATCTCGATCCAGAGGTATGTCGTCTTTTGTATAAGCTGGAGGTAGATCTAATATGCAGTTTGAGTGGAGTCCTCTAACTCTCAGTCCTTTGACTCTTTGACTGTTCACCAATGTGTCTCTTCCTGTCATTGTGGTGAGTTTGAGTTTCACTGGTTCTGTGGCCACTTGTAATTTCTTGCAGATTTCTTGATCAATGAAGGTGACGTCACTCTGGGCATCCAGTAGCGCATAGACGTATACCTTCTTGTTCTTCCTTTTAGGATTTGAAATACACACTGGTACAACCATTGACGTGCCATTGATTTCTCTTTCTCTCACTCTGCAAGAGAATACTGTTGCTTTGTTTTCTTCCTCAGTGTCCTTGGGCATTAAGGATTTCTCTTTCTTTGGACGTTCCTCATGTAGTGGTGTAGGATGACGTCCTTTACAAACGCTGCAAGTGGCCTTTTTCTTGCATTCTTTAGTAATATGGCCTTTTCTTAAACATCCAAAACACAGCTGATTACACTGTTCAACAAATTTTTATTTTTTGCCAGTTTTGGAAACAAAAGGATCCATTTCTTAATGAATTTCACATTTTGAGTTCAAATATAACAATGAAATTTGTCAATTGGCTCTAGTTTTTCTGTAAACGGAAAGTTTTCTACTATAGGCGTAATGACTACATAATGCACAATAATTATATACTGTAGATAGATGTCTTTCCACAAATATAAAGCAAGTGATATTGACTACATAACAAAGCCTAAATGGCATAATATATTGCATAGGATTACCAAGAAAAATTATAGCCATAAGCTAAGTTGAATCATTTTAATACTTAGGATTCTCACTAGTTTTGTCTTCAGTTTGTGTCGGTTTTACTTCTCTTGGCTTTTCTCTTGTATTCGAGGAAAGGGCTATCTCTTACAACTGTCCAGCAATAGTCAGCAAGCATTGATGGGCTCCATTTACCTTGATATCTTCTTTCCATAGCTGCAATGTCTTGATGGAAGCGCTCTCCGTGTTCATCACTCACTGCTCCACAGTTTGGTGGGAAAAAATCCAGATGCGAATGTAGAAAATGAATTTTTAGAGACATGTTGCAACCCAGATTTCTGTAAGTCTGGATGAGTTTTTCTACCACTTTCTTGTAGTCTGGTGTTTTATTGTTTCCAAGAAAATTTGATGTCACTGATACAAATGCTGTCCAGGCAGCCTTTTCCTTTCCACGCAACAGAGAAAGAAACTCATCATCATGAATAAGTTTACGAATCTGTGGCCCAACAAAGACTCCTTCATTTATTTTTGCAGCACTAAGTGCTGGAAATTTGCTAATCAGGTACTTGAAACCTGCTTTATTCTTGTCCATTGCCTTAACAAAGTTTTTCATTAATCCCAACTTGATGTGTAATGGAGGTAATAAGATCTCATTGCTGTCTACAAGTGCTGGATAGTTAACATTTTTTTCTCCAGGCTGCAATGACTGGCGTAATGGCCAGTCTCTTTTGGCATAATGCATTTCTCTCGCACGACTT